>NC_133868.1:3882731-3884808 GCF_044706935.1 Curcuma longa | reverse complement strand
TCCTTCTTTTGGGTGTATCACAAATCTTCGAGTTGTAGCTTGCATATTTTAATAAACAAGTAGGAGAGTGAGCACAACTCCAGCACCATTATTGAGCAACAAATAAGAGGAATAGAATGAAGGAAGAAATACAAGTTTTTTAATCATTAATTGTCTAATAACAAATTGCGAACTATGAATGATGATGGTACTTTTACATATTGCCTTTGAGCATTTGTAGGAAATTTTTCTGATCCTATAATAATCGAATAAATAGGAAAAAAATTAAAATTTTCTTTTTCATATTAAATTATAATGGATAAATACGACCCAAAATTATTCGTGATAAGTGGCAAATGATAAATAATCTCAACAGGGCCGGCTTAGGCATAGGCCACTAAGGCCTATGCCTAGGGCCCCATTTTAATTAGGGCCCAACTTTGAATATATCAATATATATATTAAAAAATAAAAAAATATTAAAATAAGTTTATTAATCGGTTTAATCGATTAGAGTCCCGAAAACCCCTTAAAACGTCTAGAAAATCCTAAAAACTGTTCACCTTCTTTCCGTTCTGAAATCTGAATCCCCGATTTGAACCGAAATTTTCAAGTCGCCGTTTGCCTTCGCCTTTGCCCCGCCCTACGGCCTGCGCCTTCGTCCAGCCCTGCCTTGCGAGCCCTTCGCCTGGCCCTGCGCCGTCGCCGTCGCCTTCGCCTTCGGCCGAGTGCCAACCCTACGCCTTCGCCTTCAGCCGGCCTTGCGCGCCCTTCGTCTTCAGCCGGCCCTGCGCGCCCTTTGCCTTCGCGCCCGCCCTAACCCTTCGGCCTTCTCGCCTTTGCCGGTGAGCAATGATTTTTTTATTAAATGATCTTTATTATTTTATCAAATGACTTATATTATTATGATTTATTTCATCATTAAATTACTGGCATCTTTTGATGATTAAACAATCAGACTAATTACTTCATTTAATTTGATCAATGACGAGATAATTCTGATTGAAAAATGGAATGAAAATATAGTTTTCATGTTCATGAACGAATTGAATTAAGAAATAAATATATATTGATAGAATATGTAAATAAAATATTATAAATTGATCTTTCTTCTGCCCCTTAAATAATTTGTTTGGGTGAAAATTAATGTATCTGATTAATAATTAATGTATGTGTTTCTTTAGGGTGAAAAGTTTTTAGAAAGTTGGAAGTCTTGAGGGCTTATTTTTTAAGACATGGAAGCTAAAGAAAGTACACAAAATTAAGGCCCATTCGCTAGACCTTGTCGGCTCGTCGCAGTTGAAGAAGAGCAGGACCGAAGAAAAGTGGTAAGCACCAAGCACTCCCTTTGTGAATCTGTTCCTTTTTGCTACACATAAATTAGATTGTATTATTATTTAATTCTAAAATATTTTTATTTCCATAAAATATTAGAAAATTATTTTTTTCTATATTATTATTTGAATATAAATATGGCTAAAAAATATAATTCTGGATATATAAAATGTATGAAAAAAAAGAAAAATAGAAGAATTTAATGAATCTAAAAAATGCGCACTTGATAAATTTGTTATTAATAATAAAAATCAAAAGTCAGAAAATAATATAATTGAAAATTTAAATGAAATAATAAATCCAGAATTAAAAACAGCACTTGAAGATTAAATTTTATAAAAAAATTAAATTTTTTTCTTAATGCATGGATAGCTTATAGAATATTACTGACCATACCTGTTAGTGTAGCTTCAGCAGAAAGAAGTTTTTCAAAATTAAAATTAATAAAGTCTTATTTTACGTTCAACTATGCCTCAAGAAAGATTAAATAATTTAGAAATGTTATCAATTGAAAAAGATTTATTATTAAAATTTGAATATGAAAATTTTATTAATAATTTTGCTTCAAAATGTAAGAAAATTTAATTTTATATAAAAAATTTATTTTTAAAATTAATATTTTAATTTATTTTAAAAAAAATTTAAAATCATCATTGTCTATCTCAAGTCCGAATAAAAAAGGATGAAAGAAAATTTTTTAAAATAATAATAATTATTTTTTTAAAAAAAATTCGCCTAGTCACCCTGTAGGCTTGAGCCGCCC
>NC_133868.1:3872963-3882631 GCF_044706935.1 Curcuma longa | reverse complement strand
CGACGAACGCACTGTTCCGTACCCATTTGGCAACAAATAAATTTTTCATTGCCAATTTGCAATGAATTTGTTATTCATTGCAAAATTGTGACGAATTTAGCAACAAATTTTTTTTTGCAACAAATTTGACGACGAAAATAATATGTTGCTAAATTAGCAACAAATTATGATTCGTCGTAAATTTCGTTACAAATTTACGACAAATAGCAATTTTGTCGCAAAATATGTTGCAAATTTGCAACGAAAATAATTCGTCGCAAACATTCATCGCTAAAATCTTGTTTTTTTGTAGTGCACTTTCGACCACCCGTGTCGTCAACTCCAACTTCCTGCAACACAAAGTTAAACATAAACAATATACAAGATATGTTACCTAGTATCTGGTTTACCTAACTTACTGGGCTTTATCATTTACTTAGAGTTTACTCCTCCAAGACTTCACACTACCTAGGGTTCACTCATCTGAAACTTTCCATTACTTAAGATTCACTTCCCTAGGATTTTTCTTTGCAAATATCTGATTGCCTTGACCTGTTTGGACTTATTGTCAAGACTTCTACTTTGCCTAGGTCACCTGACTTGTCAGGACTGCTATCAACTATTAAACAAACGTTCGATCACCTTTGACTTGCTTGAACTTTATACTAACTTGGTCAACCTTAACCAAATTACTTGGCCAACCTTAACCAGGCTCAAACCTAGGGATCTATTATACCAACAATTTCCCCATTAAATATATTGATCAAACAAATATCAAAATCTTGGAACTCGATTATGCCAACACAAATATAAGAGGATCTTTAAATGTGTATAAGTTGTGCTCCAAATTTATCTAGTAAGTAAATCAGGGGGAGGTCGTCTACCTCCAAGATTAGATGGGCAAGCTTAGATACTTGAATTTCAAAAAAAAAAAAGTTGAAGGTGGTTTGTGCATTCGATGAGCCACTAGAGTTCTTGAGAGGGAGAAACTCCATGCCACTTTAGGGTTTGTGCTATTAGAGGGAAAAGGCCTTTATACATGAGATTCTAATGGTCTTATAGACGGGAAACAAGGCCTATTTTCTATAAAAAATGACTTAATTGTCGCAAAAAAAATTAACAACTAACTTTTTGTTTAAAAATAACAAAATTAAGATAAACAGTAGGTGACATAATTCATCAAGAAGAACTCAACTCCATTAAATAGGGAGATCAATATTTGTGGTGTCTCAAATTGGTGTGGAGTGGGGTTCCTCTATTAGATGGTTGTTCTATTTTTTTAAGAAACCCTAGAGCAAGGTGTTAAAGTTTGTTTTTAGTAATTTAGGCGTTATTGATGTTCTGAAATCCTTTCTAATGAATAAGGTACCTTTACTTGTTGCTATGAAGGGTTAACACTGTTTGAGCATCCATAATGTGCTTAATCTGAAGAATGAATTTTCTCATTGTGGAGGTGTGACTTGTAGTCAAATCAACAAAAAAAAAAGGCAGAAGAGCTTGAATGTCCCTATGGAAGTAAATTCTCTATATTTAAAATTGAGCTAATGCTAATTAGCAAGCAAGTCAATAAAATAATTATTATAATCAACTTTTCTCATGTTTTGAGAAGATTCATAGTAGCCCCGAGATATAGCTGAGTTGGTTACGATAGAACAGACTTGCAGAAGAGGATAAGAATTCGAATCTCAACGAAGCCGAGCAACACTCTCCTCCGTCGTAGTCAACTACAGCTTCTCGATTTACCTCCTCACAGATGATCATGGAGCCGCTAAGGTGGCAAATTCCAATTTTTTACAGAAGAAAAGATCCATAGTAACTAACTGAAGTTTTTTTGAAAGAATTTTTAGAAAAGTGTTCGGGATGAATGCAAATTACAGTGTAATCTTCTGCATTGTATTCCTTAAATTTATAATGTACATCAACTTAAACATTGTACTCTTTAAATTTACATGTGCATCAATCTAAATTTTATAAGTTTTAATGCAATCTTCCTCTTGATATCTACATGAATAACTTGAATACAATATATTAAAAGGATTCTCAACTTACTCGAATGAACGGAAATGGTAGATAAAGAAATCTGATAAATAGATTAACGGACTTTAGATTCATACAAGACCTCAAAGTGCCATAGTAACTAACTAAAGTTTTTTGAAAGAATTTTTAAGACAGCGTCTACTGCATACTTTTCTACATTGTACTTTTTGAATTTACATAGTACATTAACTTAAACATTGTACTCCTTAAATTTACAGTGTGTATCAAAAACTAACTAAAGTTTTTTGGAAGAATTTTTAAGAAAGTGTCTATTGCATACTTTTCTACATTGTACTCTTTGAATTTACATAGTACATCAATTTAAACATTGTACTCCTTAAATTTACAGTGTGTATCAACCTAAATTTTATAAGTTTCATTATTTAATATAATCTTCCTCTTGACAACTACATGAATATCATGAATATAGTTAACAAGATTCTGAACTGACTCGAATGAACAGAAATGGTGGATAAAGGAATCAAGTAAGTAGATTAACGGATTTTAAATTCATACATGACCTCAAAGGGAGTTTTTTTTAAAAAAAAAAATAGAATCTCAAATACCTAGTTTTTGCCCACTAGACATTTATGTGTCTTAATTTTCAATTGACAATCTTGGTATGCCCATCAATCTATGGGTAGAAAGCATACAAGAACCTAAGTTGGGTCCAAAATAGTTTTCCTAGGTTCCTCAAAAATTAGTTAATAAATTTCATGTTCCTATTTGACACTATCGATATGGATAACCAATGTGATTTAAATATCTCTAAAGGAAAACTTGCCTATCTACGATGTACTATTGGCTTTGTTATACAATTTGTGGCTTTGGTTAGTCTAAGATAAACCTCAAATGAAATTCATACTAATGTCTTTCGAAGGTTCATATGAGATCAATAGTGGCATGTAAAATTCTTGTGCTTTTTAGTGATCTTAACTATTTGACATGTGCAACACGATGATAGGATCCATATATATAATATTTGTAAGGCGATCAAATCCTACTTTGTTGTGCTCATTGAGTGTAATATGGCTATTACAAATGCATCAATAGGCTTATTATCAACACTAGATCAATGCTTTAGAGTAAAGGTACATTTCAGTAAAAAGTGAAATCTGCCACCTCAGCAGCCCCACACAATAGAGTAAAGGTACACTCTTTAAAGGAAATTGACCCACCTAGCTTCTTCGACATTTAAATTATTCTAAATTTGAACGAAGCTCAATGTCTTGTAGTTAAAATGCAAGATAAATTCATTAGGCAACTCTCTAAACCATTCTAAATTAAACACTAGATCGATTGTAGGATCTTAAACTTGTAGTCTATCACCTCACACCTACCATCTTCCTAGTTGATAGGTGAGTTTCTTTATTATAGCCGATGTGGAGGTTTGTTTGACGATTACCATCTTCCTAGTTGATAGGTGAGTATATATATATATATATATATATATATTGAGAAGTGATATATTGCACGACTGATCCCTGCGCGCCCGTGCGCGACCGCAATCAGACCGTCTATCGCGCGATCACGAGCCGCATCCGACGGTCCAAAGCGCCCGTGCACAGTATTTCTCCTCGGACCTCCGCCCGCTTTCGCCGCCGTCGACACGCCGTCCGGCCGCCGGACCGGGCCCGATCGACGCGCAACTCGCCGGCGCGTCAACTGGAGTCGGTCCGGCGGCCGGAGGTGGCCGGAAGGCCCCCGATTTGGCCGGCACAGTAGCAGCCGGACACTTTCCTCGGACCTCCGCCCGCTTCCGCCGCTGTCGACACGCCGTCCGGCCACTGACGGGCGCCGGACCGGGCCCGATCGACGCGCAACTCGCCAGCGCATCAACCGGAGTCGGTCCGGCGGCCGGAGGTGGCCGGAAGGCCCCCGATTTGGCCGGCACAGTAGCAGCCGGACACTTGCGACCAAATTCCGGTCGATTTATATATATATATATATATATATATATATATATATGTTGTATGAGAAAACAATAAATACATTGATATTAACTAAACTAACTAATTTAAATAAAGAAATAACAAGGGAAATGAAATTATCGAATTGATTCGAGGTCTTCAAGTCGATTCGATAGTACTACAAATACTTAATCCATGATGATAAAATTATATATGAGTCTGTAATGGGCTCAAGTTCATGAGTTTCTTTATCCATGAAGGCCTAATAAAAGTTGAGTATGAGTTAACATGAACTTGTTAGTGATTTTTTGGTTATCCTTTGAGCTAAGAATTTGGTGATTGTTCAAATAGTGAAGGAATTGGGCAAGGGAAAGTGAAGGATTTGAACGAAAAAGCTTAGGGTTTGTTTCCTTGAGGGATAGAAGATAGGGAATGAAAAAGTTAATTCATTCCTTAACTAGCACTGCCAATTCATTCCTGTTAAGGCAATAGCATTAACAAGATAACATGTTTAACAATGAAGGGTGCCAAAGTAGCCTTCAAAACACATTATTTTGCACTAGAAAAGGCACAAGTTGGTACCACACAATAACATCCAACAATCCAGTTGGTCGAGAGTCATTGATGTGCTGAGAGCATGTTCAGCAAAGGACCACTCCATGAATTCATCTTGAGTTCGACAGATTCGAATGCTAATGGTCATCGAGAATTACTGTTTACTCATCGCTTGCTTACTGATCTCAGCTATGGTTGTTCATTCTTCTCGTCCAGTAACAGAAATCAGACAGACTTCATTTCGAGTGAACTGGTCGGTCTGGTCCTGGTTTAAAGAACAGTGATGGTGATGTGGACCTTTGTTCTGGCATCTAACGAATTGTCTGATATAATGTGCACGATCTGATGTATGGATTCAGCAACTCTACTCGAATCTTTATTTTCTCTCTTTCAGTATCTTCCTGGATTGATTGGTTGCCTCCATGATTCATGTTCTTGCCCTGTTTGTTTGAGGGCCATTGATGCCTTGGCAAAGACTTCTTGACACTTGTTATGCAAATGGCTCTGAAAAGCGACTTCACGACCAACCATCATGACTCAGGAGGGTTCATAGATTTTACCTGTCTAACAATTCCAACTAAAATAAGATAAAGAGATGTTATTTATATTTTGAAACAGATGAAAATAATACAAGTGGATGTGGGTTATTTATATTTTGTCTTATGCTTGAACGTTGAGGTGTTTGTATGACAAATAGTTTAGGAAAGTGAATAGCATTGCGGTTTGGTGTGATGGCACAAATAATAAAGGCACTAATGCTTCTTTTTCCTAATCAATCATTAGTGTATGAATGTTGATTGAATTTATTGCTCGTGCACGCATGAATCCGATCTGTAGGAACGTGGAGATGCAAACAGGGTTCTTGATAGCGTCCTTTTAGTCTACCTGTGCTGCCGGCGCTAATTTATAAATCCTAAATTGTATGAGTTTTATAAATCGAATATGAACTTGAATAATTAGAAATACAAATAAAATAAAGATCTAATTTCAATGAAACATAGTTTAACTTTTAAAATATGTAAATAACGACAAAAAACTTTATTGGAAAGCTATTGTATTTGTCCTGTAACGTCAATTGCTCGATCCATGTGGAAAAAGATGAAACGGAAGCAAAAGGGTAGTCTTCCAAAGGAATTTGAGTGATGGTGTTGTAACACCTTTGTCAATGGAAAACGAAGGCGGAATGTCAGTTGTTCCTAAACCCTCAGAGATAAACCCTATATATAAAAATCCGATCCGTTATCAACCCATAGATAATAACGGAACAGACTAATCGATTCTACATATTTAATCCACATCCGATAATAACGGAACAGACTAACAAATTCTACATATTTAATCCACATTTGATAATAATGAAACGGACTAACGGATTCTACATATTTAATCTACATCCAATAATTCAAAACTCGATAAACATTAGTTAGATCACTTAAATGGGTTGGATTCGTATCCACATATGCAAATTATAATTGAGCCCACCTTAAGAGATTAAATCCATAAGAAATTAAATTCAACAATCTCCCACTTGAGCTATATGTGATGTGTATATAATATACAATTATAATTTCAGTTGATATCAAACTCTATGAGTCCAAAAATACCTCTATAAATAATCTGGTCTATTAACTTCATTGGTTTAGGACTAAAGAGGTCATAACTACTATATATACCTATAACAAGCCCCAACATAATCATAATACCAATTTCATTAATAACATAGATCAAGATGTGGATATGTAATATGAAAATTACATGAAATGTGATCAGTATATGTCAATTTCCAATTGGTCTTGAATGATCCAAAAAGATCTGATCATATTTGCAAATACTTTATGCTAAACTACAACAACAAATCATAAAGTCTTATGATTCCTAAAGGAATCTGTATCATATTTACAAACACCAAATGTTAAACTACAGTAGTAAATCATGATACTTTAATTCAAAATGTCAAACAAATATATGAATACTCATTAATGTTTTGAACTTTAAATACGTACAATAATCAAAATAAAATATTTATCTTTATTAACAAATATAGAACAATAAAATGTATATATATATCCCACTAAATGAATTCTTCTTCCATAAGAAGAACTCTCATATCCACAACATGCGCATGAAACGCACCAAGCCCTTAGTGAGTGGATCTGCTAACATAGAATCTGTACTGATGTACTCTATCATCATATGACGACTCTAAACTCTTTTTTTAACCGCTAGAAATTTAATATCGATATGTTTGGACTTCAACGAACTGCAGTTGTTCTTAGCATAAAGTTCTACGACTTTATTATTATAATTGATCTTCAATATGTCATCCACATACAGGACAAATTTGCTCCCACTGAACTTGTCATATATACACTGATTAACAGGGTTTCTCTAAATCCAAATGAGATAATCATTTGATCAAATTTCCGATATCATTGACGGGACGCCTGTTTTAAATCATAAATGGACTTCTTTAATCTACATACTAAGTACTTTGAATCTTTAAACTGAAAGTTCTCCGGTTGTACCATATATATAGACTCTTTAATGTCTCCATTAAAAAATACAGTCTTTATGTCCATCTGATGCAGCTCCAAATCAAAATGAGTTGCAAATGTCATGATTACCCAAAGAGAGTCTTTCGTCGACACAAGTGAGAAAGTCTCCTTGTAATTAATGTCTTCCTTTTGAGTTGATCCCTTGGCAACAAGACGAGTCTTATATTTTTCGATATTGTCCCTTGAATCCTACTTGATTTTAGATATCCACTTACAACCAACAAGTTTCGTACCTTCGGGTAAGTTTCCAAACGTCATTTTCTGCATAGATTTTAACTCTTCTTGCATGATGTTAATCTAAATTTTAGGGCATCGTTTGACTTCTTGAAAAGATACAGAATCATTTTCCAACCTAATGTCAAACTCGTTCTCTTAGAGATAAACATAATCACGAGATATCATGGATCTTCGTTCCCTCGTAGATTGCCTTAAAGGCACTTATTCTTGAGATGGTTGAGGTATTTGCTCATCAATATGCGGCAATATCTCATTTGAGTGGGGGGATCTTCTAACTGTATTAGAGATGTCATGGGAATATCTTGAGTCACTACTCCCTCTGGATGTACAATATCCATGATGTGCGGTATGGTAACTATACCGCTACTGATTGCACTAATAGTGACTACAAGAGGATTGCTTATGCTTTCCTCAAAGATTATTTTCCTAACTTTATCACTCCTACTGTCCTAAATGAATTTGGTGTTTCTCGTTTCGAAGAAAGGTCTATTAAAGGGATCATAAAATTTATACCCTCTAAACTTTTTAGAGTAACCTACAAAATTACAGCTCATAGTTTAATTAATGCCAAGAACATATAAGTATAGATAATAAAATATGCAAATAAAGCATATAAATGGGCTATTTATGAGATACCAAATACAATATTACATTTTTCTCCTTGAACTAAAATATAATTTGTTAGCGGTACTCTCTAATATAACTCAAATTTTAGTTGGCCACATAATGAGCCTTTCTTTGGGTCGACCTATTATGTGCATATGTCACGCCCCGGAGGTGTCGTTCCTGCACACTGGGAGTTACCTCACTTAGTGATGATTTAATAAAAAAGGACCAATACCATAAAATATATATATATATATATAGTATAAAAGAATCATCCCTATTGTATTAGAATTAGACAGAATAACCAAAACCTTCACCTGTATCGACATAAAGTACTCTTAAACAAAATAAACCAAACCGACAAACCATATGTCAATGTCTTTGAGCGACTCTAAAGAAAACTCACTGAACTAGGATAGTATCAAATTTGTGCCTGCAAAACTGGAGGCCAAAGAATGTAGACAGTTAACCAATGACTAAGTGGGTAATTAGAAAAGATGTGCATGAACTTAATATTATTTAAGAAGCCAAAGAAACAAAGCAGATCACAATTTATTATCTCACCCGTAAGTTGTTCTCCGTGTATACATAATATAAATACATATATATGTATCATTATCTTCTGTTATCATTGTTTGGAATTAGATCACATTTTTATATATGAATTTCGTTTCTCAACTTGATTATCATTTATTATCATCAATTATGATAAATCATCTCAATCTTTGTTGTTTAATCAAACTATAGATTATCTCAACTTAATTATGATCAATTTAATCAAGTTTTATATATATATATATATATATATATATCATCAGTTTAATCTCAACATGATTAAAATCAGTGTTAACATTTTATATAATCAATCAGGAGCCAACATAATCAGAGAATAATAATAACTCATATATAGGCTAACAGCCTATAGCTTCCTCATAATTTATTGTCGCATGCGTTATCTAACATACGGGCTAAAGAGCACTCACCGGTGGAAGACAAGATAAACACTGAATGCGGCCTCTGCTCTACCACAATAATATATGGGCGGTCAAGTGCTCGAGACCGAGGGCTACATCACACCACCACTATCCAAGTGTACGGTCCCTGGACCGAGGGCTACATCACGCCACCACTCCTTAGGTGTACGGTCCCTGGACCGAGGGATACATCACGCCACCACTCCTCAGGTGTACGGTCCAGTGCTTTGGCAAAACTTTGGTATAAAAACAAGGCTCAATAGTTAACACCTTTTTAATGTTTATCATTTTCTTTTATCTCATTTCACGTTATATCTTTTTCATCAATTATCATAATGGTTACATTCTCAATATGTATCTTTTTCGACTTGGTCTAAACAACCAACTCAAATCAAATCAAATCTATTCATTTATTTAGGTATCACTATAAGATTGCAGGTAAGGATAAGTATCAATCAGATGCAATATCAACAATATGAGAAATAAAAGGTCAAGCAGTATAAAGACATATATCAACTGGCAGAGTAAGTCAGAATATCTATTTAAATTTTGAAAACATCCTTTTCCATTTTAATTCCCCCAGATGAACCCATGAGTGAACAGGAAATAAATTAATTATTTACCCTTTAATAATTTAATTATTTAAACCCCGTTTCAATAGTTTAAAGATCGTTTTAAACCCTTTTTTTAAAAATATATATATAAATATATACCATTTAATTTTTATTTAACAGGGAAATTATACGAGTCCAAGGATAGAAGGTACCCACATAACAATGAACATGATTATGATGAAGGTCTCAAATCAACTACAA
>NC_133868.1:3789270-3872863 GCF_044706935.1 Curcuma longa | reverse complement strand
AAAATATTTATCTTTATTAACAAATATAGAACAATAAAATGTATATATATCCCACTAAATGAATTCTTCTCTCTTTCATAAAGAGAGAACTCTCATATCCACAACATGCGCATGAAATGCACCAAGCCCTTAGTGAGTGGATCTGCTAACATAAAATCTGTACTGATGTACTCTATCATCATTTGACGACTCTCGAAACTCTTTTTTTAACCGCTAGAAATTTAATATCGATATGCTTGGACTTCAACGAACTGCAGTTGTTCTTAGCATAAAGTTCTACGACTTTATTATTATAATTGATCTTCAATATGTCATCCACATACAGGACAAATTTGCTTCCACTGAACTTGTCATATATACACTGATTAACAGGGTTTTCTCTAAATCCAAATGAGATAATCATTTGATCAAATTTCCGATATCATTGATGGGACGCCTTTTAAATCATAAATGGACTTCTTTAATCTACATACTAGGTGCTTTGAATCTTTAAACTGAAAGTTCTTCGGTTGTACCATATATATAGACTCTTTAATGTCTCCATTGAAAAATACAGTCTTTATGTCCATCTGATGCAGCTCCAAATCAAAATGAGTTGCAAATGTCATGATTACCCAAAGAGAGTCTTTCGTCGACACAAGTAAGAAAGTCTCCTTGTAATTAATGTCTTCCTTTTGAGTTGATCCCTTGGCAACAAAACGAGTCTTATATTTTTCGATATTGTCCCTTGAATCCTACTTGATTTTAAATATCCACTTACAACCAACAAGTTTCGTACCTTCGGGTAAGTTCCCAAACGTCATTTTCTGCCATAGACTTTAACTCTTCTTGCATGACGTTAATCTAAATTTTAGGGCATCGTTTGACTTCTTGAAAAGATACAGAATCATTTTCCAACCTGATGTCAAACTCGTTCTCTTGGAGATAAACATAATCACGAGATATCATGGATCTTCGTTCCCTCGTAGATTGCCTTAAAGGCACTTATTCTTGAGATGGTTGAGGTATTTGCTCATCAATATGCGGGCAATATCTCATTTGAGTGGCGGGATCTTCTAACTGTATTAGAGATGTCACGGGAATATCTTGAGTCACTACTCCCTCTGGATGTACAATATCCATGATGTGCGGTATGGTAACTATACCGCTACTGATTGCACTAGTAGTGACTACAAGAGGATTGCTTATGCTTTCCTCAAAGATTATTTTCCTAACTTTATCACTCCTACTGTCCTAAATGAATTTGGTGTTTCCCGTTTCGAAGAAAGGTCTGTTAAAGGGATCATAAAATTTATACCCTCTAGACTTTTTAGAGTAACCTACAAAATTACAGCTCATAGTTTAATTAATGCCAAGAACATATAAGTATAGATAATAAAATATGCAAATAAAGCATATAAATGGGCTATTTATGAGATACCAAATACAATATTATATTTTTCTCCTTGAAAAAATATAATTTGTAGCGGTACTCTCTAATATAACTCAAACTTTAGTTGACCACATAATGAGCCTTTCTTTGGGTCGACCTATTATGTGCATATGTCACGCCCCGGAGGTGTCGTTCTTGCACACCAAGAGGTACCTCACTTAGTGACGATTTAATAAAAAAGGACCAATATATATATATATATATATATATATATATATATATATATATATATATATATATATATATATATAGTATAAAATAATCATCCCTATTGTTTTAGATAGAATAACCAAAACCTTCACTTGTATCGACATAAAGTACTCTTAAACAAAATAAACCAAACCGACAAACCATATGTCAATGTCTTTGAGCGACTCTAAAGAAAACTCACTGAACTAGGGCAGTATCGAATCTATGCCTGCAAAACTAAAGGCCAAAGAATGTAGACAGTTAGCCAATGGCTAAGTGGGTAATTAGAAAAGATGTGCATGAACTTAATATTATTTAAGAAGCCAAAGAAACAAAGCAAATCACAATTTATTATCTCACCCGTAAGTTGTTCTCCGTGTATACATAATATAAATACATATGTACGTATCATTATCTTTTGTTATCATTGTCTGGAATTAGATCACATTTTTATATATGAATTTCGTTTCTAAACTTGATTATCATTTATTATCATCAATTATGATAAATCATCTCAATATTTATTGTTTAATCAAACTATAGATTATCTCAACTTAATTATGATCAATTTAATCAAGTTATATATATATATATATATATATATATATATATATATATATATATATATATATATATATATCATCATCAGTCTAATCTCAACATGATTAAAATCAGTGTTAACATTTTATATAATCAATCAAGAGCCAACATAATCAGAGAATAATAATAACTCATATATAGGCTAACAGCCTATAGCCTCCTCATAATTTATTGTCGCATACGTTATCTAACGTACGGGCTAAAGAGCCCTCACCGGTGGAAGACAAGATAAACACTGTCTGTGGCCTCTGCTCTACCACAATAATATATGGGTGGTCAAGTGCTCGAGACCAAGGGCTACATCACACCACCACTACCCAAGTGTACAGTCCCTGGACTAAGGGCTACATCACGCCACCACTTCTTAGGTGTACGATCCCTGGACCGAGGGCTACATCACGCCACCACTCCTCAGGTGCACGGTTCAGTACTCTAGCAAAACTCTGGTATAAAAACAAGGCTCATAGTTAACACCTTTTTAATGTTTATCATTTTCTTTTATCTCATTTCACGTTATATCTTTTTCATCAATTATCATAATGGTTACATTCTCAATATGTATCTTTTTCGACTTGGTCTAAACGACCAACTCAAATCAAATCAAATCTATTCATTTATTTAGGTATCACTATAAGATTGCAGGTAAGGATAAGTATCAATCAGATGCAATATCAACAATATGAGAAATAAAAGGTCAAGCAGTATAAAGACATATATCAACCGGTAGAGTAAGTCAGAATATCTATTTAAATTTTGAAAACATCCTTTCCTATTTTAATTCCCCCAGATGAACCCATGAGTGAACAGGAAATAAATTAATTATTTATCCTTTAATAATTTAATTATTTTAATCCCATTTCAATAGTTTAAAGATCGTTTTAAATCCTTTTTTTAAAAATATATATATATAAATATATACCATTTAATTTTTATTTATTCATTCACAGGGAAATTATATGAGTCCAAGGATATAAGGTACCCACTTGGTGTGACGTACGTCAAGATCCGCAAATCAAGGTCCTAAATTCAGAAGCCCTAGGATCCCTAGCTCCGGTTGGTGGTGCTGGTCGGCAGGGGGAAAGAGGCGCGGCGATAGGGGGTTGCGGCGGCGACCGAACAAAGGCGATCGCGGGCAGGGCAAGCAGCGGCTTTGGATTGCGGCAAAGATAAACACGGCGGCAGGGAAATGCCTTGTCGATTTCCACAGCAGCAGCGGTGGCGAGAATCTCGTAGGCAACTCTCACGAAGCTCCTCAGCCAAGAGGGGCAGAGTCGGGCATCCGGCGAAGGGTCGTGGCGGCTGGCTCTAGTCTTTACGCGGCAGCGGCGGCGTCCGACAAAGCTTCTTCTCCACGTGACGGCGCCTGAAAGAAAAGGGACGGCGGCGCTGGTTTGCAGACGACGGTGGTAGTGCGGCGGCGGCTTTGGATAGGGCAAGTAGAGGGCGTGGCTAGGGTTTCCAATCTCGGCCTCCTCTTATAATCTTCGTCGACGTGAGAACAACGCCGAAAATTCGGCTGAGAACGCGAACGCGGTCAGCCCGGGGGGAAGGGGAGTCGCGGGTTGTGCGGGGAGAAAGGTTCGCGACAGTGATTTTAGTTATTTTGAGGAGTAACAGTAATTCCTCAAATTGAGGTTTGGATTTGGGTTAAATCGGTTTAAAACTTAAGATTTTTTATAAATAATTGATTTACTTAGTTCACTAACTAAACGACCTCTGATCTAATCCAAACTAGTTTTGTTCATTTCGTCTTCTCAAGACGAAATTTCTAATCTATTCCGTTTTGCCAAAACTCTCTTTCATCCTGAACCAAACCAAGTTGTTTTAATTTGGTTCAAAACTGATTCACCAAAAAATTAAAATAAAATAAATTAATAAATAATTAAAGAAAATATTCTCGTATCTGACAGCATAATTCGACACTTTATATGAGTTATATATTGATCCATAACTTACATCAACCTTGATCAACCACGCAATATACCTTCTTTGGGTCGACATATTTTGTGCATGATCTGAACAAAATAAATTTGTTCTATAGTTGTAAGCTACCTTGAACATATATCTAGCATAAAAATAATGTTCCTTTGGGCCAATTACTTTTAGCATAAATATACATCTACCAATACAACATGCACTAAACCTATCTAATGTGTCTTCTTTTGGACCGACACAATAGTTTAATTTAGTAACACGTGTGTAGATAGACCCAAAAAGACCCTAGGAACTTTAACCGAACAGATAAGTACTTGATCAGCCTTAATAGCTTAAAATACTATACTTGTCAATCGATTGATACCATATGACAATTGATTGGTATCACTCAATCGATTACCTTAATCGATTTGAAAGTCTACTATATGCAACTTTAAGATTATCAATCGATTGATGATGAATGTCAATCGATTAGTTGACATCAATTGATCTCGTTAATCGATCATAAACCCTTATGTGTTCGACATCTAATTGATTCATGGCAATCGATTGGTGGTCACCAATCAATGACTTAATTGATTACTAGAAGCAATCAAACAAGGTAATCAATTAAAATTGATTTTATTGATGTTAAGGTTGTCAATAACTTAGTCACCTTGAAGCAATGCTCATCCACGACAAACTTATTAATAATGGTGATAATCAATTTCCCATGGGATTTATCAAAAAAAAAGAAAAAAAAACTTTTTTTTCTTTTGTAAGAAATATTCCCATGTTTTTTTTGTAAAAAAAAAAAAATCACCGTCCCGTTCCACGTCTTCTCTAAGAAAGCAAAGAGCGCCAATTTTTTTTTGTTTTCTTTCTTTTGGCTTTTCCATTAAAAAAAAAATCCTTTTAGCCACATCTTTGCAATGTGCGGCCGATTAAGTCACCTAAACTTGAATGGTTGTTGGATTTCAGGATAAAGTGGATTATGGTTTTCCTAGAGTTTAGTTTGAAAATGTAACACATGTGCAAGTGCTCAAACTTACTTTGGTTCTATATCACTTTCAGATTTTGATTTGAATTCCAAATGAAATTGGGCACCAACAAAATAAGGGTAATTAGACAATTCAACAAACTGTGTCAACAAAAGAATATCTTGTATCTTTGGAAAAATGATAAGTGAACAAGAGTTTACTCAATGCATTGAATAAGTATTAATGGCAAAAATGAGTCTGTCAAAAGTTGTAAAGATACAAAACAACAGGAGCAGAAAACAAAAACAAAAAAAAAACTCCTCTGTTTGGTAGCAGATTATAACCAGAAAATCAGCCAATAAGAGTAAATAGCCAAATTTATTAGCAAGGCACAACAACAGACTACCATAGCACCATAGAAATAATCATGCCAGAGCAAATAAATTAACATCCTCGATTGTTGATTAAGTCTTTTGCTCAGGCATGGTTAGTTTCAGAATATCATACTTGGCAAAATTTAATATTCTGCTGTTGGATATATCTCTGTGTACAGTTGTCTTCTAGTTTCATCTCTTACCAAAATCAAGAACAAATTTTTTAAATTCTGTAACCATGTCAAGGTTTTTTTTATAGACATGATGATACAAAACTAGTTTACATGTACAACAAATATATAATTAAATAGCTTCTGAAATATCTAAGTAGAACATTCCACCAAAACTTTTTTTAGTACATAAACATACCTCAAATCTATATCAATGTGTTTATGCGCAGTCGGGATTGGCAGACCTAAACAGAAGGAACAAATTAGTTATTTTTGCATATAAAACAGTTGAAGAGATGATTATGATTACATGCAAAAGATCATTTATTTAGCTTTGGCGATCAGTAATCTGCTTATAATTTTATAGATTTGCAATCTGTGACATAAAAATATCTTCTCCTGGATCCAACTTGCATTGTAGCTCTCATATGAGTTTTCAAGTTCTTTAATTGGCATTCTCAGATGTGCAAGATAGCGGAAGCAGTGAAAAATAGACAAGAAAAGTAACAACCAATTAAGCATGTCTAGCATGAAAAAAAAATGCAGGGATTTGTTATATCTAGATCAAATGATACACTATTTTCATCTTGCAAATTCATCAAAGATCAGATCTTAAATTAGCCTTTATAAGGATTTATTTTTCAAACTCAAAATCCTGATAACAATTATAGTACGGGATATTATTTTCTTTTTCTTTGTTTTTTTCCCCTATCTTTTTAAAGCTCTAAATTGTAGATATCTTTTCACTAAGAGTATCAAACTCAACCATCTAAAAACTACTTTCTCAAATTTATATATCAAAGAGGTGAAGCTAAAGATGGTTATCAAAACCACACATTCTTTATCTACTCACTCAATCAATGCACAAACTAAAATTAAAACTTCAAGAGTCAGGTTCAACATAATTCATAGTAAGCTCAGGAAAATCAAGTTACAGAAAAGACTTAGAGCAAGAACTTGATTATGGTTTTATTATTAAACAGCTTATGGGCACTAGTTTAGTTTACAGAATGCAAGGGCAAAAGTAAATCCACAACCATGTAATCTTTCAACCTATTGTCAAATTTCCCAATATTCTGAGATCTCTTTTAGTTTGTCATTAATGATTGCCACTACTTGCTTTAGAAATTCTATATCTATTTATCATTTCCTATGTAAAGCGTTAAATTTTATCGAGCAAACTATGAACATGCCCTAGCGGCGAAGATAAAAAAGACGAAACAAATTATTAAAAAGCAAGAGCGAGTAAGATGAATAGAACGACCTTCTTGTAGTGGCGATTGCTGATACACAACTTCCGTAACTCCACGTCACATACAGCAAGCTACGACGAGAGAGGACGTGCACAGAGGAGAATAGCCTCGATGGATCCGAGTGACGCCGTTTGCCAGGGCCCAGACCACCATGTGTGGGGAGGCAGCGAGGTCGGGGAAGCGGACGATGGTCAAGGTCGACATTCGCATCGGGTAGAGCTCGTCGCAGAGGTCTCGATTGGGGAAATGGATCGCATCTGCTCCTTGGGAGCCGGCGCCGATGGAAGGCGGCACATCTTGATCTGCGAGAGCGCCATTATATTGTTAATAAGAGCATGTTAAATTCCAGTTAACGTTCAATTCTTTAAACATTAACGTTAATGTGGATGGATATATATTTATTTAATATAAAATAAAAATAAAAATGAATAAATAGATAGTAAAATTAATTAGATAGTGAGATTAGATAATAAATATTAATATTAAAATAAATGTAGACGTATATTTGTTCAATACCCACAAATCATTTAAATAAATAAATTTAAATAACTCATTAAATTAAATAAATAAATTTAAATATATATTTAGTTTATTAATATTTATAAATAATATTCGTGAATAATATTTATTTTAGTAAAAAATAAAATCTGCTATCCTAACAGCCCGGTTGGCCCTACGACCATTCATAAATAATATTTATGAACAATACTTGTAAACCATATTTATCAATAAAATTTTTATTAATATGTTAAATAAATAAAATTTTTAAAAATGAATAAATAATTCATATTATCAAATTTAATAATCAATGAAATAATTTTAAATATAAATATTTCAAATAATTAAATAAATTTGAATTAAGAATTCAATAACATCTAACTAAATAATGAATCCAGCTCAAGTCAAATTTAAATCAAACTAACACTCATAAAAAAAAAATAAAGCTAAATTTTAATAATTATTTCAACAATTTACTTCATTTCAAATTTAACTATCTTATTAAATAAGTTTAAATACAACTGGACTCTACTTAACTTGATTACAATCATAAAGGGTAGGCAACGTTCTTTCATGAGGTAATCCAACAAAACTAAGCGGACTCTAAAATAAACTATAAAATAGATATTTAAGTTTAACTTTTTATTTGTATGAGATTGAGTTTGATTTAAATTTAGTTTGAATTTAATTTGTTAGATGTTATTAAGCTTTTTAAGTTCTTTTATTATTTAAATTTAGTATTATACATTTATTTATAAGTTTAATAAAAAAATTTATTAACAAATATATCATATAAAATTTATTCATAAATATCATTTATAATCTTGAAAATATATATTTAAATTTATTTATTTAATTAACCTGATATGTTAAACGAAATGAAATACTAAATTTATTCAACAATATTAAGTTTATTGATACCTCTACTAAAAGCATAAAAAGCGATTAAAATTTTGAAACTTTTTATTAAATAAAATTTCCCGTCACAAATTTGTGATTCCATGTGGACCGTTCAATCCCAATCACCCTTTAATCACATTTTCAATTTACGATCAGGATTTAATCAATTAATTAAACATTTGTGACAACAAGTAACCCTTACATTTCAATTAATTAATTTAACTAATTAATAAATGTCCTTTGACGCAGATGAAGGGTCATCCACGGAGACAGAGACTACCTACTTTTGTTGTACATTTTTACCCTCATCATTGATCGAAGATTAGCCGTCCATTTATCTATCGGACGGTCATCCACGAATAATAAAGATAAACGCCTTGATCCTTTTGAGGGTAAAATTGTCTAAATGATATTCCGGACCACGAATCACTTCGTCGATTGAGCAACAGCGCGAGGGGGTTTCCGCAAATGTATCAGCTCTGAGCTCTCTACAAATGGCGGCTTCGCTGCCGGATGCCTCTTCCTCGTCGCCAAGGGCTCCATTTCTCCCTTCCCAAAACCCTATAAGGAGGAGAGGAACCATAGAGAGATCTCGTTGAGGCAATGGCGCACGCATTGGCAGCACAGGTTATGTTTTGATCGTTCACAGTCTCTTTCCCTCATCGTTTGCTTCGAGTGAAAATGATTTTTCTTTCCCCTTGAATTTGTTTGGCAGACATCTGTTACTACATTGGCCGGAAAGGATGCCTCTCTGAGGAAGGCCAGTTTCAAGGTGACATTTTTTATGCTTGTTGCGAATGGGTGCTCTATCGAATTCCCTTCTACAGTGTTTTGTTTTGGTAAAATAGGGTTTATAGAGTGACTGGGGAATGCGATAATGACACAGTAGATGTTGAATGTGGTACCTGGATCACTGATATTGACACTGTAGGTATTGAATTTGAGCCATTTCAGTTGAGTTGTTTATGGGAACTGAATGATATTGATGGGAGGATTCTTGCGAGTTAGAGAATTCATGTTAAAGTGTTTGCTAGTTACTAAAAATTTGATTTTCTACTTCAGTAGGACACTAGGACTTCAAGCACATTTAGATTTTGCGAAACCATGCAACAAGATGGGAAGTTTTCTGCTTTATGATTTATGGTATTACATTTTCCGTTTTTCAATCTAACAATGCAGTCTTGGACATCATTACTTTGTTCAATAGGTTATGAATATTAATGATTGATCCTTCCTAGACCCATATGGATTAGCTTATTTTGAGGAGATGAATATAATGATAAAGTCCTCTTTTTTGTATTATTGAAACAGCTTATTAAGCTCATAAATAGGATCTTCAAAAATTCAATTGTATCTTGACACCTTATCTTATAAGCAGTTACAAGGAACTATATCTTCATTTGTTAAGCCCTAAAAAATAGCATATGAAGTTCACTGATATCTTTGACCTTCAAAAGCTTAATTATGCTTACCCTTGATGCCGCCAATTTTCATAACATTTACCTTATAATATAATCTAGAAGCTGTTTCTGTATATCACTGTAAGCGATTTGAACTGTATTATACAAACTAAGCTTGCAACTTTGTGATAGTCAATTCTAACAATGACACTTATTCTTCCATTCAGGAAAACAAAAATATTAGCTTCAACAGCAAGTTATGGATTCCCCTTTCTTCAGTGAATTTGAAAAGCAGATCTTCTGCAGCAATGCACCGTTTAAAGGTGCTATCTGTGTCAGTCTCACAAGCTACACAACAAAAAACTCTTGTTCAACCATTGGAACTTGAGAACGCCAAAGAGCCTCCTCTTAATCTTTACAAACCCAAGGAACCATACACAGCCACGATTGTCTCAGTTGAGAGCCTTGTTGGCCCAAAAGCTCCTGGTGAGACATGCCACATTGTTATAGATCATGGAGGCAATGTACCTTACTGGGAAGGGCAAAGTTATGGCATTATTCCTCCAGTAAGTGCTAGTTTTGATGTTTAATTTATTTAAGAAAAATGCAAAGGCTGATAGGTTTAGATGTATCAAAATAGGCCTCTAACATATTTTCGTGTTTTGCTCGCTATGCAGTGTTAAATTTAGCGGTCTTTTGTCTGGCCATTGATTTAATTGATGCATTTCTAAATGTTGTTAATCCTAACAACCATCTCGGGCACAAATAGGAAGCTTTTCAGATACCCAACTTAACTCATATGATATATGTAACAGATTGCTTTAGTAGAGAACTGTGATGCTTTTAGACATGACACACCTTGATATTCTAGGGTGTCCAAACTACTTTATTAAGCTCTTAGTGAATACATTACCATACCTTATCGACAAATTGTAGAAATGATTCATGCACGCACTATTGTAAACTACAAACAATAAGGTTCTCAGATGAGTAATTCTTTATGTTCTCATTTTTTTCTCTTTCCAGTCAATTATTTATTAGCTTAAACTAAAACAGTCATTGTGCAAGTTCTACATCAAATTTCCCAATTAATTTCTGCAGGGTGAGAACCCAAAGAAACCTGGGTTACCCCACAATGTCCGTCTCTACTCAATTGCATCAACTAGGTATGGGGACTCATTTGATGGCAAAACAGCTAGTTTATGCGTTCGCCGTGCAGTTTATTATGATCCTGAGACTGGAAAGGAGGATGCATCAAAGAATGGTGTCTGCAGCAATTTTCTCTGCGACTCAAAGCCAGGAGACAAGATTCAGCTTACAGGTATGATCACTTGAGGTCACCACTGATATTGAGATGTCATATTCCTCACATGAATATGGTAAATTGACCGCCTTCTTGATGTTTCATAGACCTCAATAAACGGAATGCCATAGAATTCTGTATATCTAATTCCTTTGTTTGCTAAAATTCCATTTCTTTATCGCTTCATGACAAATACAGATGTGTAATACAACAAGTCTCTTAGTTCCATTTTTTCAATAGGGATCAGCCATTTTTCCTGTTTCAGGACCTTCAGGAAAGATTATGTTGCTACCAGAGGATGATCCAAATGCCATTCACATCATGATTGCAACTGGAACTGGAGTGGCTCCTTTCCGAGGATATCTCCGTCGCATGTTCATGGAAGATGTACCCACCTACAAGTTCAGTGGTCTTGCATGGCTCTTCTTGGGGTTGCAAACTCTGACAGCCTTCTCTACGACGACGAATTCAGTAGCTACCTCAAGGCTTTTCCCGACAACTTTAGGTGCTAAAACACTTCCTTCTCCATTCTCACCTGAATTACTCAAGTAATCCTGCTTGGTTTAACTGGTGTAGCCAAACTACTTTGCAGGTACGATAAAGTGCTTAGCAGGGAGCAGAAGAACAAGAATGGCGGGAAGATGTATGTCCAGGACAAGATCGAGGAGTACAGTGATGAGATTTTCAAGTTGCTGGATGAAGGCGCACATATCTACTTCTGCGGTTTGAAAGGAATGATGCCTGGAATTCAAGATACACTGAAGAGAGTGGCCGAGCAAAGAGGAGAGAGTTGGGATGCCAAACTCACTCAGCTCAAGAAAAACAAGCAATGGCATGTTGAGGTTTACTAGTATCAAGCAATGTTGGAAAAGAACACGTTTCCAATATTTGGAAAAATATCATCTGAATTTTTCCTCATTTGAATAATGTTTCCTAAATTTATCTTGGTTCACAAAATGCTCCACTTCTTTCAGAAAATTCCAGTCAAGATATAAAGACATTGCTGAATGTTAGCCATTTTTCCATGTAAGATCTGTGAATCAAAAATGCAGCCAACTGTTACCACATAAAGGGAAAAGTGCAATTACTGCAACACATCCATGGAATTAAACTGAAATAAAAACAAAGAGCAGCATGGGACGCACAAGAAGAGTGAAAGCTTACACAAATAGACAAACAGGCATTAAAGACTGTAGATGAGTGGAAGAGCAGGTAATAACTCTGTGTCTGTTTCATTGATTTGTTTTCCAGTATTAGAAGAAAAAAAGTTACTGACTAAACTCCACTTTAACCCACTAATCATCTTCCAAAGAGGTGAAAGGGTTGGACTTGGACCCCCTCGAAGGTTAAGGCCGATGGGGTCGTGTTCCTGGTGTTGCAGAGGCGGCCTAATAAAGCAGGGCACGGGAGATGTGGTGTGGATGCGCGTGCCGTCCTCGTGACTCAATCCCTGCTCCCTGCTCCACCAACAGCTGTGCACTGCAGCCGCATGTCCCGTGCCTCCGACCCCATTTCGCTCGATTGGACCCGACCCAATCGCATTGGGTCGCACCCAAATGGGACCCGACTAACCGACTGATTAGGATCGATCCCGGCCGTCGATCATGCGGCGTCGATCACGATCGCATCCTTCGGCCCTCGTCGCCGCGGGAGCCCCCAGTGAGCAGCGATCACTCGCTGCACGAGCGTGTGCTAACTTGCGCCATCCGGCCCCACGCTGCTAGCTCGGCCTCGGCCCCTTTATTTGGAGCTCGAAGCCGGTGGCGTTCGCCGTCTTCCTCGGCCACTAGCGTCGGCGAGCCGCTCGCCCCTCCGCCTGCAGTCGCCATGGCCGTGGATGTCGACAGGCTCAGCTACGAGATATTCTCCATCCTCGAGAGCAAGTTCCTCTTCGGCTACGACGACTCCCCCCAACCTTCGGTCCTATCCTCTGCTTCCACCGGTACCCCACCCCCCGCCGCGGGCCCCGGCGGTAGAGTCCGCATTCTGTCCATCGACGGTGGAGGGCACCCTTCCGAAGCCCTCCTGGCCGCCGCCTCCCTCGCCCGCCTCGAGTCCTCCCTCCGCCGCCTCTCCGGCGATCCCTCCGCTCGCGTCGCCGATTTCTTCGACGTGGCCGCCGGATCGGGCGCCGGCGGCGTCCTTGCAGCGATGCTCTTCGCCCGAGGCGCGGACGGCCGGCCCCTCTTCTCCGCCGACGAGGTGCTGCGGCTCCTCGCCGCCTGGAGCGGCCGGTCGCCGTTCCGATCCGGCCAGAGGGGGAGCGTGCTGGAGCGGCTGCTCAGGCGGAGGCCTTGGCGGAGGCTCCGGCAAGCGTTCGGCGACGCGACGCTGAGGGACACCTTGAAGCCGATGCTGATCCCGTGCTACGACCTCGCTACCGGGGCCGCCTTCCTCTTCTCTCGGGCGGACGCGATGGAGGCCGACGGGTACGACTTCCGCATCCACGAGGTCTGCGCCGCCACCTGCGCGGACCCTGCGTTCCCCGCGGTGGAGATTAGCTCCACCGACGGTCGCACGCGGATCGCCGCCGTGGGAAGCGGCATCGCGATGGGGAACCCTGCGGCAGCAGCCATCACGCACGTGCTCAACAACAAGCAGGAGTTCCCCTTCGCCGTCGGGGTCGACGATCTCATGCTTCTTTCCTTGGGAACCAACATCTCCGCCACTCAAAAAGTCCGGAGGCGGCCGGCGAAATCGACGGCGGAGCTCGTGAGGATCACCGTCGACGGCACCGCCGACATGGTCAGAAACCTAAACCTTCTCTATACCCAGCTGGCATTTTTAACCTTTTTTAAAAATCGATGCATTTAATTTTTATTTCGCGACTCCAAAAATGACAATAATTGTCGGTTTGTCTCTATTTCCCACGTGGATCAAATCCGTCCGTCCATCCATCGATTATCCTATGGACGGTCGATTCGACCCAGAGAAATTACCCACCTAAAATATGAAATTAAAAAAATCAAATCTTTACGTAATTATAATACCTGCAAATTGTTCCAGGTGGACCAAGCAATTGCGATGGCATTTGGACATAATCGGATAATTAATTACGTGCGAATTCAGGTAACACATCATTATCTCTGAATAAAAATATTAATTTTGTTCGTTTAATATATATTTTTTTTCTCACTTTTCTTTTGCTTGATAATAATCATGTCAGGATAACGGGTTCGGATCGTGCAATTCCGCTCCGAGAACTAGCGATCCGAAAGATTTGATGCGAACTTTAGAGGACACGTTGCTGCAGAGGAACGTCGAATCGTCGTTGTTCAGAGGGAAGAAGGTATCCGAGCAGACAAACGCGGAGAAGCTGGAGCGGTTCGCCGGCGAGCTGGTCAAGGAGGAGGAGAAGAGGAAGAAGAGCTTGATTCCGATAGTGGTGCTGAAGCAGGTTGTAACGCCGAGCACTTCCTCCACCGTGTCGAGCGTTGTCACCGCCGCCACATCGAGGACGTCGACTTCCTGATCGCTGCCGTTTAAAACAGCTTCGAAGTTCGATGGATTAGGGGAATAAGATGTCAAGCGCTGCTGCTTGTGTACATTTCGTAGGTACATTTGGATTTTCTAAGGTAGGCCAGTTCAAGATTTTGGTTGAATTAGATCTTAAATGTCTACCAAATTTGACATCTTGTTCATTTCATATTTGATGGTAGTAATCAATCTCTGGTTCTGAGTCTTACTTTAAATACTAGAAGTTACACTACTAGTCAAAACATATATGAGGATAAGATCTCTGTTCATTAATTGTTGGATAATCGAGTTTCAATCACCATCATAGATTAAGCTCATTTGACTTGAGGTTAGTGTGCAGTACTCTTATGGATGGTGACCCAGATAACCATGACATAACACTAAAACTCAGCAGAACATCTGGATTTTATTTATTTTCAGCAGGTGTTTCATACTTGTGTTTTGCTCAAAGTGCACAAATTCATCATCCATCCATCAAAAAAAAAAACTGACTGTCCAGGTAGATTAACCTCCATCCACTCAAACCCACATATGTCCTCGCCAATAAAGCATGCTTTTGAAAAGCATTTTCACTTCATTATGTTTCTCTAACCCTTACCGATCTAACTACTGGTCAACAAGATTCTGTAAGGCTTACAAGGAGTTCAAGTTGCATATCTATAAGGGAGCCAACTTGAAATCATAAATAGCTTGTCAAAGATTAAGTGCAAAATGTTTTAAGATTTTAGGATCTATTGAGTTGATTTTTGTTTTTGTTTTTTTTTTCAAAGATGGTCTCTCTATTGGGTTACTGAAATCTCTAGAGTGATTTTATGCTCTCGTTTTTATTGTTTTATGTCCAAAACTTCTAGATGGACTTGAGCCCATCAAATTTCAAAAATTATTTCATGAAGCGTTTGGAGTCATTCTATGCTACTTGTTTGAGCATTAGAATGTTACCTACTAGCTTTAGCCAAAATTATTACTAGCATATGAACCTAAACTAGCTAATTTTTTAAAAATGATCTCTTTTTTGTACTTGGAGCCTCTGAAATCATTTTATTATCCCATTTTGATTATTTGAGCCATAGAAGGTCTTCTAAAAGTTTTGACCAAAATTGTCAAATGGACTAAAGTTTGTCAAATTTTTAAAATGATCCCTCTATTATGTTCCTTGAAGCCTAAATAATGCATTGGTTGTGTTTTATGAGTCTCTAGAGTCATTCTTTTGTCTTGCTTTGGTTGTTTGAGTTCTAGAAAGTCATCTAAAAATTTTGAAACTCAAAATTTTAAAGTGAGTTATTGCCTTGTTGTTTGATTTAAATTTATAAAATTCAAAATGATACATGTATTTCAATTTAGAAAAATAACACATAATTTATTAAAATTTGATATTGATTAGTTTATGAATATTCTTTCATCTGCTTAATAAATATGTAATTTGTATATTTGAAAGTTGAATTTTTGACATGATTTATTATGATAAATAATATGACAAAATCAAGGGAGACTATTTATCTAATTAGATTCACCGTTTAGTAAAAAAATCGATCTAACAATATCATCTAACAGTTTGTACCAAAATTGTTAAATCACCTTTTTTGAGCATTTGATTATTCTAAATATATAGGTGGACTCTAACAACCTCTTAGGCCATATCTATATAATTAATAAATTCATCATTTGAGCAAAAAATATTCTAGTAATTTTGTCTAAAACTTTAATTGATTGTTGTTGACTCATTTGATTATTCTGAAAGCATGGGTGGACTCTAATAGTGATCTTGAACTACTGCATCTATCTGATCAAATCAACCATTTGATTGAGAAAACCTCACTTTAACTTCGACAATGGAAGAGTGCATAATATTCAAATTACTCCAACTAATTTTATATTAAGCTTGCCAACAAAATAGGAGAAATTGAAAATGAGGTTATCATAAAAACAAATATACTTCTATATAAATGGAGAAGGAAAAAAACTAAGCATGAAGAAGACGAATAGTGTGGATAATAGAAGAAGAAAGGAGAGGGGTCCGTCAACAGTTGGGGCGATGAAACCATATTTACACTTTAACCTTGGATTCACAAAGAGTTGCTTACTATTTTAGCGGGATGTGGGTTCAATGAGTTAGACTGGATGGGCAAGCAGTCTGAGTTTTTTGCAGAATAGGTGACAAGTTTGATAGTTTTAGAGGTCGTTTAGAGCTTTTCACATGTGGATGGGACGCCATTAGGCTAAGCAAAAGTGTGGGCACCTATGAAGAATAAATGAAATCCAGAATCATCCTTTGGAGAACAAAAGTTATAGAATGGTCATCATCATTCAATTCTGCAAGTGTTCACTTGTCACTACCAACTAAAGAGAAAGACATGGTCGATAGTTTCCTGTCACACTTTCTCTATCTTTAGCTAGTGATGTTGCCTTATCATGGTTAACGAACTAGCGTTGGTATTCCCACAAATATAGTCCAAAAAGTAGCTAACCAACTCCTAGAGACAATATTCAATAAACTGTGGACCCAATTGGTAGATTTGGATTGGTTCACCACTCTTACTTACCACCTGTTGTACTTCTCTTGAAGAATGTAAGACACTTCTAAATCCTATCTAGTTCTTTTATTTTCATTTTTAATGAACTTACTTTCTAAGTGGGTAACTTTCTTCTTCTTTATTCATTAGATAGAACAAATACATGTGCCAAATGTCAATAAACTATCCTCTTCTAATATTTATGAGTAGTTAATAAGTTTTAACTCTTCTTCTTGTTTCTGCCTTTTACTTGTTTCTTCCTTGGGGCAAGAGCAATGAAGAACAACCCTAGATCTGTAATTGAGATAAAAATGCATGGTACAGGACAGTGTACTAAAGGATTACTGAACAAGACAACTTAGTCTGGTTGCTCCCACATGATGAATGGGGCCTCTACCTTGTAACTATCAAGGAAAGCTACTTTTTTTTTCTTAACCTTTCATGGTTGGCACTTGGCAGTAAGCAACTTGTAAGCTTCAGTATCCCAAAGGCCAGCAAATTATAGGTAATGAGTTAAATGAAGGAAGTGTAATTGGACCTGGCAGTACCAAACTTGTTCTTTAGTAATTAATGGTGTAGAGCAGAGAAGCCACCAAGGATTTCAGTCAACTCCTTTCATGTTCATCAAGCAATAACTTACTAGGCAGGCTTTCAGCTAGTCTTCCAATGCAAGTGAAGGGAGAAACCAAAAACTGACACCTTTAAGTCATAGTTAATTTCCTGATAGTGCTATCACATAGAAGTCAAGTCAACTTACTAAGTATCTTAAGTAGTCATTTGGAATGATTTTTTTCTTTTTTTATGCTCACTGATGCATGCTTTAACTTTAACTTATTAAAAAAGAAAGATTACTTGCAGACAGACAACATATACTTCAACTTTGATGCCTTGTTTCAAATGAAAGCTGCGGGAGACTGCAAAATGCTTCCTTTGGGCTAAACCTTATTGGCACTGGTTTTTGCAGCTAAAAAGGGCATGCTTGTTTGAATTCCGGTGTTGAAGTTTTTTAGATGCAGGGACTAGAAGACTCGGAACTTTTTACACTTTGAAAAGGCACAAAATTGGTGGTCCTAAAATCAGAGGAACTATTCTTAAGCTCATCTCTTAAGCATGGCTTGTGCATCTTTCTCTTGCTTGTGATGAAGAACCGCAGCTGCTTTTGTCTCCCTGCAGGAAAAGATCGGTGAAATGATGATGGTTCGATTATCAAATAGTTTGTGTCGATCAAAATCTCTCTCTCTCTCTTTTTTCTCTTTTCTTTTTAGTTTTTTGCCAGAGTTTTAAGTTTTCCCCAGACCACTGTTCTGAAGCTTCTATCATGCGTTTCCCACTTGATTGGTGGCAAATAAAGGTCCTTGAGCATTCTCTTGTGCTGTTTTAGTTTGAATTAAAGCATAAGATTCATGAATGAGAACTTGAGAGGTTGGGAACAACTTTACTTTTGATGATTCTTTCCTGCAACTCCGGACAAGTTTCAATTATGTGGTGGTCCTCTCTTTATGGGCTCGTGTATTTAAAACTCATTAAACTTTTGTCATTTTATTCATAATTAATAATATTATTAATTCATCATCTCGATCGTGTGTTTGTTATGTGTCAATGGTTACAAGATAAAAGACAAGAGTTTGAAAAAAAAAAAAATCTAAAGGTTCTTTGGCGATTTAAAATTTAGAAGGTGTTCTTTAGAAGAAGAGAAGTTCTATAAAAAAAAAATCCCAATTAGTCGTGTTGACTCAATCGATGAATTGTTTTCTTTTGTCCTTAAAATTCTATACACCGTAGTGTTGACTCAATCCCTGGGGGTCTTATTGATATCCTCGTTTGGAGTTAATATCGAATCGATACTTTTGTTTATTTATTCTTATCGATAAGTTAATAGATACGACAAAATTAAGCTGATAACTTTAAAGATTGTGTATTTATGTTATGAAGCTTCTCTAGTTTTTAAATCTATCAACTTAATTACCCATATCTATTAGATGGTATTAATAGTTTAAGTAATATTAATATTTTTTAAAATATCAGATCCAAGAATAATGAGTATTTACATTTTTTATGTACAATTAATATTTGGAAAAAAATATATGTTGAACTGAAAATTTTCTTAAATTTTATCATCCATAAAATTATTAAAATAATTAATGTTATTGCTGGTTGAAATCTAATTTACAAAATATATTATTTAAGAAAGTGAGTTTCAAAATCATTAAATTTGTGTGAAAATTGCATGTAAAGATAATTTTAAAGGGATGTTTTATTATTGCAATTTTGATAACACTTTCAATATAAATTCTTTAATGTTTTTATGATATCGTTTATTATTTTTATAATAAATTTAATAATATTTTATTATTTTTATAATAAAATTTATTTTATATATATACACACACAACAACAACAATAACCACAACATGGTATTGAATATAAAAAGGATCAACTAGGCTAATGTTAATGGGCTTAGCAGTTGGGCCGCAATTTTATTTGGTAAACTTGAGCCCAGATTATATTTGGGGGCTTAGATTAATTTTATTTAGTAGTTTGTGTCAAAAAACTTATTTATTTTTTAAAAAAATATTAAAATAATATCTTAATATATTTTTATTTTTTATAGCAGTTAAAATTATTATATATGAAGTATTATTATATTAAAATATTTTTTATCAATTTCTTAAAATTATATAAATTTATTTAAAATTATTATAATATTTAAATAAATATTTTTAGAATAAAAAATATATTACTTTTATTTTAATATATATATATTAAAATGTCCGTTTGATTTTTTTTCCATAAAATAACTCCATTTATGCCATGTCATTATAAAATCACAAGAATTTAAAAACTTAAAGGGCCTTATTCTAATTTTAAAAAAGTAAAAAATGTTTTATGAAAATGAAGGGTTTGAAATGAAATCTCTCCTGAAAATATCTTGTCTCTTCTACAACCTCTCGAAAACCCTAGTCTTCTCCCGTTCCACCTCCTTTCTTTCCCAGGCTCTGATCCACCCACGATGAACTTCTTGTTTCGGAGGTCTTCTTTCGTCGTCGCCTCGGCAACGAGGCGAGCTCTCGTTTCTCTGATATGCTCCGAGACTTCTCTACTCCCATCGTTTACCGCCTTGGAGCCGTCACCTTGTTCCCGGAGTTCTTTTGCTCCCGTCGAAATTATTGAGCTTGGAAGTGTGAGGAGAAGGGAATTTCACTCCTCTGCGAATCGGCTGGAATTCCGCGCCGGTAACACCGCCTGCGCGGAGTACGCAGTTGACGAGTACGTCGACGAAGACAAGGGGGGCGTAAAGAAGGGTGATGAGGGGTTGGAGATCGCCAAGCTGGGGATAGCACAGGATATCGTCACTCAGCTGGCGAACAAGGGAATCACGAAGCTTTTCCCGATACAGGTATTGGGTTTTTAGTTTTTATTACGTGAAGTCGTCAATTTCCCCTTATCTGTCGAGTGATTACATAGTGTGAGTAATTATATAAGTATTTCTTGTAGGATTTGTATTGGTGTTTATAATCTCTATTTGTTTCTTCATCCTTTGAGCAACCTTATGTAGCTTAATACTTATGCTGTACTGGATTTATTCAGAAATATACCAGAATTAATAGGGGAACAAAAACATGTAACTATATCAGAATTTAAAATGATTGTGTTTATTTAGAGTCTTTGCTATATAGTCGGATTGTCTTCCTACAACTTTACTGGTGTGCTACAACACTACAGAAGTTCAATGATACAGTGTTATAGATTGTTTTTTTGTTGATTAGCTGCAATCTGTACTTGGAACCATCCTCTTTCTTTTCTTTTCCTTTGCATTACATCTGCATTGATCTCTTTATTTGGTGTTATTAGGAATTCTCAAAATCTGAACCTAAAGATCTGGATCATCAGAAGAACTTTTGGTTTTATTAAGATCTTGCAATATGGTAACTGAGATCTTAAGCATTAAGGATTTTCCCAAGTCCAATGGCATGGCAAGCTTCATATAATTCTAACAATGCACCAAAATTGTTTCCTTGTGTGATATGCATGCCTCTTAAATTTCTTCTCTTGTTACAGATTTTACACTTTACATCATTTGATTTTTTATCTGTTAGTTTTTTTTTGCTGATATAAAAGGAAGTCTTTCCAATAATATCAGTATCAAGTTGGTTGATGTTGGTTTTGTTCTATTAATTAGAAAGCTGTTCTTGAACCTGCAATGCAAGGACGAGACATGATTGGTCGTGCAAGGACAGGCACAGGGAAAACTCTTGCTTTTGGAATTCCAATTATGGATAAGATTATCCATTTTCAGGCCAAGCATGGGTTAGTTTATTCATTTCTTGCAACATCCAGATAAATTTTGGTTTGTTAGTATTTTGATTAGATTTTTGAAATCTTTTCCTTGTTTCTTCACTGCAACAATCACAATTATTATTTTGTGTGTGGTTTCCAAATTTGCAGCTGTGGAAAAAACCCTATGGCCATGGTACTAGCACCTACTAGGGAACTTGCTCGACAAGTTGAGAAGGAATTCAGAGAATCTTCCAGGTTGTACACTCTCTGTGTTTATGGAGGTTCTCCTATTAACCAACAGATAAGAGCACTTAATTATGGTGTTGATGTTGTGGTTGGCACTCCCGGGAGAATTATTGATTTGCTTAATAGAGGCTCTTTGAATCTGTCAGAGATTCAATTTATTGTCCTTGATGAAGCTGATCAGATGCTTAATGTTGGTTTTGATGAAGATGTAGAGATGATATTGGAAAAAATACCACAGAAGCATCAAACCATGATGTTCTCTGCCACTATGCCACCGTGGATTAGAAAGCTTACACAAAGATACCTAAAAGATCCTGTCAACATTGACCTTGTGAGTATTATAAATGCAAATTTAGAATTTGATCTTTAAAAGTTTTAGACTTTGTGAAGGTTATTTCATAAGATCCTTTTATTTTTTAGAGAATAAGTTGATTATGGTCAATTTTTATTTATTTATTATCTTGTTTAGATAACAAGATATTTATTCCAAGTTAATTATGGTCCATTTAGGTATATGTTTATTTCTTCCCTAAAATATTTTTAGTATATTTCCAATTTTATTTGGTTTGGTATGATTAAAGGGGGACCCAATCCCCATATTAATCACCTTTTTATAATAATATTTAAGTTCATCATTTGGTTTTAGAGCTTTGTTCCCTTCCTCATGAAGTGGCATCACAGACTTCTTTGTAACCCTGGGCTGGCTTCATCCAATGCAAATTGAGTGACTCCCTCTTAGAAGTGGCTCTTGTTACCAATTACAAATCTAAAGCTAAGAGCTTGCTCTCGATCTTCACCCTATTGCAATGAATCAACACATGTTGCTCTCCTTGTCATGTACCCCTTTGCACCTCACTTTGACTCTGGATCCTCTTCAACACTAGGACTTTTGTCATTACCTTCAATAAAGCACCTCTACTTCTCAACTCATCTACGTGCAACAAGATCTTCTTAAAGATGTTTGTAGACACCTTAACCACAACCTCTCCTTAGAAGCTTACTTGATTGTAGCAAGATATCCCTCTTCCACCACTGACACTTATGTTAATCGCCTACATGTCTTCCCTCCACCATCTCTTCCACTAATCTACGATTAGGGGTGTAAACGAGCCAAGCCGCTCGTGAGCTATTCAGGTTTTGGTTGAAAAAAAAATTTGTTTGATTAAGTTAACGAGCCGAGCTCGAGTCTGATTTCGAGCTCAAAAACATTATCGAGCTGAGCTCGAGCTTAACGATATTTGGCTCGTGTGCTCGCAAACATATTATTTTGAGGCTTGCGAACGTATTCGTTAAAAGGTTCGCGAATATATTATTGATGGTAATTTTCATGTTATGTATTGTTAAGAACTCTAAGTGTTAAGAATTTATAATCCATGTGTTGACACTTTAACTTGTTTAATTTTCACGAGCTTGAACTCGAGCTCGATTATGTGCATAACAAGCTCGAACTCGAGCTTGTTTAACGATATGAAAATTATATGTTAACGAACCGAGCTCGAACTAAACTAGTTTAACTTTTAAATGAGTTATTTTCGAACTGAACTCGAGTCATTCGCGAACTATTTAATTTCATTACGAATCGAACTCGAGCTTAAGAATTAAGCCCTTACTGTTCCAAGCTTGAACCTCTTACTGTTTGACTTGGCTTGATTCGATTACATCCCTATCTACGATCTAGCATCCTGCACATCGTCCATTGACAAATCCATGTGTGCCTTTCCTCTATAGCCACCTTCACCTCCTTTTTGTTGAGCATCGTGAACCACATCAAACTAACAACAATCAAGCTTTATGCTACTAAGTGGGATTGATTATACGGATCTTCCTATGCTATTGGACTCAATCCCATATTATCTATATTAAATGAATTTTATCTTTTTTTATCGTTGTTAATTAAATCTTCTTTGGTCTTTCTTTTTCTCGATCAATGTGCATATTTATGATCTTACATTGCCTAACTGGGATACTTATTGGTCGCCTAAGTATATATTCATACCATCTTAAATGTCTCTTTTGGAGTTTTCTCTAAATAGTTGCAACTCCAACTTTCTTTTTAATGTTCTCATTTTTTATTTTGCACATCCTCATATGTCCACGCATCCACCATAACATCTTTATCTCTGCAACTCTGATCTTTTGCTCAGGTGTCTGTTTCGTATCTAAAAATTCTACTACATATAATATAGCAAGTCCAATCACTATTTTGTAAAACTTCCCTTTAAGCTTTAGTTCATGTACTTTAGGATGACAAAGAACATCTGACGTTTTTCTCCATTTCAATCATCTTGTTTGTATGCTATGTAGAACATCTCTATCAACTCTTCCATCCTTTTGCAAAAACGATCCTAGATACTTAAAATTTTCAGTTACAAGTAACTCGTCATCTTCTACCTTAACAATTGTCTTGTTATATCTACTACTACTAAATTTAAATTTCATATATTCCGTCTTTATTTATTAAGTCTAAAACCTTTTAACTTCCGATGTCTCCCAACAAGATTCGAGTTTAGCATTTACTCCTTTACAAGTCTTATCAACCAAAACAATATTATCTACAAATAACATGCACCATGATAACTTATCTTGAATGTGGGGCCACATCAAACTAAGACTACCAAATTTAGCTCAACTTTGAAGTATATGAGAGAAAGGACCACAAGCTCCATCCAGCTCTCGTGCTACATCCATGCAGCTAGCCAGCGGCAACCCACTGCAATTGTTTTGAAGTCTTTGCCCCAATTTTGGCTGGAGTATTCAATGCCCCTAAAGATTGCTAGCATTCTCCTTGTCGCTTCTCATATTTGGCTTCTTTGAATTCTTAATGGAGACAACATATCATCACTCTGTGTTCTTAATTGTTGTCCCAGTCATAAAGAAAAAGGTTCTTGTGTGGATTCCATATATTAAGGTGTTATCTATGATTCAATGGAAGGAATTTTAGGTCCTATTGTAGGGCGATTGTAATAAGACAATTCAAGCTATGGATTGATGCAAGGTTTTGTATCTTGCACAAGTGGAACTGGTCCAAGATTTACAATTGCAAGAGTGAAAGAAACTAATTATAACTCTATTCATTGATCAAGGTTTGAACATAGTGGCAATTTCAGTAGCAGTTGCCTCTAACCATCTTGGTATAATTGCATTTTTTTTTAAATCTTTTTTAAAGAAAATATTGATTTGTTTAGATTTTCTAAATTTAATTAATTTTCTTACAAAATCCCTATATATATAGTCATGCCTCATTTGTAAAAAAAAAATCATCATATGCATAACCTTCTTGCTTTTGACATTGTTAACAATCATCCATCATATCTTAGTTCACACGATTAATGCATCCAAAGGGGGAAAAATATATTTATCTTGCACTGGAATTTATGATGCTATTTACTTAGAAGCATCATTACTAATTAGTAATCTTAAAAACATCACTAGTATTGTGAGAGATATAAGAAGAGATATGAGAGATATAAATGCTAGTTGCAAAGGTCCTAAAATTAAAAATGCAATACAAGTCTAAATTTGGGCAACCTTGACAGTCTAACTTAAAGGGATAAAATTTAAGATAATCACTGGATACCTAAACCATCAGATAAAGATGAACATGAGACAAAAATCATGGGACTTAATGTGGTAAGATATTCCACCCATATTGGATGACACATGAAAGTGCCCTAGCATTTTTTATACATATTCCGTTGAGGCAAATCATGCAAACTTGTCATAGATAGTGGGAAATGCATTGCTATTGTTCCACAAAGGTCCTTGCTAGGATCCAACTCACTTTTGTACCTCACTTGAGTCCTTACAAAGTCACATGAGGTGACCGAACATTCTTTTTTGTTATAGAGTTGTGCTGCATGGACTAAACATCCTTTTAATTGAAGTTGTCTGATACCTATCTAGATGAGCTTCTACACTAATGAGATATGGCGTGACTTTATTGCTCTTCTTCTTTTGGGAACTTCTCTTACTCCAATTAATATTATTAACTTTCTTACGCTCTAGTAAAAATGAGAGTAAGAGAAGTTGTCAGTGCAAATAACTGGAGTTGGAGGTTCTTCCCTTTGGTACGGTGCCTCTGCTCTCCTAGAGGGAGATGAAAGTAACCTCACCTTCGAAGGACAGTTGTGTCATGATCTGATTATTACTGCTTTGTCTTCGTGCATTTTTATTCCTGATATCCCGCTACTATTTTTTTTGTTCGAATAGTCATTTTGGTTAGCTCATTTCTAATTGCATTCCAAATAATTTGGTTTTGAGTTAATCATTTCTTGTTAATATTTCATTTTTGGTCATAGTTACAAGCCTGAGAACTAGTTGCCCAAACATTCCTCTAGGCCATAGCAATGGCTAGTTATGCTCTGTCTTTCTAACAAACTTAATCTTGTTTCTGGCAGCGTTATTTGTCAACTAATTGCTAATGTTTTGTTTTTGTGTAGGTTGGTGACTCTGACCAAAAGTTACCAGAAGGGATAACTATATATTCTATTGTTTCAGATAATTATGCAAAGCCATCAATTCTTGGGCCATTGATAAAGGTGAGTAGGCAAATATTACTTTTTGAGTCACTTGGTCAACCTTATCAAGTTCATCAGGTTTTAACAAACAAATTATATTAATATCCTTGCAGGAGCATGCTAAAAGTGGTAAATGCATAGTATTTACTCAAACAAAGCGAGATGCAGATAAGTTATCTTATGCCATGAGCAGAAGTTTTGGATGTGAAGCCCTTCATGGTGACATCTCACAGAGCCAGAGGGAAAGAACACTAGCTGGATTTAGGGATGGCCGCTTTAACATTTTGATAGCTACTGATGTTGCAGCTCGTGGTTTAGATATACCTAATGTTGATCTGGTGAGCAATATAAATGGAAAACATTTGGTTTTTCAGAACTTCTTTCTTTGAAGCATTTTGCCAGCAGTAGTTTGTTGGTTGGTGTACTTGATAGATTGAAACAGGAGGCTTGACAGCAAAAGGCATACTCTAGACTTGAAGGCATCATTCTTTTGACATATATATGGCCTTTGAGTTTGATAAAGTTTAGGCCAATGCTTTATTAGTAATTTCATCTTAATTGACAGTGTAATCTTTTAGAGGGTGACCTACTAGCGATTATAATCAAGACCTGATAATGATATCTTCTTGTCAATTATAATTACTGAAGGAAACTTCTGTGCAAAAAAAATAATAAAAAATACTAACATAATGGTGACTTCTTGACCAGGTGATACATTATGAATTGCCAAACACCTCTGAGTTATTTGTTCATAGATCTGGTCGAACAGGGCGAGCTGGCAAAAAAGGAAGTGCAATTCTCATACATTCACATGAGCAGCACCGTGTTGTTAGAGGTATTGAACAAGATATTGGATGCAAGTTTATCGAGGTAAGTATTTTTTATGATCTTTGATTTGATCAATTATTATAATGAATTGACTACACTTTTGAAGAAAATTAGTGGTAGATAATTATTCCCTCTGTCATCGTGGTTAAAACTGGGAAAAGTCATCAGGATTGCAAATTTTTCACTTCCATCAAATGTTTTAGTTTGCATCATATGGACCTTAGCTATTTCTGATACTTTGACTATAAAACTGATATGGTCTTTCACTAATATTTATCAGCTTCCAAGGATTACAGTAGATGATGGGGGAGAAGGCATGTTTGGTAGCATGGGTGGCAGTCGTTTTGATTCATACGGCAGAATGGGTGGTTCAGGTTTTCGACGCAGTGGAAATTATGGTGGTTCTGGATTTGGCAATTCTCGTGGCTTCGACAGTTCTAATGATTTTGGAGCTCCCTCGAGCCGCAGAGGCAGCTTCAGAGACACTGGATCAGGAGGTTTCAACTCCTTTGGTAGGTCACAGTCAACTTCAGATGCATCAAGCAGGTCCGGCGGTTCCAGTTTTGACCGCTTTGATAGGTTTGGAGATTCAGGCTCAGGACGTTCTAGCAGCTTTGGAGAGTTTGACACAGGGCGTTTCGGCAGCAACAACCTTGGTAATCTTAGCAATTCTGGGTCCAGTCGCTCTAGCCCACGTGGTTCCAGTGAGTCCACAGAAAGCAATTTCAGAAAGGCTGATGGTGGATTTGGGGACTTGGGTTCAGGCCGTTCTAGCAGCTTTGGGGAATTTGGCTCAGGGCGTTTCAGAGGCAATGACTTTGGTAGTTTTGGCAGTTCTGCATCTAGACGCTCAAGGCCACGCAGCTCCAGCAAGCCCAGAGAAAGCAGTTTTGGAAAGGATGATGATGATGATGATTGGCCATGAAGATCATTATGATCTCATCTTATTGTAGTTTAGCTTTATGATTTACCAAGGCTTTCATTGTAGATACCGGTCCCAGATGCAATTCTCGCTCCAGCAAGCCAAGCCACACATGCACCTGTTGCTAACCAGGGTTCTGTATCTCATAACCCAGGATTGCTTTCAGAAGTACCACGATGTTTTTGAATTAAGTGTTCTAGTAAATTTGGTTCACCAGGAAGTGGATCAGCGAACTGTGAGACATCAATAGCTTACACATTTAGACTGTCACAGTGAGATCATGTGCAAGCTTTCAGGTTACTCTGATTACTATTAGGTGGAAAATTATATAGAGAACTTCGACTATGTAATGTTTTTATGATCCTAAAGCTGCCGTATGAATGGCGTTGTGTTGTTGCTCATCCTTGTTTTGTCGACTGGTTGTGAAAGAAGAAAGAAGCTTTTAGACTAAAACCACAAGTATTTCTGCTACTATGGTTTTATGAACTTGAAAATGATTTGCGACGATATTATCCAACAATCGAGTAGAAAGGTAATTGAAAACAAGAATTGATAAAGAAAAAGATTGCAATGTGCTAGTAGGGTGATATGAAATGAATTGGACAACTCAAGGTGAACGTCTCATTCCTGTAAACGACTGTGTTAGTTAGCCCATGTTGGCTTTCCAACTTCCATAAGTACATGAAACCTGACTTAAACTATAACGGCAACAAAATCCAAAAGCCATGGCCGGGCATTACATGAACACACTCTTCAAAGAGTGAAGCATGAACAAGTAAATGTGTATGAGGATCAGCATACAAGATTGCTGCCTTGCGTGTTTCTTAAAATATAGACATCATTTAACAATATCGGGCGGGCGGCCACAGATACCAACTATGTTGTAGAAAATTAAGTCGGCCAAAACCAGATTCACCAGGATGTCCTCGATTTGGGCCCTATGCAGCATGTACAAGTGCATTCTTTCTCAAGTTGCATGCTCTCCTTCCTCTTTAACACCATCCAACCCTGCAAATAAAAATATATCATGCATCTCCCACAAATATCGGAGTTCAATAGACTAGAAAATGTTTACAGAAGAAAAATTATGATTCTGCACTGTACTGTTTGAGATGTGTGGTAGAAATAGAGGGCTATGTGGAGTGTCACAGACAAAATAGCCACCGCATATAAACAAGTTTTGTAGCATCTGTAGTCCCAGAATCATATGCTGCCTTGAAAATACATAAAAAGTAGCGAACACGACCTGTTTCGGTAAAAAGTGTTGAAAGATGGAAAAAAAAAAGAGTAGAGATTCAGATCGGTCGGCCCAGTTGAACCACTATAATGTGCTGAGAATATGAAAGAAGATAAGTCCATACAGACACTACAAATTCACAATCAACTAACAGAAACCAGATAATGTGTTACAGATATTTGTAAATATGCATGCTAAAGCATAAGCTCAACAGGTCCTTGTTCAGCTATTGCTTGCTCTCAGTAGTTTTCAACACCTCTGAAAATTTATTCATATTGATCGTCTGTGAAAGTGCGACAATGTTATTTAGTAGCAGCCTCAAAGTTGAATCATACACTGTTGCAGAGGAAAAAGAACAATAAATGGAAAAAGCAAGACAAAAAGGGAGGACCAGATTAAGGATAAGATGAAACTTAGAGAGGTTCAACATTGTTTCAGTGATTCTATGCTCTGTTCAAAATCAATCAGAATTGTAGCACCATGATGTCTAAGAGTCATTTCCATGGCACAAGCACTTCAGTTTAAGAAATCCTAATAGACTGGTGGGAAGGTTCAGATAGAATAGGACGCACGGTTAATGTTTCTTGCACTTCTGCGCAGATGTTCTAAAACTTCCCATTAATTATTCCACTTTGCCAAAAAAAAAAAAGGTATCCAGACAACAAATTTCCAACAACCCCCTCAACCATTCCAAGTCATCGAGAATAGAGAGATATCACAAAGAATTGGCACGAACACACCCAAATCATCCTTACCTAAGTAAAACTGAAAACTCTAGAATCGGACAAGAAGGCAACAGAAATTAATATACTCCTGTAAATTATTGATATAACTGATAAGCTAGTTGATAACACAGATCCGACGGGCTCCACAAGTTTTCGATTCCAGTGGATACATGTCTGAGATAATGATGATACTATTGAGCTAGTAGCCTGGTGGGATATATACCATATGTATAATAGAACAGAATATATCAGAATCAGACAGAGGAGCTGAAGAAATTAGTCTTTCCATGCAAAGTCATACTGTTTGCCAATTAACTAAGAGCAAAGCATCAACCATAGATCTACAAACCATGTCACTAAAGAACACCTAAATATGAACTTAGTATTAAGAACACCAAAGTACAAGTATCTGCAATGCTACTCTGAAAAGAATTGTGTAAATATGCTCGCATGCTCAAGAAGGCAAAAAATTCCAAAAGAATCACACACAATCCAAACTGCCAACTATTTCAGATTCCTGATGAATAGCATATTATTTTCAATAATGAGTTTGCAAAGTCACATAAGCTTCTCAAAAATAAGACACCATAAGCCCTCAAAGGGGAAAATTAAGCATGTCAAATCAAACAAGGCCAGTACTTCTTGCACTAAACTAAACTGGAGAGATCAAATACAATTAATGTAATGCATGGCACTTGGTATTCAAATGGTTTAGAATCCAAATTTCAATAAAATTAATATTTTTATACATGTCTTAAGCATCAATATAGTTTCCACTGCTGGTTTGCAACTACAAACTGTCAAGGTGTGAAATGACTATTCTAACTATGATAAAGAAAATCAGAGGTACTCAGAACCTAACTACAGGCTATGGCAGTAGAGGAAAGACAAAGTTGCACGAAAGGGACACAAAATTCTCATAGATTCATTGAGAGAAGTTCCAGATGTAAAACAACTGCAATTGGAGATGAGAAAAAGCACATTCTGTATGGATGATATGCTGAAAATTTAAAGCCAGCAAATTTTGTTATACTTCTAACTTGGATCTTCATGTGGTTGAAAATAAAGCATCACATTGAAAATTATAGCTAACTAGTTTTTACAGGTTTCCCATAAAAATGTATATCATATTATGCAATAATCAAATATGCATAAACATGTAGCAAAGCTCTGCTTCTGAAAATGATACAACAACCAATAACAGTATTCAAATCTATTAGCCATAAATATAAAGTACCTAAAGAATGTTTGCTAATTTATACAAAAAAAAGGTATACGGGAGAAATGACCTCATATCAATAGCCAAAGTATCAGGAGGTAAATTTTCAATGTCGTGAGGTGTTCCGGTGCATCTCCAGTAACTGTGTGAGTGACACAGCACTCCAGCGTTCAGTGCCTTCATGGACTTGGGCATAGAGTAATTTCTTCACTGAATCTATGCAAATGCTTATGTTACCAAATCCATACACTGGAAGACCATTGTAATATCTACCAACTTTTGGTATGAACAGCAAGCCTTGCTCCATTGCATAAGCTTCAATGGATTCCTTGAAGCTCATTTCATGAACACCACCAACACCATTGACATGGACTGACGAATAAGCTGGAGCCTGCTGCTGTGCTTCTAACTGTCTCTTTTCTGTAGCTCTCAGATAGCTGACGTTCTCTCTAGCACCAGGTTGAACCACTTCCATGCCTTCTACAGCCTGGTTCATCATATCCAAACACGAACTTAAAAGCACTCGAATCCTCTCATTGGCAAGTAATTCTGCAGGGAAGAGACCCTTCCAGCCCATATACCACTGCATAACCTCATTAAAATTAGGACGTGAGCACAACCAATGGTATAAAACTTGCTGCCACTTGCTGAAAAAATCAACCTCCAGCATGTGAACCATATGGTGGATTGGGATTGCAGATGCCCACATCATCACCCAATTGAACTGGTCTAACTTCTGATTAGCTGGATTAACCTGGAATTCTTGAAGAGCAATTCTCAACTTAGGAACAATATAACGTACCATCAGATGCTCCCAACTAGCTGCATCAAACACATCCTTCCATGGAGAAAGTATGGCATATGCTGATGCATCACTTGCATGCCAAGCATGGAGGACACTACCTAGCTTATAACGGATTGTATGATACAACGTCTCCAATCTCTGCCCTAGCAATGGAAGCCATGGGTGAACCCAAACATGAATTGGGACGGTCTCTCGTCGTGGATCCCATGAATCGACAGCCGTCGTTAGCTTAGGCATAACCACATTTTCTAGAATTGATTGCAAAATGACTGGTGGCAGTAACTTATCCCATATTTCCAGAAACCGAAGCATTGGTTCAGGATCCCTAGCCTGCCAAGTGTTAGTCCCAGATATCCTCACAGCAGGAAGAACAACTTCACTGATAAGCTGTGAATAAGAAGAAGCAGAAAAAAGGTTTTCTGAAAAATCATAAGGCTGATCTCCTTGCAACAAATCTCTCCAAGAAGAGATAAGATTCATGCCATGCAATGGATTCTGCAATGGCTCCCATCCTTGAAACACCCGGAGAAGCAGAGGATATGCAAATGAGCAAGCAATACAGGAAATATTGCAGAGCTTGTAGTCATCTCTGAACATCTCTTTTAGATCTTTGAAAGTGGTTAGTAGCGAATCAATTGTCAAAACCCCTGATAAGCTATCCTCCTTTACCTTTTCTAAGACTAATGCAATTGTCTCCATAACATGAAGTTGCTTCCTCTGCCTCACCTCTTCTTTCATAATCTTGTCCTTTTCCTTCTGTAAGCTCACCACCTTCTCTGTCTCCCTTCTCAATTGTTGGTCCAGCTTTTGTATGTCAACCTCAGTAGAATCAACAATTAGTCTAACATTGTACTGGAGCTCGGGCATCGGCAAATCATTCTCTTTCATCTCAGTCTCCATGTTCAAATTCTCCAAACTCGTCAAAACCTTAACTTGTGGCCCCCTCATATCAAGAACCTTCTGAACAACCTCAATACCCTGTTCCTGCTTTTTAGCCAGCAGCTCGTCTGCTGTCAAAATCTCAGCTTTGGCTCTTCCTTGCTTCTGCTTTAACCACCTCTTCTCCTTTGAACGTCCTGCTGCCACTGGAGTAGCCATCTTTTCCTTTGGTGCTTCATCCAAAACAGGCAATTTAGCCTCCTTGTAGTCATTGAACCCCATGCCCATGTTCTTTGGACGGAGCTTAGCTTCTACCGGAGCGACTATGCCTTGTTCATTCTTCCCCAATCCAGACCCTTCCTTGTATCCCATCAGCTTCATCAGCTTCAAACCTATTCCTTTGGTGTGAGCCTCAAACTTCCCCATCTCGCCAGTGCCAGATGTGTCTCTTCTCCCAGAAGACTTCTTCGCCAACTTCGATTTCCCCCTCTCAGACTCCTTCTCCTTCTCGCGGCGCTGGGCGCCTTCTTTAATCCTCCTCCCAAAGGCCGTAGGGAGGAAGTTATCCTCGTCCTCATCATCCTCATTACCTTCGCTCTCCTTTCTGTTGGACTGAAACCCTAGCCCATATCCCAACCCCTGGCCGGAACTGGGAACGCCAGCAGATTGGTCCCCTTCTTCCTGGGGATCCCGTTTGACTTCCTGGCTGGGCATGACAGTGCCGGTGGAGACAAACTGTACAGGCTTGGAGAAATCAGCCTTAGAGATGAGGTCTCCCTTCCGGCGCTTCCGCGAGCGGCGCCCTCCTCTGTCGGAGTCAGAATCGCTGGACGCGGTGGCGAAGGTGCCGTAGATGGCGTCCTCGCGTGTCTGGACGGGGCGCTCCTTTTTGCTGCGGTAGTAGAACTCGCCGCCAATCCATTCGCCGCCCTCGTAGTCATTCTCCATCCCGAACCGCTCCGAGCCCTCGTAATCGTCAGCCATGGCAAAATGCTCCCCTGGGGCTCCGTCTAGGCAAACCTTAACGGAGGATGAACGGAGCTGAATCGAGGAAGAGGAACGGTTTCGCGGCGTGAGATTTAGGGTTTCGAGTTGAGGTCGCTGCGTGCGTGGCTGCCTGCTTTAGGGTTTCGGTGCGTGCGCGTTGAGGAACGAAAGAAACTACAGAGAACAACTTGGATGACATTTTTAATTTTTCAGCAATCAAAAATAATATAATTATTAGTTACATTTTTGCATACAAATTAAATTTGGATGGGAGATGTTATTTACGTACCAACTCTTCCAAAAAAAATAAAATAAAATAAAATTTATCATCCACCACCGATCTTATAATTATTTATAAAAAAATAAATAAAAAATTTACAATTGATTATTACAAGAAAAGTACGGCCATATATAAAAAGATAAATTAAAAAATTATAATTAATTAGGACATTACGCCTTTGTCAAAATTTTAATAAATTTATCTTATAGTAATTAATTTAACTATACCTCAAGAGCTCCTACCAATTCAATTAAATTGGTGAGGACTAGAAGATGTTATTTAAGCTGTAAGCTGAAGAAGCTGAAGAGTAAATCAATTAGATTAAGAGAGAAAATCATGATAAATTTATTTAAATTTTTATTGGTAAAATTTAATATAATTACTTGTAAAATATTGTTAAAGATAATTAATTTTATTTATTAAATTTTTGTAGTATCTTTATCAATACATTTTAAAAAATAAAAAAATTCTTTTATGCTAAACTTTAGCATAATTTATTTAAAAATTAATATATTTGATTAATAAATATTTTTAATTAAATAAATAAAATTAAATTTGATCAACTATTAAAAATACTAATCAAATTTTGATGGATAAATTATTACAATACAAATTAATATACATTTTAACGGTTATTTTTTAATTTTTTATTGATCAATTTTAACTCTCATAAACTATCGACTAAATTTAAAGATGGAGAAAGAAATAAAATTTAAGGAGAAATAATCTAAGTGCAATATTAAATATATTTTTATAAAAAAAAATTTTGAACATAAAAATTCCTTCCGGCAGATCAAATCTAATTTTGGCCAATAAAAAATTAAAATCTTCCATCAAACCTAACCGGTAAAATATTAAAGGCTAAATGCAATTTAACTAGCAAAAAATTAGAATTATGATCAAATCTAATAGTAAAAAATTTAAAATTATCAATCAAATTTAATTTTGAGTGATTATAATTATTTACTGATTAAAATTTATTTTGACCAATAATTTTAAATGTTTATCGGTTAAACTAATTTGGGATGGAAGGTAATCCCGTCTTTCTCCGTGGTATGTTTTTGTGGGGCATCTTGATGTTTTGCACCATCAGATCAGATGATATTATTACTTAATGGCTCATTTCAGCAATCTCTTATTTCTTTAAACCCGTTATCAACGTTTAGACAACTTTCATGTTTACTTTGTATTGAATTATTTTATTGTAGTGTTATCCTTAATGTCTTGCAATACAGTATTACAATTTTAGCTAATTTTGATGACTAGGCTTCCTGGATTACAATGAATGAATGAGAAACTCAATATTTTATTGTTAGTGTTAGACTCTTACGCTTCTCGATTTACCCTGGTGGTCGGTGAAAAACTATCCGAAACCCCCAGGGATTGAGTCCATGAGACTAACTGAGATTATCATTTTTTTTTAATGTTTGTTAGGGTAACATGCTCATGAGTTAGCTAAGACTATTGCTCGAAAATTTACTGAATTTGGCAAGTTTGCTAGATCAATGGCTCAATAAATCATAATGTCATATTACTTTTATAGAGTATTGAGATCTTAGATGGAAAAATATTGCTCTTCACAGATCTAGCTTCTCATTCTTTCCATGAACAACCATATACAAAAAGAACAAATTTAACCCCATGATCATGAACCGGAGTCGGCAAGTTCAACAACATTTTTGTCTGCAAACAATATGATAGTGAGTTCCATTGACCAAACAACTTTAACATGCCAACAAGAAATTTATTTCATAGACCAAATTGTACTGAACGGGAAGTGCAATTTCCATGAATGACATGAAAAAATTAAGTTTTTGTAGGGACAAGAAAAAGGATTGTTTGTATGATATATACAAAACCATAATATGTATGATATATACAAAACCATAATATGTATCCACAAATATACAATTACAAAGAAACCTGTGACCACCAAGTTAGAAGCAGCGACAACTAATGTTACTACTCGTCTCTCAAACACGAAACATCTGCACATAAGAGAAAAAAAAATTAAGTTCCTTGAGAACATTGGCATCAAGTAAATGACTGAGTGTCAAAGAGCTCATTAACTTGTAACAATAAAGCAGACATCCCTTCAAAATAAAAACAAAATGTACAGTAGATGATTCTGTTGACTAAAATAAACAATGAAAAGCAGTTATATCCAGACCATAACACCAGACAGTCATGGGAAATGAGATCCTTCTATGTTCATCTTCAGTGTTAAACCACAATCACTGTTGCAACAATGGTCACACATCCGTAGACGTTACTCGACCCTTATATCTTTTGCATGAGGTGTCATGTGCACATTTTCAAGATATAAAGGGGGATACACTGTACAATTTGCATGAATATACATGGAAATAGAAAACAAATTGAAATGGTATGAACTTGTTTAAACATGATCAATAGATTTTACATTTAAAATGAAAAGTATAAGAAGCTGGAAAAGGCTAAACAGAATATTAGTCAATAAAATAAAATAAAAAATAAAGAAATTTAAATATTACTAGTCATATAGCCAACCTAAATAATTGTGACAAACATGATTTGACCATGATGACAACATGGAAACTTTTGGACTTTTGTGTTCTGTTGTAAATTACAGTTAAGAAAGCTCCTAGTGCCATGTTAAGGCAAAAGACAGGGAAAACTCCCTCCCTCCCAGTAAAAGCATATAGAGAAATGTGCAGTTATCAACCGAAAGTAAAAGAGGGTTCTCCTGCAAACAACTGAATTGCAGCAAAATGCTAAGAACAGTAGTTGTGCAAGATAGAAAAGTAGAGCAGGATAACAGTTTCACAAGAGGAGGACTTAAACCTTACATGCTTAGGAACATTGCGTTTCTTCAGTGCCAACATTGCTGCCTCTGCAAAGGTTTGTGCTGCTTCTGCATCAGTTTCAGCAGCTTCTGCCTCCCTTGCTGCTGCTTCAGCTTCCGCCATCGCAGCTTCTGCCTCTGCAACTGCTTGAGCAGCAACAGCAGCAGCTTCCTGAGCTGTCATATTTCGCATTCGTGCTAATTCAGCATCTATCTGAGATTTCGAGAGGGGTTTGATTTCAGGTCTAGGTTCCCCTTGTTGTCCTTCAACAAGAAATTTGGAGGTTTTCTCTTTTGAATAAGAAGTCGGTGCTATTCTATACTTGCGCTTCACCTAAAAGGTAGGAACAAACTGTTAATACACTGCTGGTTAGACAAACAGATTGCCTATAAGACAAGGACCAAATTACAAAAAACTAATGGGATATGCTGAATAAAAGGTATACTGATAGCATTTGCCATAAAGGTTTTACATTTTCAAATGATTAAATGGAAATTGGAAATTGTGAGGCACATTTATTTTGTCAAATGACATGAAACAATATAGATGTGTAGACTGAAACCTTGATAGAGTGGTGTTAAACTGTGCAACTTGATCTGTCTTCAATATGATATTCTTCCTTAGTTCTCCCTCAAATCTAAAATAATTCAGGGTAATGCAGTTTGCAAAAATGGATAAATCTATGAACAGATGCAAAGAAAAACAAAAATGTTGAGTTCCAAAATCTACTCTTGAGATTTAATAGAAGAAAAATATTGAGAGAGAGAGAGAGAGAGAGAGAGAGGGAGAGTGCGTTGATGTCAGATATTGCTCCACAACACCCAAAAAATGCATGAGTAAATCTCTGGCACCTATTTGAATAAAGATAAAGATACTAAACTAGAGAAAGTGACTAGCCTATTTTTTTAGAGTGCCTTTATGGGCACAACCAATCAAGAGAAAAGATAAAGGAATTGCAAACAAAAAATGAAAGTAAAGTTCCACATCAACTCTAGGAGATGAGAAGGTTAGGAGAAAAGAATATATTTAGCTATTTTATTGGGTCTATAAATGAAGATAGTGTTACAGAACAAGATTGATAATCGACTCAATAAGAGCTTGTTTATATTTGTTTGATATAAAACAGTATATTAAACAAACAACACTAGTGTGCTCAGCTTGATGATGTTTGTTTCAAGAACGATTTAAAAACAAAGTTGTTTACAAACTTGTCTTCCACTCAATTATGATATCATTTCTTTAGTTTTTTAATTCAAATTTATCAAGAATATATCTATTATTTTTGTATATTTATTTTTGAATTCTTAAAAGAGTTTCAATCTGCCTATAATATTTCAGAAATGAGTAATAATATAGACTTCTTTTTATTGGACCAGTGATTTAACTAAATTACAAGGACAACAATTTCACCAATTGAGCTTGATAAAATCTCAAGCTCAGTTCAATCTCTATAAGATGAGAGAGTGAGCAGTAAAGCTACTATGAGTCAAAAACCTAGAAGAGATGATGAGGCTGCTTAGCAACAACAATATGGTTGGCAAATTATTCTTGCTGAATATCTTTAGTGTTGCACTGGGAGTGACAAAAATGCCATTCTCACCTGGGTGATAGCAAGAGGATTCATACAGTTATGATGTCATGGAACAAAAATCTCCTTGTAGAAGAAATCTTCGACTATAGCAAGATGTATTTAGGGGAGACAAGAAACAAAAGCATGGAGGAGCATGTAAGGTATAGACAGAAGATGTGAAGGGAAAAAAAGGAGGGAAGTAGGGACAGGATGACAGGCAACAATCATACCTATGTCATCCCCCTAAATGCAAAACCTGAGAAGAAAATTTATTGCTTAGAAAAGAGAAAAATTACACTCGTATGTGGGACTTCAATATAATACCAAAAACCTAAATAAACAATCAGGGACTCAGATATCAACTCTAACATAAAGCATTGTCAAAATTTTGAAACTAGCAAGTACTGCTTTATCAAGCTCCTCTTTAGCATTGTCAAAACCTATATTTACATGCCTGTTCACAAAACCATGATTTTTTAATCCCATTAAGCAAGCCAAAAAAATCTGGAGATAGCAAAATTCTACAGCTGAATCTGATTTGTATAAAAGCTGCAGACAAGTTGCTAAGCTTCTATTCAATTGGACATTGTGGTTTTGGTTAGATTCAGCACTAGAGGATCACAACTTACAACTGATGTCTAAAAGTTTGGCAATCCTTAAGAAGCTAATATTGCTGCATGACATAAAATAAGTAAATCACTACCTTGATCAATCTCCCAGATGCAGTCAAAGTCTTCAACTTTTCTGATAGCAACTCTTTAAAATCAGTTGGAGGCCAGTATTGATCCTAGATGAACAAGATAAAATCAATAATGTCAGCCATTGAACAAAGGTAGTCGGTTACAAGAAGCAAGAAGACAACAATGGCAAGTTGCTTAAAAGGTGTTGAGATCCACACATACACACACACACACACACACACACACACACACATATATATATATATATATATATATCACAAATTGATGAAAAGTTATCCAAGCTCTTTGGAGTTAATAATGAGTATATAATGCTTCACAGTTGGAAATGATTAGATTTTATAGAGTCATAGCATAACCAGACATTTCCATATATTTGGAAGGAATTCAACAGGAATTATAGCTCGATCCTAGCTACTGAAGTTAAAGATTGTAAAATTAGATCATCTCAACCCTCTACCTTGTTCATTATTCCTAGCAATATCATCTTTGAGTGAGATAAGTTTACGCTAGTGATATATTGAGATCATTAGGTTGGGGTTAGCCTCAACTGGGAGCCAACTTCCTAATCAGTTTAAATCCCTAAAAGATGATGCAGCCAATCCAATAATTCTAGCAATAGAAATGTAAAATTCATTCGCAGATTTGTTTCATGAGCAAAAACAGTTTAGAACTTAGATAAATAGAAAATATTCAGAAAGCATTTTAAAAAGCTTCAAGAAAGCCTAAAATCATCTAAGAGAGTATACAGAGCATATGCTTTAATATGAATATAAGATAGGACAAACTTCACAATCAGAAAATTAAAGAAGAAAAATAAATCAAAATTTTATAAGAAATGATAAAACTACTCCTACACTTGCAAACTGATCAAGAAAAATTAGAGAATCCAGAAAAGGCTAGAACTTGATAAGGAAAGATTAACAGAAGACGTTTCTTTATTCAAAATTTAAACAGAAGAGCAGAAGCTAACAAGCTTATGTAGAAGTTAGAGAAAACCAGGAGAAATTGCATAAGCCTGATTAACTCATGAACATGAGAAAATATCCAATAAGCACAAACAAATAGATTCTGAATTCGATTGTGACAGGTCTAGGAAAAAGTTCAATATCATAATGAACATAATTAAGATGATAACTATAAGATGTCCAGAGAAAAGATACATAAACCATGGAAGAAATACAACTATGGCATGCGAATGAAAAAAAAAAAAATGCAACAATCTTTATCATATGGACTAGGTGTATCTTCTTTTAAGTAAAGGGATGTGAAAAACCTCAATGTATGAAGAAATAGCTGTCTTGTTTGATCCAGTGGGCTCCTTCAAATTTACTATAGCTTCCATTATGAGATTGTCTAGCCTGCATTTTAGGAGAAAAATTCAATCAAGCAGCTAAAACTTTAAAAAAAAAAATGGAGGCAAATATACAATTATCCAAGTAATATAATTTGCACATTGCATATAATGTTTAGTTTTTTGGAAATAAACCTTATAGTTGAAACATACAACAAATAAGCTAAGGCCAAGCTGATAAAAAAATTCCAAAGACACTACTTCATAATACCAAGCAATGCTAAAGAATGTTAAAGTAACACATTTTTTCATGCATTTTGACATATTAAAACCACCAAATATCAATATTCCTTTCCACCAACTTATCCTGCTGAAGGGCAAAGCAGTTTATAAGAAATCATGCTTTTTCTTGATCACCACTCATCAAAACTTAGTGAAAATTTACTACTTGGATCTGTTGCAAGACTGATCCAACTTATATCTACTTTATATCATTTTTCACAAACGAAACAAAAACCAATCATATATCTTGCTAGAATTTATTAGTATTGAACATGAATCTTAGATTAATAACCAAACAAACCTGCTGATAGACCTTTTCTGACTAGAAATTTGAGGAGGCTCACTAGATGTTGCAAGAGGCTCCACATCAAGAACTTCATTTGCAACATCCTTAGCTACATCCATTGATGTAGTGTCGTGCTTCATGGTTTGTCGACTATTTTTCAAGGCAATCCTGGCTTTTTCACGTGATCCCAGTCCATGTGCAGTCACACTCATGTTTCGCCATTTGTCCTGCTCATTTTGTGGAACAAAAAAACATTTGGGAAATATTGGGATTTATTTACTGTTATTGAGAAATTTCAAAATATTACAGTACCAGTACAAATTAGACATGTATTTCACATTAAAAAATAATAAACCTTGAGGTCCACATTAGACCGATTACGCAACACATTGCTAAATTCTGGATCTTTCAAAATTGTGCGCCATTTGCCAGCCCCGTGCTTATTAACTCCAGCCTTGAGGGCCGCTTCTTCATCCTGAGTCCATTTTTGCTTTGGAGCACCCATGGGAAAGAAATTGGTGCTCCTATTAGTATAGATATATAAATTTTAACCTGATTCAACACATCAAGTGACCAATCCATCAGGAATCAAATGATAGATACTAACTAACCATAATGAAGTGGAAAATATATCATGCACCTGAATAAAATTTTATCAATAGTACAACAAAAAAAACATTAATGAATGAGAGCAGGAAGGAACACCTAAACTATAACATTTTCTAGGGGTTCCCTTGTTTGGATCAACCAAATAGCTGATCTAATCCAAATTTCTAATTAACTTGGCTTTATCTTCTCCTATCAACTTGTTGAAGAATTTTGATTTGACCAAAAAGTATATTTGAATTGATCAGAAAAAACAAACCATCATCTCTATTTTAAAAACTCATCTAAGGAGTGCCTAAAAGGATAGTGTTTGTTCAAGAACAGGCACCATTTTAACTTTTTCCCAATAAAATTCATAGCATTTTTATTTATTTTCTTCCAAAAACAACAATGAAATAAAAATTCGGGTTTATGGTAGAAAATAAAATGAAACCATACAAAGAAAAGAAAATAAAACACTTTAGATCGGACTATCTCAGTTTTGTTGGTTAATCTATAAAATCAGGAAATATAGGTCCAATTCATATAACTCACTATCTACTGCTAGACTTCGTTTGAACAAAGATAAAGTTTGCAACCCTTTAATACTAAAAAAGAAAGCAAACTAACCACTTGAAATAACTTATGAACTGTAATTAAGTGTCCAGAGTACGACTGATCAGCTGACAACGGTGACGTGACTGGCTCCGCCAAGTTAACTTCACTCGTTTAATCAACAAGTACATAAGAAAATACATGATGCAATCGGAGATAGTTTGATCAGGAAACGAAATGGTTTAGTAATACTCCCATTACTCCATCTGCGGAATAGTAGAATCGCCTAATGTCAGTAAACAGGATTTACTGATATCTAAAAAAAGAAAAGAAAGAAATTATTGTCAGGCGATCGAAAGTTCGAAACCCTAAACCTCATCGAGCTGCTTTAAACCCGTGAAATACCCAATGCATTCCACCAATCAACCCTAGATTTCTCACAATAAGAACGAAAAACTTACTTCCTGCCAACGATCGAAAATTTCAAACTAGCACCGCATTGTTCAAGTTAGACGCAAGAATATTAAAACAAGAGGAGAGATATCTACAGAGTATGAATCGGATTGAAAAGGGTAGTCGAGAGAACAAGAAAGGGGAGGATCATACCTTGGGCCACGAGAGAAATCGATAACACGACGATCTGCGGCGTGCGGCTTGTGAACTATCACCTTGAGGTTGAGGGCTTCCATTTTAATTTTAAGCGCAACGAAATTAAAATTGAAATAAAAGAAAAAAAAACATGAAAATTGTTAAGATGGATTTGAACAACAGTGCCACGTTTTTCTTAAAAAAATAATATAATAATAATACTAGGCCACCTTGTTTCATGGGTCCCACAATAGGTCGGTCTACCAAATCGTACGGCAACAGAGGCCGGCCCGCGTGGACCGGCCTAATTTGGCCTAGCTTAGGTTGTATTCAGCGCTGACTAAGATAGGAGTGGACCATGTTGGGTCAGATTACGGGCCGAGCCGGATAAAATATTTAAAAATATAAAATTGTTAAAAACAAATATATAATTTTAAAATTAATATTTTAATTATTAAAACATATTTTAAAATTTTAAAATTTTTAAGTTTTATAATTGTTTTATAAAATAAAATAAACTCAGGTTTGTGTCATTCGGCCAATCATATATGCTTTGCTCAGTTTGAATTAGGCCTTGTCAGCCCATCAAATCGAAGTAGAGGAGGGTAGGAATGTTTTTTTTAATATATATTTTTACCTTACATTTTTAATATTTTTAAAATATCTTTTATGGATCTAATAATTTGAGCTTAGTCAATCAACTCATCTATAAGTCGATGGTATCGAAGGTGGCGGATCCACCTTTTGCAGAAGATGGTATCGATGAAATTCAATATAACAATGTGAATCTTGTCTCATATATTCATATAATTTTTTGATTATCAAGACACCTTTTCAAATAATCGATATATCGTTTTGGTAGGGGTAGAGCTTATATGGATCCAATATAGACAGCAGCTCACGCTAAACTCATAGGAGCTATGTATGTTAGAACCGTAACAAAGCAATCATTTTTGGTCGGACACTATAGCTGCTAATGAGTTATTTTGGTATAATCAAATAGCATTAGTATAGTTAATCTCGGTGAAGTCAAGGTAATGCTTTCTTCTATTGTGATCAACTGTAGCTTTCTCAATTTACTTCTTCACAGATGGTCATGGGGTCGATCGTGTAGAGCCGCTGGGGTGGCGGATTCCATCTTTTGCTGAAGTATAGTTGCTTTTCGTTATCTACAACATTATATTACAATGTAATTAGACTAATAACGAATAATATCTGATTTACTAGTAACCTATATAGTATTTGTAGACTAATAAAGACAATCTCAATGAAAGACAAAAAAAAAAAATCTAGTTCATTGAAATTTATATAGGATAATTTTGTAGCTAGGAACACGTCTAACAAGAAACCTATAAAATGTGTTTAACAATAATAGAAAGTATTGGAGGTGAACTTAATTAAATCAAATCCGAATGTCCTACTGTAAATCAAGTATAATTAAGTAAATCAAGCTCCACACTCTTGAAATGATTTCTTCTCCTGATGAAAAATTGAGGTATTTAATTTATTAGAGTTAATACTTTTATTTTATTTTGCATTCAATCTGAAATATATCTTAAGAATTTCTAGTGAATTATCAACGACATTATAAAAAAAATCAAGATATTGTAAAGGTCATGTATTTGATACAAGTATGCAAACACTAACTCCAAAATATGAGAAATGATGGTTGTGATTCTTTTTAGAAAAATTTACTATTTTTGTCAGCAACATTACATTGATATTCTCAAAATGGATAATATGTTCATACGTTGGACATCATGCATGTGATCATCTTCATCATAATCCACTAGAAGTGATAAATTTGCTTTACTATCATGTTGATTTATTCTATGGTGTTATTGATATACAAATTCAAGAGTTAAATGATCATTTCTCAGAGGTAGGTACAAAGTTACTCTTTTGTTATAGCTTGTTTGTGTCAACAAAACTTATTTTTGACTTTTGATAAATTTTATCCATAAGATTTCTTAAGATTTGATCTTCTGTACTTGATGATCAACTTGAAACTTATATATGTGATATATGTTTTAAGAAAGCATTCAAGGATTAAAAGGTTTTGGTGATCTTTCAGAGAAGTTAATTATATTAAAGAAAAATATGATATACTCATTGATTTATAAGCTTTTGATATTGGTATTAATTCTACCAGTTGCAACTGCGATTATAGAGAGAGTGTTTTCTACCATGAGAATAATGAAAGACAAGTTATGCAATTGAATAAGTGATGATTAGATGAATGATAGTTTTATTATCTACGTAGAGAAAGATATATTTCTAATAATTGATAATAAAGCTATTGTACAAAGATTTTAAAATATAAAGACTCGAAAAGAACAATTGTAAGATAATTATTTTATGGTGCTTTATGATTATAAGATTTTTTATTTTATTAATTATATTATAATATTATTTATACTGAACCAAGATCCTAGCTCCATCAATGCTTTTTTGGTATTGTTGTCACCGATTTAATCTCGTCAATTGTCGAATTATCCTTTAAAATATCAATACATTTTTTCAAGGAGGTTTATTCGTACGGATTAAAGTTTTGAGGTGCAAAGGCAAAGCCTTCTTTTCTTAAAATGATATTGAATAGCCTAGGCGTTTACAGTTATTGTTAATCGCTTCCTAATTAGATACAATGACCTATAACTTAAAATAAGAACACTTTAAAATTTGAGTTTTAGTGAATTTCAAAGTTTTGAAACTCTTTAAAGAGGAGAGGAAGAAAGGACTCAAAAGAAGAAATCACAACTTAAGTGTTGAGTGGAATGATTTGAATCAAAGAAGTGGAGTTACTTTTTATAGAGACAAAGAATTTCTCCCAAAGGATTTCTTCCAATGAAAAATTACTTTTAAGGCATGAAAAGACTTGCATTTGCGTTTTAGTTAATACATCATTAGCTTAATTAATTAAGTTAATTACTTTATTTTTCTTTTTCAACCTTCCATATATGCATGCATGACTAATCAATTAATTACCCCAACGACATAGTTGAGTTAGATTACGACGGAACAAACTTGTTGAAGTGGGCAAGGGTCGAATTTCGACGAGAGCGAGGTAATGCCCTCTTCCATCGTGGTTAACTGTAGTTTCTCGATTTACTTCCTCACAGATGGTCATGAAACCGATCGTGTGGGGCCGTTAGGATAGGTGCGGATTCTACCTTTTGCTAAATGATTAATCAATTAATTAATTAGCACATAAGTGATTAATTAATCTAGTTAAATCCATTTAATTGATTAATTTCTCTTAATTTTTAACAAAATCTTAGAAATTTTTTAATCAATAGTTCCATGCGAATTGATGTTCAAGTATACTTGATTCAACGTTTATATATAAATAATATGATTTTATATATTTTTTATTTTACGATTAAACCATTTAAGATTTTTTTTTTTTGAGTTTAGGGATTGGATTATAGTATTAAACATAAAAAATTTAAAATTAAAATAAAAAATATTTACTATTTTAGGCGTTGAAAATTCTTTCAGACATTATGTCGCATACAGTCGTATATTTTAAAGCGCGTTTATGAATTAATGTTTATGAATTAACATATATACGAACTAATATTTTCGTTCAACCATGGAGAATCAATCATTCGTTACACAAGTTATCTTAATATAGATTTCTTATCCATTCGAAAAATTAATTAATTTATAATAGTCTACTCAAAATAGTTAATAATGCTAGGGTGACATACAGACACCGCAAGAAATTGAACATGAAATTAAATATCCCTTTTACAAAAATCCCCTCCCTCTTTAGAAAATTTTCCTATTTATTCAACCTTATCTCTATATTGAATCATTTTACATGTGATTCTCCCTTTGGTGTGTTGTTAAGTAGCATTTATGAGTCCTCCTTAATCTTTTACATGTGATTCCGATTCCCGGTCATAAAAAATAAAAATACTTCGGCCTTATCCATTAAGAGCGTTTAATTGAGAATTATCATTGATAATCTTGATTATCTGTCTAAGATTATAATTTTTTTTGATCGATTCCTAAGTAATACATCATCAGTCACATCAGCAAATATGTTATAACTCGGGAATGTGATTACCTTGGTAGCCTAAAGTTTTTTACGATTTCAGAAATTAACAAAAAAAATTTTATGATTATCCTCCGATTTTAAAACTGAGAATTGAAATGTACCTAAAACTTAATTAAAACTGAGTTAATTAATTTAATAAATTTTAATTTAAATACTTATAAATTTAAAAGAAATAATTTAATTTAAATTTAAAAAATAAAATTAATGAATTATATTTATTAATTTAATAAATTATTTTATTAAAATAATTATTTTAACAATCTATTTTATTAAAATATATATAAATTTATTTTAAATTTAAAAAAAAATAAAATTAACAAATTGTATTTATTAATTTAATAAATTATTTTAGTAAAATAATTATTTTGACTAATTATTTTATTAAAATAAAATTAACAAATTATATTTATTAATTTAACCAATTATTTTATTAAAATATATATAAATTTATTTTAAATTTTAAAAAATAAAATTAATGAATTATATTGATTAATTTAATGAATTATTTATTTAAATAATTAATTATTTAATTAAAAATATATAAATTTATTTTAAATTTAAAAATTATAAATAAATTATATTTATTTTTAATATATTGTCAATTTATCATCATCATTAAATTACTAATATTAATATTATTAATTTAATTTAATTTATTTTAAAAATAAATTTAATTAAGGATAATATAGTAAATATTAAATTGATTATGTTTTATTCTTTTCAAATAAATAAGTTGAACCAAATAACATTAAGTTATATTTAATATATCTCATAATTAACCTTAGTTATATAATCATCTGATAATAATATAACCTTGATTATATATGATAATTTGAGTCAAACACACCTCTAGATATATACTTTCCATACATGCTCACAAGGTAAAATTTTAAATATAAAGCATCAACTAATTTGCAAATAGATATGCAATAACTAGATTCATTAATTAAACAAGAGTAGCTTGTTATACATCAAACCAAAGGTACGTACTGATGCCAAAGCAAGCATCCTTTCCATTTGGTTAGTTTTTCTTATTTTCACTATATATATATACATTTATTAATAATTACATCAAAAATATAAACCACGAGATAATTAGCATGTTTTAAATTATTTATTTATTTTTCGTATACAAAAAATTAGTTGCGCACGGCGTAGGCCAGTCGGCAGCGCCGCCTCCGCGTCTTCAGGCAGTTGCAGGCCAGCCGCGGGCCGCCGCATCTCCCTCGTCGGTGTCCGGGCCTGCAGATCGTCCATGGCGGCGCAGTATATAGCTAGGCGCTCATTCAGAAACCCCACTCACTAATTCGCGATCAATTTCCTCTGTTCTCCAATCCTCTGACTCCCTCACCGCGACGAACCCCCTCCCCCGGTCCGACGACGACGTCTCCATGGAAATCTCGTCTCTCTTCCTCTCGGAAGGTGCTGATATCTTCCAGATCATCGAGAACGCCATCCTCCTCGCCGCCGTCGACCACCCCGACGAGTTGAAGAGGCAGCGGGATTCGATCGTAGAGTTATGCTTTAAATCGCCCCTCCCGCCTTTTCCTCAAGGAGCCAAGGCCGATGAGGGTCTTGGCCTTGGCAAAGTGGAGACCGAAGAGATCATCAAAAAGGAAATAAAGAAGGACGAGGAGGACCGATCCATCATCGTCGTCGAAGAGGTCACGAGGATTAAGGACATCCTTTCCGATCATCACCATCAGGTTTTATTTATTTCGATCCTGCATGCACTAGCATAGGGTTAATTTCGGATTCTTTATTTTAGGATTTTGTAGCTTATCTGATGCATACATGGAATCATATTAGCTAGGGTTTATTAATTTGTTCCTGCACTGCACCAGTTTAAGTACGCATTATAGTTAACATATTAAACGGAGTCATGGAATTATATTAACAGACTGATGACATCCTGTTCGATTCATTGAGGAATCTGCAGCAATTGAAGATCACTTATGACATCCTCAAGGTGCCTAGCTAGCTAGCTATTTAATATTTACTATACATATATCAGTTTAATTTCTATTCTATGTAATATATTTTGACTTTTGTTTGTTTTGGTGATACTGATACATGTGTGTATATATATATATATAGGCGACGCAAATCGGATGGGCAGTTAAAGTCTTGCACAAGCACACTTCGAAAAACATTCGCCACTTGGCTCGAACTGTAACTTTGTGAGTTTAATTCTTTTAATTTACTCTGTCATTGATTAAATTAAATGCCCATGCATTATTGCATTTTCTGATGGACTAATTAATTTGTTTGACTTTGTGCAGAGGGTGGAGGAAAGTAGTGGATGAATGGGTCCAAGCTACTGATGATGCCATTATTACTGGTTTGCTAGCTATATATGATTCTAGCTTTAGATTTACCATGCATGCATCTGGTGCATGCATGCTGTCTAACTGTATATATATATATCTGACTTACGATATATCGATTATGCATGACTTGCAGAAAATTGGCCAGACTGGATTCCTTTGGCTAAGGTTCAGGAGGAAAGATATGTAGAAGAAAATGCAGAGATTAGAAAGCAAGAAACAAAACTGCAGCTACCACTACTTTCTACACAAGAGCTTCATCATATTGATATTAATGGAAGAGAAGACCGAGTCAACGTTCCAAGGAAAGAATCCAAGCCAAGGGGAGTTGCTTATCCTGAGCCTGGCAGATTGCCGAAGCTTGCCTCTGGGCGACAAATTCCACTTCAAATTAGGAAGCCGTCATCAATTCCACAACGTGTAAGTAGTTTAATTAAGGAGCTTAATTAATTAATTGTCTAGCTAAATCTCGATCGATCGATCTTTATATATATACTGTGGTTCATTTCAGCAATCTGAACCCGATGGTCGAGCTGGAAGCGTCGATTCAGACAAAGTATTGGAACAAGTGGCCGGAAAGCGCAAACTGAATGCACATGAAGGGTATCAGAGAGATGACAATGGTAAGTTAATTAGTTTGATATATACATTAATTAATTAATCTTAATCTTTGCTAGATAGCTAGCTAGCTGCTTTCTTAATTCTCTCAACCCATTGTTCATGCTTAATTCCTTTTGATGCAGCGAAAAAACAGCGGGCGATAAAAGTGACTGAGCAGCGAAACATGCCGAAGAAGGGGGGTCGCCGCACTTTGAGACCTATTCAGAAATTGAAGAAAGAGATTACGGAATGGACAAGAGCTCAGTTTGTGAAGCCGCCATAAAATTATCAATAGTTGCAAGGATGAAGCAGCGGATGCCTGAGTTGCAACGTGCATTGCGTTAGCTCCAAGTCAATTGGATGCCTGAGTTGACTAGCTTCTGGAGCATGTAACTCCATTGAACACTTTGCCTTTCACCATTTCTTAGGCAATGCTCTGCATAATTCTCTGCCATTTAAATTTCTTCTTATCATCCACGCTCCATCAATTGGATCAAGAGTTTTCTCCTTCATCCAAATTGTTTCTCTATTTGCTATTAATCACGAACAGCTTCCTTATTTGAAGATTCTACACCAGCAAAAATCTCACTCGATCGAAGACACAAAAAGAAGCTTTACAAAATAGGACAGGAACGAACCAATTCAATGCCAAGTTTCAACCAACACTATAAGAAAATAGGATTTTCAAAAAAAAAATTTTAAGACAAAATTAAAATCTGTTTCAGATTTAGATAAATTAAAGATGGATTTATTACAAAATTATTAATCTATTTCACTTTAATAAAATATAACATTTGAAAAAAATTGAGATAAAATTTAAAATAAATTTGATACGAAATTATATATAAATTTTTTATAAACAAAAATAAATACAAATTATAAACGGAATTTGAGACCGTATGATTTCTGTCAAACATCCGTTAAAATTTTAATAAAAATTTAAGATGAAATTAAAATCTATTTCAGATTTAGATAAATTAGAGACAGAATTTATAACTTTGGAAAAAATTATTAATAAATTTCACTTTAATAAAATATAACATTTGAAAAAAAAATTGAGACATAATTTCTGAATTTAAAATAAATTTGATATGAAATTATATATAAATTTTTATAAATAAAAATAAATATGAATTATAAATGAAATTTGAGATTGTATAATTTCTGTCAAAATATCTGTTTAAAATTTAATAAAAATTTAAGATAGAATTAAAATCTGTTTCAAATTTAGATAAATCAAAAATGAATTTACTATGAAAATATTAATCCATTTCACTTTAATAAAATATAATGTACGATAAGAAATTTGAGACAGAAATTTAAAATAAATTTGATACGAAATTATAAATAAAAAATTTTAAACAAAAATAAATACTAATTACAAATAAAATTTAAAACTATATAATTTTTATTTACAAATCTATTTAAAATTTTTAAAAATTTTGAGATAGAAATAAATCTATTTCAAATTTATATAAATTAGAGATGATTTTTAAAATAAAAATAAAATTTGATTCAAATTTATATAAGTGGAGATGAATTTATTATGAAATTATTAATTGATTTCACTTTAATAAAATTGATTTATTCTTTTTTATTATGAAAAAAGTATAAATTATTACGACTAAGATAGTACAAAAATTAGTCAATTGAGTTATAGTCATTCGCTTCTGGAGCATAGTTGAGTTGGTTACGACAGAGCAGACTTATTGAGGTGAGAGCAGATACAGGAATAATGCACAATATGCGAAGATAGATTTGGCCTATGAGCTTAATGACAGAAATATTAGGCGAAGACGGATTTAATATAAAATTAGAGATAAAATTTATATACAAATTTATAAATAGAATTATAAATAAATTTATAAATGAATTAAAATTATTTTTGATATATAATATGAAGACAGACTAATTGACGATTTTTCAAAATAAAATTAGAAATGAAATTTTTATTTAAAATTAATTTTATGGTTATATTTGAAATTAATTTTTTGAAATATATATTTCTATCTCAAAATTAGTCATAAATTAAAAATATTCTATTTATTAATCACAGTGTGTTCAACTAGGACGATTGGTTCGGCTCGGCTTGATGTCGAACCGGTTCGATAGGGGAAATCACCGGTCTGTTTCTGAGCACATCAAATCCGGCCAGACAAGTGCCATGGCGGAGGGAGATCCCAAAGAGCTTCTAAAGGCAAGGGATCCACCTGCACCATGTCTAAGTACTCCTGCACTCCGTTCATGGCGTAGAGCGACGCCGAGAACTGGCGCTCCACCTTCATCCTATCCAGCTCCGCCATCTCCTCCGACGCCGCCCGTGGCGGCAGAAGCAGCTCACCGCAGTCGAGGGCCCACGAGGAGGGCTCCTGCAGCAGCGGCGCCAAGGAGGGCCACACCAGGTCAGCTCCTCGCCCAAGTTGCCATCTTGCTGCTTCCTCTCGTGGTAGGGAACATCGGCGCTGGTATTGCTGTTGCTGCTGCTACAGATTTTTGAATCGGCCGAGGTAGACGTAGATGAGCAGGGATTGAAATTAATGCAGGGAGGAGGAGGAGGAGGAATAGGAGCTGGATGAGGAGTTGTTTTTGCTCCGAGAGGGTGAGGATTGATGTTGGTTTTGGGCGGTGCTCTGTTCTTGCTCTGCTTCTTGAGGTTCAGGAGGTTGCGGACGCGGGAGGCGAGGGGGCAGTCGGCGGCGGCAGCAGAGGAGGAAGAGGAGGAGGAGAAGTTGGTGCGGGTGTTAGCGCCTCGAAGGAGGCAAGAGGCGGCGTCGTAGGCGTGGGCGGCCTCCTCGGCGGTCTCGAAGGTGCCGAGCCACATGCGGATCTTCTGGGTGTTGTCCTTGATCTCCACCACCCACCGCCCCGACGGGCGCTGCCGGACGCCGACGAACTTGGTGGTCTTGGCCTTGGCCTTGGCGGACTTGGTCTTAGAGGCCGCTGGTACTGGTGTTTCCTTGGGAGATTCTGCTGGAAATGGAACTCCATGGCTTGGTGGTCTTAATTCCGGGTGTCAGTTGGGAGGAGAAAGCGAGGGAGGAGCAGAGGTCGGGGTGGGCGTTTATTTAAGGGGAAAGGGGCAGTGGGGTCCACATCAGATTTTGTCATTTGTGTTTATTTCTTTTTACAGAAATGATAGAGAGCATGAAACGGTAGCATGAATCCTAGCATGACACACGTGGCAGTCCACGTGTACCATGCCACGTGGATTGCCACGTGTGTTTCCTGCAATTTCTCCCCTCCTCCCGCTCCCGAAGCCCCAAAATCCCGAACCCTCGCAGATTTCGCCGAAACCCTTTCCCTCCTTCGCCAAATCTCCGCTCCCTCCGACGACTCCGACGGCGTGGTTTCCTGCGTTTTCCCCCCTCTTCCTCCCTCTTCCTCTCCACGCCGAGAACCCTTGTCTCTTCCTCCTCCTCCTTCGCCAGCAACAAACGCCGTCTCTTCCTCTTCGGCAGGAATCTCCGCGCCGCCTCCTCTCTCCCTTTCCGTTTGCCGCCGTTGCTGCCGCCGAGAGGACCGCGCGTTCCTCCTCTGCCCTTGCTGCGCTCGTCCGCGACGTTGCCGTCGCCCTCACCTGCCTTTCGCGACCAGACGCTGCCGCGCCCTCCATCGCGCCGTTGTCGTCACAGCATGGAGAAGATCAGCGCCGGACGCCGCCTCCCTCGCTCAGCCGACGCCGCTGCTCTGCTCTCTCTGCTCTCCGGCACTGCTCCCTGCTTCTACAGGGCATCGCGCAGTAGCTTTGCTGGCTGTGCGCGTGAGGGAGACACCGATTGATTACGAGCAAGAAAACTGAGGAAGAAGAGGAAATCGGTAAGGTAGTTGATTTAGGTTTTGATTGGGTCTTGGGTTTTGGGTTTTTGGATGATGTTAAATTTTCTTTGATCGGTCCTTTTCCTTTGCACAGTTGTCGTTGTGGTCGGATAAATCTTTTGAGTTTTGGCTGCAAGGAGTTGAACAGAAGCTTGAAATCTAGGGCATCTACTACAATTGGAGGTGAGTATGGTTTACTGTTGAATTGATAATGCTCTGTTGGTGTGGGATTAAGCATGATCTATTTGTAGGGTGTACGTGTTGTTATACTTATGTTGTGATAGGTTGTATTTTGGGACTGATCGACTAAAGAGTTAGGGTTAATGTTAGGTTTGGTTGTAATTAACAAGTGTTAATTAGATTAATTGGGTTAAGTAGGTTAGGCTAAATACACTTGCTTTTTACTACAAATTGCTGGAAGAAAATATATCACATGCTTATTTTACTTTTGGTTTTGAAAATTTTTTCAATTTCTTTTATTCGTTTGAATACATTTTGTTAGTTTAAATATACTGATGCATACATATACTGATTCATTATTTAAATTTAAATTTTTACTGTCAAAAGCAGGTCCTAAAATTGTCATGGAGCTAGCAATGATTGAATCATGTGTGCCATTAAATGATAATGATTTACAAGAATTAGGGGATTCATCAAATAGTAAGGAAATTGATACTCCACAAGTTGGGATGCATTTTCCATCTGAGGAGGAAGCTCGTGATTTTTATAAAAAGTATGCCCAAGGTCTTGGTTTTGGTATTTCAAAAATGTACTCTAAAAAAGGGGATGATGGTCAGCAGAAGTACATTTCATATGGATGTTCTAAAAATGGTAAAAGTGTTTACAAAGGTAAAAGTTCTTTTTATCCTAGACCTTGTAGCAAAACGGATTGCAAAGCACGCATAAATATTAAAGTCCAAGATGATGGGTTATTTCTCATTAATAGTATTCACCTTGAACACAATCATCCATTAAGTCCAAGGAAGTCGAGACATTTTAGATGCAACAAAGTGTTAGATTCCCAAACTAAGAGGAAATTAGAGTTGAATGATCAAGCGGGAATAACATTGAGTAAGAGTTTTCAATCATTTGTTGCTGAAGCAGGTGGCTATGAAAATTTATCATATGATGAGAGAAAGTGCAGAAATTATGTAGTTGAAGCACGCAGATTAAGACTCGGGCATGGTGATGCAAAAGCCTTAAATAATTACTTTTGTCGTATGCAAAGTAGAAATTCAGATTTCTTTTATACGATCGATGTAGATGAAGATTGTCGTATAAGAAATATATTTTGGGCTGATGCTAGATGTAGGGCTTCATATGAGTATTTTTCTGATGTCATTACATTTGATACTACATATCTCACCAATAGTTATGATATGCCGTTTGCTCCATTTGTTGGAGTAAATCATCATGGTGAATCTGTGTTACTTGGTTGTGGCTTGATATCCAGTGAAGACTCTGAAACATTCATTTGGTTATTTAAATCATGGTTGACATGCATGAGAGGACGAGCTCCCCGAGGTATTATTACGGATCAGTGCAAAGCCATGGAAATTGCAATTCTTGAGGTATTTCCAGACTCTCATCATCGCTTATGTCTTTGGCATATAATGAAAAAAATTCCAGCCAAGTTTGGTAGTCATGTCAACTATAAGTTGATAAAGAAAAATCTGAAAAATATTGTTTATAATTCTTTATCTTTTGAAGAATGTGATAGCAATTGGAAAAAACTGATTCAAGATTTTAATTTGGAGAACAATGATTGGTTGAGTTCTTTATGGAGTTGTCGCCATAAGTGGATGCCTGTGTATGTGAAAGATAAATTTTGGGCAGGAATGTCAACAAGTCAAAGAAGTGAGAGTATGAATGCCTTTTTTGATGGTTATGTTCATTCAAAAACAACTTTGAAGCAGTTTGTTGAACAGTATGACAACGCTTTGAAAAGCAAGATTGAAAAGGAAAATAATTCTGATTTTGCATCTTTCAACTCAATTATTCCGGTCATTAGTGGTCATCCAATTGAAAAGCAATTTCAAAGTGTTTATACTAATAAGATATTCAAGTTATTTCAGGATGAAATCAGGAGTTTGATGTTTTGTAACACTTCCTTTGTGAAGCAAGAAGGGTCAATTATCTTATATGAAGTGGTGGAAATTGTATTGGGAAAAGAGGGAGAAACTCCAAAAAATATTCCATTGTTAGTACAATATAATGAGGTGGACTGTGAGCTGAAATGTTTGTGCCGTCTATTTGAGTTTCGAGGAATTTTGTGTAGACACATGCTTTCTGTTCTTATCAAAACAAATGCCACTAGAGTTCCAGAAAAGTATATTTTAGAACGATGGCGCAAAGACATTAAACGACGGTATCAAGGCATCACCAATATTTATGATGATTCTTATTTTCATGAAGAAGAAAGACAAAGATATAATAATCTTCAACCCTTGATACAAGAAGTCCATCATCTTGGGTCCACAAATGATGAGAGTTTCTCTATTTTAATGAGGATATTGAAAGATGCAAAACAAAGACTCATGGATAGTAACAGTGTTGATTCAATAGATGGTGATCATGATAGCAACACGATACATGTGGAATCTAGAATAGAGAGCAAGGAGTTCCACACTCCACTAAAAGTAAGAGCTCGTGGACGTCCACCAACAAAAAGAAAGCAATCTAAAGTTGAGCAAATTGTGAAAAAGGTGGCGGCAAAGAGTAGAAACCAAACTAAGGTTTAACTCATTATACTTTGATTTTATGTTTTGGATATAATTGTTAATATTAAACATAAGTTTTTTGTCAACAGGATGTGAGAGGTGGCGGCAAAGAGCAAGAAGATTTATCAAATGTTGGGCAATGTTCAAGATTTTGCTAGTGAAAGGAATTTGGGTAAAAATTAGCTATCCCATATGGCTGTGGGTTTTTCTTGTTTCTGTTTTTCAACAGCTTGGGATGTATATTTTACTATGGTCTTTTCCTGACTGAACGTTGTCATTAATTTGTAGTTTTATGGTCTGTTCTAATGATCTCTAATGAAACCTTTGCCTGCAGAATTGGATCTTCAAACTTAATTATGAACTTGCCCATATTTTCAGTTTGACTTGTATGATTTGTCTCATTTGATTTCAATTGTTTGCAGGGAGTTCCATTGAGAATTGAAGTTGGACCTCGTGATGTTGCTAACAAGAGTGTGGTGGTATCTCGAAGAGATGTACCAGAATTCCAGAGTTCCAGAATTCCAGAGTTCCAGAATTCCAGAATTCCCTATTCCAGAGTTCATTGTCTAGAACTTTTGATTTAGCTGACCTGTGAAACACTGCTCACCAAGCTGCTGCTGCTGCAAGTTCCCTTTTTGATGCATTTGTTGTTGATTTTGAGGTTGAATCTGATGTTGTGGCTGATGGTTCTTTTGCTGTGGCTGATGGTTCTGTCTTATTGCTTTACTGAATTCTTGAATTTTGTATGGTTTCTTGCAAGCTGCTTGAAAAATTAGTGCAGTGGTGGTTTTCTTTTATTTTTAGCTTTTCTGGAAGCTATCAGCTTTTCACTGTAGCTTTTTCACTTGTATGTTCTCATATGCAAGTTATGTAACTGAGATTGTTCTTTGTGTTTTTGTAAAATGAATGAATATCTATTAATTAGTAAAGCTGTTAGAATTTTAGTTTACATTTTATAAATACACTTTTGTATTGATAAAGCTGTTAAAATTTAGCTATTAATTAGTAAAGCTGTTAAAATTCTTATGTATATCTAGTATAGTATAAAATGTTGCTGATCGACTTCAATGGTTGCTGATCGACCTTACATGGTAAGCGACGCTCAATGTGTCTCGATGCTCGACCACTATATGGTCCAAATGCTAGCTAGTTCTCAAAACTGACAGAACCTTTGCAACTACTGTGCTTGAATTAGAAGGCAAAGGTTAATTAATTATCAGATTAATTATATACTAATTGTATATATTCAATTCTTACTTTAGAAATTCTTATTAATATACTTAATACCCCTTTAGATTTGGCAATATGGGCCACAACTCATCCTTCATGTTAGACTGATAAAACCATCTGCTTGTCGAAAGCACTTGATGAGCCCATGGGTTTGCCGAAAATGGAAATTGAATAAAAGTGAGGGCGGAGATATATACGGTATGTCCGGTATACCGAAAATTCAAGGCTATTTTTTGAAATGCCACCCCTAGTGGGTATGTATCTCCGCTTTGACAATACCATAAGACAAAATGCCATAAGACAAAATGCCACAAAAAAAAATCAAACATTTGGTTTGACAGATTCCAATCCCACAACTTCGAATTAAGGAGAAAACAAGGAAGAAAGTTACAGTTTACTAAACAAGTCTACAACAAAACAAATACTGAACAAGTTTACAGTTTACTACAAAAAACTATTTCAAATTTATCAAATACAATAAAACGAAGTTAATTATCTTCATCTGAAGAGACCACAACAGCGTGTATGACAACCCAAATTATCCAACACATTATCACCACAAATATGTGTCTAATTATTTTTTTTGTTTTATCCAATTCAGCCTCCAACTTGCAATTTTCGATCTTCAACTCCTTCATAGTATTCTCTGCACTTTTAGCATCAGCCTCCAACTTGCAATTTTCTTGTTTATTCTTCTTAGCAATCCTGGTATTACTTGTGTTGATCTACTACAGATCTCATCATCAATCCATGTCCAGAAACCACACCCTCCTTCATTCTGCGATTCCAAGTTATTTATGAGATTAAATGCCCAAGTTTTGCACAAAAAAATGACAAATAATGTTAACTTTTCCATACCTCATATAGTGAACATATGGCAAATCTCCTGCCTGGGTTATCATCAGTCCATGAGGTGATAATTTTTGCTAGTAGTCCACATCTGCATTTCGGTGTATTGGTGGTATAGCACTTGGGCATTTTTAACTTGCAAAGACAAACAATTAATTAGAGATAGAAAATATCATAGAGCATATATCCCATATAACAAGCTCATAATCAAAAATAAGTGCAAAGGAAAATTTAGGTATCTAGAAAAATAGTGATACGGAGAAGCAAATTGAAACATATATAATTTACAGCACAGGTAGCCTAGGTTATATCCTGAATGTAAGAAGGTTATATGAGCTGGAGGTAACAATAAAAGAAGGCTCATATCTCTTTTAGTCCATATTGAATGTCCATGTTTGAATTGACTTGTAGAAATGAACACAAAAACAGAAGAAAAAAAATAGGAGAGTAAAGAGATCAGGGAAAAGAAAGGATACATTCAAAACAAGTCATTTAAATTTTTTATGCTTTTTGATACTAACAATGATGGACTTATTTCCTTCCCGGAGTAAGTCAAAGTTATTTAGTTCTTCAATATCTATAGATATGCTAATCCATCAAGAATTTTACCTTGTTTATGGTATCATAACATTATTTCCCTTTCTCTGCCTACATTTTGCCTTCTTACCAGGTACATATTCTTTGTGACATTACTGAGCATTCCTGAATCAAGCTTCAGTGTTGCTTTCAAAATGTTTGATCTTGACAACAATGGGTGGGTTTCATTCATATAACATATTTAGCCTAACCTACTTAACCCAATTAATCTAATTAACACTTGTTAATTACAACCAAACCTAACATTAACCCTAACTCTTTAGTCGATCAGTCCCAAAATACAACCTATCACAACATAAGTATAACAACACGTACACCCTACAAATAGATCATGCTTAATCCCACACCAACAGAGCATTATCAATTCAAAGTAAACCATACTCACCTCCAATCGTAGTAGATGCCCTAGATTTCAAGCTTCTGTTCAACTCCTTGCAGCCAAAACTCGAAAGATTTATCCAACCACAACGACAACTGTGCAAAAGAAAAGGACCGATCAAAGGAAATTTAACATCATCCAAAAACCCAAAACCCAAGATCCAATCAAAACCTAAATCAACTACCTTACCGATTGCCTCTTCTTCCTCAGTTTTCTTGCTCGTAATCAATCGGTGTCTCCCTCACGCGCACAGCCAGCAAAGCTACTGCGCGATGCCCTGTAGAAGCAGGGAGGTGGTCCAGTGATGGCAGAAAGTGGATCTCACCGTCTCGGGACTCACCGTCGTCGCCGTCGTCGCCTATGGATTTATTGCAGAGTGGATTGTAGCTCCAACTTTGCCGAAGTTGTCTCCTGCGTTTTCGACGGCGAAGGAGGGAAAACGAAGGGAGCGGCGTTTCGGGAGCGGGCGGCATTCGTCGGAGGAGGAGGAGCGGCGTGGAGATTGCTGGCGAAGGAGGAGGAGGAGGAAGAGACGAGGGTTAGGGTTTTCGGCGCGGAGAGGAAGAGACGAGGGTTTTCGCTGAAGGGAAAGGGGTTTTGGCGAAGAGGGAAAGGATTTCGGAATTTTGGGGAGGGGGGAGAGAACATGAAACCCACGTGGCAGTCCACGTGGCATGATGCACGTGGACTGCCACATGATGCTGCGATTCCTGCTACGGTTTCATGCTCTCTATCATTTCTGTTCATGAAAACAGCGAGAGACGTGGCTCGACCTTCTTCCATGGCAGCGCATGTGAAGGACCCCACCCCACGCAGTTGGTCCTTCAACTGCCTCCGCTCCATGTGCCCGCCGTCGCTCTCCGCCCAGCAGCCAAAACTCGTGTTTTCTCTCTCTGCAGTCTGCCCCCCGCAGCGACGCGCCGCCCATTACCCAGCCATGCCTATAAATGCCCCGCCTTCTCCCTCCGACACCAACAACCAGTCTTCACATCACTCTATCTCCTCCGATGGCCGCCGGCGCTCTCCTCTTTCTCCACTTCTTCTTGCTCTTATCCGGCTCCGCCTACGGGTGGGAATCCGCCCACACCACCTTCTACGGCGGCGGCGACGCCTCCGGCACCATGGGTCAGCTCCAGTTCCACAGTTTTAAGAAATTAATGTTTCCGGTGAACTCTCGATTTGCTGACTTTAATTGGATTGCTCGCGTGCAGGAGGCGCTTGCGGGTATGGGAACCTCTACAGCCAGGGCTACGGCACCAGCACGGCGGCGCTCAGCACGGCGCTGTTCAATGACGGTCTCAGCTGCGGCTCCTGCTACGAGTTGCAGTGTGCCGACAGCCAGTCGTGCCTCCCCGGCTCGATCATCGTCACCGCCACCAACTTCTGCCCACCAACCTACGACCTCCCCAGCGACAATGGCGGCTGGTGCAACCCCCCGCGCCCGCACTTCGACCTCTCCCAGCCGGCGTTCCTCCATATCGCGCAGTACCGCGCCGGCATCGTCCCCGTCTCCTTCCGCAGGTACCCCATTCGCCGTTAACTTCCCTCGCCGGAAATGGAATCAAGCACTAAAGCTCTGTTTTTCTACAGGGTATCTTGCGTGAAGAAGGGAGGAATACGGTTCACCATCAACGGCCATTCCTTCTTCAACTTGGTCTTGATCACGAACGTGGCCGGAGCCGGCGACGTGCACTCCGTGTCGATCAAGGGGTCCAAGGGCGGGTGGCAAGCGATGTCGCGCAACTGGGGCCAAAACTGGCAGAGCAACTCCTTCCTCGACGGGCAGAGCCTCTCCTTCCAGGTGACGACCAGCGACGGCCGGACGGTCACCAGCTTCGACGTCGCGCCGGCCGGGTGGCAATTCGGCCAGGCCTTCGAGGGCGGACAGTTCTAAGCTCATCGAGGAAGGCTTGTCGGACGCCGAGGTAGCTCATAAGGCAGCACCCGCAGGAGTCTCCTAGACCTAAACTATACTATATTTAGCAAGTATTCAACAAGGAAACCCTGTAACTTATAAGCCATTTGTGGAAATTATGGAAGCCATGGCTTACCTTATAGGGAAGGAAGGTAATTCACCTCAACATAATTTATGCATGTGTTGAATTGGATTGATCACCTACTAGTGTTATGATATGGATATGATTTTTAGAGTGTGTTTTCGGTACGAGATCCGTCATATATTTTCAATGTGAAACTTTAATTATATCCTAACAATCAACGGACCCTTTACTGAAAGGATATGATATTGTCCATTTTTTGATCTAAGTCTTTATGATTTTATTTTTAGATTTTATTTAAAATGCCTCATATCAATATAGATATCTCCATCTTATAAAGTAAAATTTTTTTTTATGTATTTTCAATATGAAACTTTAATTGTATCCTAATAAAAAAAAAAATATATATATATATATATATATATATATATATAGAGGGTTCTCTCGTGCCGAAAAAGTAAAACAAGAGAAAGAAAAGACTACAAAACTACACATGGAATTTCATTACTTTTTATTTACATCTTTTTACCCCTTGTCTTCTCTCCCTATGGGACCTTATGAAAAGCAGTTCAGGTGTAACGGATCTTAATTAAGAAAAAGAGAAGGATACAATACGATGCAATCCATCGTCCTCTATCTTCTTTTGTCTCCGTTTCAGCAAAAATCTGCAACAGTAGTAATTGCAACTATGAATCTGCCTAAATGAGAAATTCTGCTCAAGAAATGAGAATGATTGGCTCACCTTCTTGTTAATGCTGATTTCCCCATCGAAAAATTGTGTTAATTTGTGGGAGAGAATGCTTCTGCATAAGAAAAATAAACAGACGACCTTTTAGAGTGGAAGCAAACTCGATCTTATACTCCCTGAGATTTCAGATTCCTTCAAAGTTGTACATGATTTGAGCAGCTAAGATATCGACCCAACTATCAGGAAGGCAGTCCTGGCCCCAAATCGACATGGCATCCTTCTTGCCCGACCAGATTGCTGGATGCGCGTCCAATCTGAACTCACTCAAGTAAGTCAGGTTTAGTAACCTTATACTTGTAGTGGCATCTCCTTCGGAAATTTATCAGGACCCCACCTGTTCCAGTTAGATATTTAAATTCATGATCGAATATCATAGACAATCAAAATTCTGAAATTTATTTATCAAGACTTGATGAAACTATCTGGCTTGAAATAATAATAGTTTGTTATGTATAGGGTGATAATAATTGGCTGCCTCCATCTCATATAGATGTGGTTTTCAAGGCATTATAAACCATAATTAAACCAGAAGTTTTCAAATGCATGCATTAGAATATTTCTCGATCGGTCAGCATGAGCAAACAACAACAATCAGCAAACATCTAGAATGAAATAGCATTAATTGTGCAAATGATCGAAAGTATGAAGGTAAAGAGATGAGTAATAGAATATTACCAATGACCAGTATTCAGAATCAGAACATCATAGAACTTGGTGACAATAGCCCAATCATCTGCAGGTATATCAATATCAACTTTATAGATTCCCTTGATTCCATCTTTACTTAGCTGAGATGAAGAGGATACGTGCATGACTTTATATGCGACCAGCGATGTCTATTTTCCGGAGCATGCTACGTACTTTTCGACGGCTGTACAGGAGGACCTCTATTGCTACTTCTGCGAGGTATGTGGGCATGACCGCCCTAGTGCACCACTTGTAAAGTGCTAGGAATGCCTTGGTGCACAAGGGGAGACGACTAGATGAGGAGAGACTATTCAAGAGGATACGGACGCATGTATACCAAACTTTGGGCATCTACACGGACCAGGAGCTAAGGCAGGGAGCAGAGACGGTGATAGTGTCATAGAGTGTTTGCACATAGGTGGATATTTTGTATACATACTCCTTCTCTAACCTCACTTTGCATTTGGATAATAGGCCGCTACATGGAGGAATAGGAGATTTTGTACATCATAGCATGCATGCATATACACATATTCACACATACACAACTGTAACTTGTATTTATTCTCATGAGAGCATTATATTACGTACATGGCATCATACATGCATAATATTACATTGTAAAAAAAAAATTGAGTGAATGGATCCACCACATATGGTCCATCTAGTCCACAGCAAACGACTCATGATAAAGACGCTCCAAATCCGTTGATGGATTAGGCTTTATCAAAAAGCCTAAGAGGGTGAATGAGTTCATCAGAATGACTCATCTAGTTCATAGTAACGGCTACGGTAAAGACACATCAAATCCGTTGAAGGCTGGGGCTTTGCTAAAAAGCCTTATAGGGTGTATGAGTCCACTAGCATTGGCTCATCTAGTCCGTAGACACGGCTACGGTAAAGAAGCATCAAATCCGTTGATAGCTAGCCACTTGCTAGCTAAAAGTGTGCAGTCTCATTTGGAGGTGGGCGAGCTTGGAGATACCGGTGGAGATGGTGGAGCAGATGGATGCGAAGAGCTGGCAGAGGATGGTGGAGCTGGCAGCTGAGGTTGGAGGCAGATGTTGTGCTATGGTGGAGTACAGCGGCGCAGTTGCTGACCCGGTGCTGACTACTACGGAAGACGGACGATGAGGAGGCGGATGTTGTGACATTGACTTTGCGGTATGAGGGCTCCCCACACTGGTAGTGGACATAGACATGACGGTCACATGGGCAGGGGTACCTGCATGTTAGATAGTGAGTGAGATACCCTAATATTGTTGGTACACATGAGAGCGCTTACATGATTGACCATGACACTTACTTAGATCTGACAGTTCGTCAGACATGACATGAAATAGCGTTAGAGGTCTCCCTTGTATACCTGTGTTATTTTCTTGATGATATATATTTTACTTTCATAAAAAAAAGTAGTATCACTCATCACGACATCTAATTAACTCGTATCGTTTCAATTGAATGTATGTTAGTGGGGCCGACCATATAGGACTGACAGGTTTCATTTTTTATTAAAAAAGATATATTAATCTTTCAATTATATATTTTTACCATTTCACAAACAATTTATAAAAAATTTAATTATTAATTTTATTTAAATATATACAAATATAATAATTTATATAATTTTAAATTATTAGTAATATATTTAAATATAAATATAAATTTAACCTAATCTTAGAATAACAATATTATTAATTGAGCTTTATAAAAAAATTCCACCTTAATAAAGTTTTTAACAAATAAATTTTAAAAAAATCACCAAGTAAATAAATAAATTTAAATTTAATTAAACTCGTTTACATACAACTAAATTATAAATTATTCCTTGTACATGTGTAAACCCTAAATTTGACCGAGTCAACTTATCACATGGAACGAACGGCTGAGATCGGCTCCACGTCATCCCGTGCTGATGCTGTTTTAAGCAACCGCTCACACGTCACGTGCACCTGGTCGGGTCCCCCGTTTGTCGAACTCTTAATATTTTAAGTTTTGAATTTGTCTCCGCTTTTATACTTTTGTCGTCATATTCCAGCTAAATTGCTGCCGCACACTTCCAGAAATCAAAATATGGCACAAACGGATTGTTAAATAAAATTCAATATTTTAAATTATAAATGATTTGCCATTTTGCATTGAATATAAAATTATTTAAATGATTAGCCCTCGTTAAAATAAAATTATATAGCAAAACCGTACCTTTTCTTTGGTAAAAAAGTAGAATCCGTCACCTTAGATCCCACAACCATTTGTGAGGAGATACATCGAAAAATTACAATTGATCACGACGTAGGAGGGTATTGTTTGACTTCGTCAGGATTCGAACTCTTGTCCTCATCTACAAGTCTGCTGTGTCATAATCAACTCAGCTATGCCTCAAAGACAACAAAACCATACCTAATGCTACATCATAGAGTGCCCTTCAATATACATATAAATTAGGATGTTTTTAATATTATTGATCTCCCCATAAAATTTTATTTAATTTTTCATATAAGTTCATATCGGGAGGGTATTTTCGTCTTTCAAGCCAAATCGAGGATTACAAGGTTTGCTGTGGCCCCACAACGGTTATCGGATTGAAAGCGATTATTTAATCCGATGGAATCAGCAAATTAAAAATCCGCTCCCTTGCTGGCCGCGTCCGGTTTGCGTCTTCTCGCCGATCCGTCTAGATTTCTAGGGTTCCGTCACCGGTGAGAGGCGAGCAGAAGCGATGAGGGAGATCATAAGTATTCACATCGGTCAGGCCGGGATCCAGGTCGGGAATGCCTGCTGGGAACTCTACTGCCTCGAACACGGCATCCAACCCGATGGCATAATGTCCAGGTGGGCGCTGTTACTGCATGCACTTTTGTTGGTAGATCTTGTTTTGTTTTTGGTCGGTATCTCTGAGTTTGAGTTGGAAAAGAGTTAGATGTGTTTTCGGTCTCTGACATAGATAGACCTAGGGTTTTCGTTCAGATTTGGGCTGACGATTTTAATTGGGAAGAAAATTAGATGCTTTTGAGACTTAGGGTATTCTTTCAAATTGGTTTGACCCACCCTGGAAATGGTTTGAAATTGGTGATCTTGACTCCAGATCTGTTTGGGAGAAGCATTTCCGTCCATTAGGACCTCAACTATTTCAATTATTTTGGGCTTTTCTAGCTCACGTATCAAAAATGTATACTTTTCGTGATGCTTCATAGATTTGAGGAACATGCAGTTACTTCTTGTGATCCTCTTTCCTAGTTGTACCTGGAACAACAGAAGCGCGATTTCCTGCGATAATTTCAGTTAAGAAGGACCTTTGTTTTCTTGTCTAACGTTTTGGTCGTCTTCTTTAGTGATTCTAGTGTAGGAGTGGCCTGCGACGCCTTCAATACCTTCTTCAGTGAAACTGGTGCTGGGAAGCATGTGCCAAGGGCCATCTTTGTGGATCTGGAGCCGACTGTCATCGACGAAGTTAGAACTGGAGCTTATCGCCAACTCTTCCATCCGGAGCAACTCATCTCTGGGAAGGAGGATGCAGCTAATAACTTTGCTAGGGGTCACTACACAGGTAGATACACCCATCTTACTTGTCCTTGAGTCCTCTCCTTACTATTATGACATTTGCTTGTAATTTTATTCTCAATTCTCTTTGTGACATGCAGTGGGAAAGGAAATTGTCGATCTCTGCCTTGATCGTGTCAGGAAACTAGCTGACAACTGCACTGGGTTACAAGGGTTTTTAGTCTTCAATGCTGTTGGTGGCGGTACTGGATCTGGTTTGGGTTCCTTGCTTTTGGAAAGGCTATCTGTGGATTATGGCAAGAAGTCAAAGCTTGGTTTCACAATCTACCCCTCTCCTCAGGTATTAGAAAATTTCTGTGCAGGCATCCTTAGTTTTAGATTAAATATTTATCTTGTTGGTTGCTGTCTGGTAGGTTCGCCCTTGTACCTTCACATTGCATGTTATTATGTAGCCTCAGGTTCTTGTTAATGCTTGCCAAATTATTTTCTTACAAATTGCAGTTAGTACTTTTGTTTGACCTTGGAGATTTCCTTTGAATATCCATGACAGTTTAGTATGGCGCTCCTGATGTTAAAGATGTAGCACTCTGATATCTGCATCTTGGTAGTTGTGATCTGATTAACCTAAAAAGAACTTCAAGATTGTGTTTGTATTGACAACTTAATGTGGGTTTCTATGCCATTTTTTCTCTGCCATAATGAATAGTGATCATAAGTAAAATTATTCAATTTCCACCTGCACAAACCTTATGTAGTTATATGGTTAGCGTCTAGTTGCTTAGCTTCCATTGTGGATTCCTATTTTTAATTCAGCTGCTTTGTATGTACACATACTTGGCAAGGTGGACTTATCCTGTGACATTTTTCTGCAGGTATCTACAGCAGTTGTGGAACCGTATAACAGTGTCCTTTCCACACACTCTCTTCTTGAGCACACTGATGTTGCAATTCTTTTGGACAATGAGGCAATCTACGATATCTGCAGAAGGTCTCTGGATATTGAGCGGCCGACTTATACCAACTTGAACAGATTGATTTCTCAGGTCATATCTTCTTTGACCACCTCCTTGAGGTTCGATGGAGCCATTAATGTTGATATAACTGAGTTTCAAACCAATCTCGTCCCATACCCTAGAATTCATTTCATGCTCTCCTCATATGCCCCTGTCATTTCTGCTGAGAAAGCATACCACGAGCAACTTTCGGTCCCTGAAATCACAAATGCTGTATTTGAGCCTTCCAGCATGATGGCAAAATGTGACCCAAGGCATGGAAAATACATGGCTTGTTGTTTGATGTACCGAGGAGATGTCGTGCCCAAAGATGTCAATGCAGCTGTTGCGACCATTAAGACCAAGAGAACTGTCCAATTTGTCGATTGGTGAGTTTCTATCAGATTCTGCCCCTCTACCAGAATTCTTCTGAACTTTATAAGATTGAATCTGTTCTGCTTTATAATTGACTGTTATTTCTCATGTTTTGAAGGTGCCCTACTGGTTTTAAGTGTGGTATCAACTACCAGCCACCCACAGTGGTGCCTGGAGGCGATCTAGCTAAGGTTCAGCGAGCTGTGTGCATGATCAGCAACAACACTGCTGTCGCTGAGGTGTTTTCAAGAATCGACCACAAATTTGACCTCATGTATTCTAAGCGAGCCTTTGTTCACTGGTATGTCGGCGAGGGAATGGAAGAAGGTGAGTTCTCAGAAGCACGGGAGGACTTGGCTGCCCTCGAGAAGGATTACGAGGAGGTTGGGGCAGAAGGTGTCGATGATGAGGAAGATCCAGAGGATTTCTAAATAATCATGTTTGCGGTATGATTATTATTATTATTATTTTTGTGATTTTGAATTACTTCAGCTTCCATCAGGTGGGTTTGTGTTGGGTACTTGGATTGTTTATGACCTTTTGCCAGTACTGTCTTTCTCGAACAAATTAGTTGCAGCAGCTCTTTGCAACTCCTCATGCTTATTATGCCTCGTTGCCAATCTTTTGGTTTTGTTTCTTTTTTGAATCTAATTATTGTCTTCTCGTAATGCTTGCATCTTTTTAATGGCAATTTATTAGTTCTGCAAAATAAGCGTTCATTCCATGATTGTATGCTTGTTTATGACCTTAAGCCAGTAGTGCCAAATTTATTTGTTAGAATAAGTGCTATCAAATTTAGTATATTGTTGCTTGTTAAACAATATGTATGCTATTGATCAATTTGGCTAAATTAGCAGGTATAGTTGAATAGGTTGGTCAGGTCAAATAAGGTCAGGTAGGTTAAGCTAATCAAAGACAGCCAAGGTTTATTGTAAAAGTAATTAGTAGAGGCGAGAAATAGTTATGGCTCTAAGAGTGAGTCTTTGAAATTTATTATGTAAAGTTATGTCGCTCGCAAAGATGTGAGTTTTTTTTTTGAAAATGATTCATTCTCTTAACTCAACAAAGGAGGACATTCATAATAGGCACACCTCGCAATCGTTAAGCTCCAAGTCTCATTTGGCTCTCTCAGCTACAAGACAAGATTTGACTAATCGTCCATTTTCTCTAACTGTATTGTAAATTTAAAATTTATAAGAAATAACTAAAATTCAATTAAATGGTTCATTCTACTCCTCCATAGGAAGCAAGGTTGTCAAACTCGCGATTTCAGTGTCGACTCGGTTAGGGGTGCACAAACTCGTATCGTAAATTTGTATCGTAAACTCATACGAGTTTACAGATAATCCAAAAAAGAATTATAAAATGTCAAATAATATATATTTGATCATAACTTCATAAGAACAATCACTATTTCACATATCTAATAAAAAAGCATAAACATAGTTATCAACAACATGTTTTCACATATAAAAAAAGACTAAACATGAAAATTTAACATGAAAAGATATGAAATTTTCAAAATTTATATTTCAACATCAAGTTACAAAATGACAAATTTAAAATTTCATACAAAAATAGTCCAATAAATACACCAGATTGTCCAAATTTGATAAAAGAAAACATCAAATAAAGATTTCCTTTGTTTATCGAGTTTACCGAGTTTGACCGAGTTGACTCGCGAGTTTACGAGTTACAAGGGGAGCTCGATTTTAAGCTGATTCAACACGGAATTGAAATAATAGTTCGTAAACTCGTAAACTCGCCGAGTTGATTCGCGATTTTGACAACCTTGGTCCCAAGTGCGTTTAGCATCACTTGATTCCAACATTAATTAATTATATTATTTATGTTTGTCATTACGCTCTATGTACTTTGCCTCTTGTTCTGCAGAAATAAGGACAAATTGATTAATAAATTTTATTATATTTACTAAATTAAATTTCTAATAAAGGTGGATATCTAATAATAAAAAAAATTAAAACCAAAGACTTTAACTGCTCATCTAGAATTTTCATAGTTTCTTAATCAGTATTAGCGAGAGTATAAATTTTTATATAACAAAATATGATTGTTAACTTTCATTTTAATAAATTGGCCAATAAAGGTTAAGATTAATTAGTTTACTTAGACAAGAATCTGTCTCTTGTAATAAAAAAGGAAGTTTGTCGTTGGAGAAAGAGAAAGATGAACCTGAGAGAGACGGCATGGCAATGGCACCTCCTAGTTAATTAACCACTCTTTCAAATAATTATATATATGTTGTTTTTGGATCAAATGAAATTAAAGAAACTATTATTTTATATAATTATAATGAAAAATAATAATTAACATATTCGATGGTGTAAGGCTGTAGAGGTTTGCATGTTCTAGCTAAATAACAGGGTGGCACGAACCATTTTGATCATTTCAAATATTGTTAATAGTTTATTTTTTTAAAAGAAAATATAGAGGTAAAGGCAATTGTGAGGCTAATTAGGAGAGCTAAAGTTCCATTAAATTGAATTAATCGATTCAATCAATTAAATTTAACAATTTGATTTAATTATTTAGAATTTTATGTTTTTTTAAAAAATAATTATTTTGAATAATTTAATTCAATTTCGCTTTTAAAATTTTTAATTCGACTAAATCGAATAAATTAAAATTTTAATATTGATTTTTAAAAATTAATACGACTATTGTGTTGATTTTATGCGTTAATTTTAAAATCAGCATCACAATAATGACTTCAAACAGGTCTAATTTCTTTAATCAAATTTCATTTAAACTTACTTTTCCTAAAAAATTTGTAAAAAAGGTCAAAATACTATAATACACTAAATGAAAAGAGTTACTCTCAAGATCAGTTTCAAAGAGTTTCAATTCTTTAGTTTAAATTGAATCTTAGCTCACTTTTCTTAAATTTTCTGATATTGATGTGATTCCAATTTTTTCATTTTTCAATTTATTTTCATCTCAAAATAAAATTCACTTTTTGTCATATTCCCTAGGGGTTTGCAACTTTTTAAATTTTTTATCAAAATTATGTTCATTTTCTTGTGATTTTCCGGTTCAAAAAATGCCATTTTCTTCTCCATTCTTGAATTTCCCTCAGGCAAAGTTGACTTTTTAAAATTCTATCGTGGTGCTGGTTTTTGGTTGAAAAGTGACAGAAATATCTTATTGGTTAAATTTTTTATTGGAAAGTTCGATAGGTTTGGTTAATTTGATAATTTTTTGATTTATATGATTTCATTTAAATCAATTTGATCGGTTTGATTTTGAACCGATTGCTCAGCTTCAAGCTCGACCTGGCTTAGTCTAAGGCTGCTAGCTATGACCTTAAAGGGGCTAGACTTGTTCTGTTGTGTCAAACCTGATCCATGGGTTAGGTTGGTGGATCAGATACAGTATAAAAATTCAATATTAATTTTTAAAATTAGTTTTTATATCAAATATTATCAAAGATATTTAATTTTATTAGTAAAATTTAAAATAATAATTTGGTGCATTGTAAAAGATTATTTTTGTGATTGAAAATTATGACTATTAATTACATACTAATAAAGTAACATTATAATTGCACTAAATTTTACTTTTTTTATTAATAAAATTAAAAAAAATTCTCCTAAACTTTTAAATATAATTTATTAAAAAATAATATATGTACCTAATAAATATTTTTAATCAAATGAATAAAGTTAAATTGGATCAATAAAATATTTAAAATAGTAATTAAATTTGATGATAAATTATTATAATATTGATTTATATATTTTAATTTTATTTTTTTAAAATTTTTAGTAGTCAATTAATTTCGATAAATTATTAGTTAAATTTATCTAATAAAAAATATTTAATTGATATTTTTTTAACATTAATGGTGGATTATAAAAAAGAAAAATGACAACTACAGAGAAGAAAGATGAAAAAAATAATAAAATTTAAACATAAATATTAAATGTGTTTTTGAACCTTTAAAAAAATTATAAAAAATATCAATTACTAATAAATATTTTAAATTTATTAGAAAAATATAACTTTAACCGATATATCAAACTTTGATTAATAAAAACATAAAAATTATTGTTCAAATTTTGATTAGAAAAAAATTATAAATTATCAATTAAATATAACTTTGATAGTAACAAATTTAAATTAATGATTAAATTTAATTTTGACTAATAAAAAATTAAAAATTATTGATCAAATTTAATTTTGATCATTAAAAAATTAAAATTACAAGTCAAATAAAAATTATCGAACAAATTTAATTTTGATCGATAAAAAATTATCAATCAAATATAACTTCGATCTGTTGGATTTAATCTATTAAAATGGACTTAATTGTAATTTATATATACGGATACGAACCGAATTCATTTAAGTGATCTAACTAAAGTTTATTGAGTTTTGAATTATCGAATGTTGATTAAATATGTAGAACTCGTTAGTTCGATCTGTTATTATCTATGGACTTGTAACGGATCATATTTTTATATATTTAGTCTGTGAGAGTTTAAGATTTTCTGACTTCTTGTTTCATTCCCCGCTGACGAAGATTTTACGACGTTGTCACTCTAATTCCATTGGAAAACCATTCATTTACTTCTGCTTCATCTTCTTCCATAGGGATCAAGTAATTGACGTCGTAGGACAAGAACAACGACTCTCAAATTAGGTTCCTTATCATTGTTTATGTATATTAATATGTTGTATAATGTTAATTGTTGAAACTAGATCTATATTCTTGTATTTCTAATTATACGAGTTTTTATTCGATTTATAAAATTTATGCGACTTAGAATTTATAAATTTTTTAAATTGATATCAAAGTATTTACATTTCAGTAAAAGGTCAAATCCGTCACCCCAGCGGTCTCACACGGTCGACCTCACGACCATCTGTGAGGAGGTAAATAAGAAATTGCAATTGACCATTACAGAAAAGGCATTATCTCGACTTCGTCAAAATTCAATCTTTATCCACTTCAACACATTTGTCAAATCATGGTTTATATGATTTACAAAGTGACAGTCACATACAAATCAATTGTTGCAGCACATAAAGTGCTACTTGTATGAAATTGCGCATGTTATGAAATACTTCAGTTCCCTACCGTAGAACTTGTTGAAAGTAAATGCTATTGTATAAATCAACTTTTACTAGGCTTCAATCAAATGGAACCATAAGGATCCTCTCCAATCAGCAGAGAGAGGACATCCATCGAAATCAATTATGGAATATGCTTTGGAGTATGATTATCAAGAAAGGGAACTTGGAAAAGCCATCAGAGGGGGATCCTTTTCCTTTTGGTTGAGCCAAGACAAAACCCATATATGAGCGTTATTTTAAGGTGATCAAGTGATTGACAAGCGATAAAATAGATTATTTGATTTGATTGCTTCTAATAATCAATTTAAATGATCGATTGGTGACCTTTAAGTGATCGATTGGTAACCACCAATCGATTATCATAAATCAACAATCGATTGATGAGTTAGATGTCGAACACATAAGAATTGGTGATTGATTAGCGAGGTCAATTGGTTGACACCAATTGATTAGCACTCATCATTAATCAATTGATGATTTTGAAGTCGCATACAGTAGACTTTCAAATCAATTGAGGTAGTCGATTGAGTGATACCAATCGATTGTCATATGGTATTAATCGATTGATAAGTCTAATGTTTTGAGCTATTAAGGTTGATCAAGTTTTTATCTGTTCAATTAAAGTTCTTAGGGTCTTCTTAGGTCTATCTACACACGTGTTATTAAATTGAATATTATGTCGGTCCAAAGGAAGACACATTAGATAGGTTTAGTACATTATGTATCACAAATGTATATTTATGCTAAAAGTAATTAGTTTACAGAAAAATTACTTTAATGTCAGATATATATTCAAGGTAAATTACAACTATATAACAAATATATTTTGTTCAAATTATGTATATTCTTGACATTAATTAAATCATGAGTTTACATTATTTTCTCTTTTTTATTATTTCAATGTAATCAATAACTGCTAGTCTTAATAATATTTCCACTCTAATTGATTATAATTTTACTAAATGGAAAGAGTACGTTATTCTAGTTTTGAATTGCATGGACTTGGACTATGCATTGAGATAAGATCATCCTGCACCCTTGACTAGTGCTAGTACCATAGAGCAAGGGGTTGATTTTGAAATGTGGGAGTGATTAAACCGCATGTGTCTAAGTATCATGAGACTTTATATACTAACACTAATTAAAGACTCTATTACTGAAAGAGAAAATGCTAGAAGTTTTCTTAACTAATTAGCAGATCATTTTGTTACATATAAAAAGGTTGAGACTACCACACTTCTTTCAAAGTTAATAACTATGTAGTATAACGATAAAGAAAATATTAGGGAGTACATTATGGAGATGCCCAATATCGTCACAAGTCTGAAAGCACTCAAACTCAAAATGATTGAATCTATGTTAGTGTATTTCGTCTTGATATCTCTGCTTACACGGTTCACTACCTTTAAGATTTCATATAATACTCAAAAGGATAAGTAGACATTAAATGAACTTATAACTTAGTGCGTGCAAGAAGAGGAGAGACTAAGGCATGAGACATCTGAAAGTGCTCACTTAGCATCTGGTTCCCAAGGTTCGAGCAAGAAGTGAAAAAGGATCAATAACAAAGGAAAGAGAAAGCAAATTACAGATTTTGGGAGTTTTGGCCATAAGGAACACAAGAAACAAGATAAGGAGTCCACATGCTACTTCTGCAAGAAGAAAGGTCATATGAAGAAAGACTGCCTTAAATATGCCAACTGACGTGTAAAAAAGGTAAACTTCTCAACTTTGTGAGTTCAGAAGTTAATTTGTCCATTTGACACTTGGGGGATAAATACCGATGCTACTACTCATATAAGTGTCACTATGCAGGGTTATCTCAGGAATTATCTGTTGAGATCGTCCCGGTGCAATGCGCATGATTACACGTTTCACAAACGTGCGCAGCGGAAATAAAATAAATAATTAAGACTAATTACCATTACACACGCATGTATATAGGAAATAATAAGTGTATAAGGCATGGTAGGAAATTAAAATTTTACAGAATAATAAAAATTATTCTAAACGTGTACCTTTCCGATGACGTTTGAGCAAGATTGGTATCAATCAAACGATCTTTGTTGAAGTCCCGCCTCTATTGGTGATCCACGCCAAGCTCCCGTCTGAACGACTTCGGAAGTCATGAGTCATGTCATCGTCTTCGGTACTAGCCGATGATCGATGACGATCGATTCGAGAGAAGCCTTATTTCGGAAACCATGCAACAACATTTATCATGATCGTTTCTGGGGCTTTCTAACTATCACCGGAAATCATATTCTCGATGTAGTTATTGATGGTCAACAATTGACCGTCGGTTTCCTCTCCTCCAGCAGTCGACGATCGACAATTAAAGAACAACTATGTGACAGGGAAAAAGGAAAAACATGATTTTCCAAAAATCATGATTTCCTATCATGCGATCAAGGGTTCCGATCTACCTCCTTCCAAGGGAGGAGATCGGTCGTCCCCTGTGCTCGTGCGAAGAGGGACGATGGCTAGTGCTAGAGCTTTGGTTTCTCTCCAACAGCTAGCTGCGGGCGGAAGGGAAGATCCAATCGCGTTAGCATCTTCTCCTCCACTCCCACACAGCTGGAACAGAATGAAACAAAGGATGGCGCCCGACAGCTATCATGCGGAGGAGAAATGGCCGGCGATGCCTGCACTTGGGAGAAGAAGAAGAAGGGCGCGTGACGACGATAGGGAGGAAAGCCACCGTCGAGGTTTCTGGCGTAAAACATCTCGCGGTCGGCTGTCCACCCGTAAATCATCAAGACACAGACTCCGTCGTCGGCGAAAAATCCTTCTCGCGTGATGAGAACTCTTTGTTAGTACCGATGAAATCAAAATATCTCCACAATGGTATGATATTGTCCACTTTGGGCCTAAGCCCTCATGGCTTTGTTCTTGGGCTCTCCCCAAAAGGCATCATACCAATGGAGATACTTTCCATCCTTTTAATCCCATGATCTTTTCCATGTACTTTAGATATGAGACTATGTTTGTACCCTTGCAACCCAACAATCCCCCCCTTAAACAAAGGACCACAGGCCCCTCTAACGTCGTTTTGATGTCTGAATCCTCGACCCATCAGGACTTTTTGCCCCTCGGTCCATCCGACCTACTAGGACTTCCCACCTAGCCGCAGCTAGGACCTTTTATCCCTCGATCCACCCGACCTACTAGGACTTCCCACCTAGTCGCAACTAGGACTTTTTGCCCCTCTGTCCACCCGACCTACTAGAACTTCTCACCTGGTGTCTGGTCCTCTTAATTCAAACACGGGAGCACCCACTTCCTTTGTTTAAGGTTCAAACCATATGGTTAGATCTGGATCATGGCTCATCCGGTGGTTAGTCCGGTGAAGAGCGGTCTCGCTCTGATACCACTTGTTAAAACCGATGGAATCAAAATATCTCCACAATGGTATGATATTGTCCACTTTGGGCTTAAGCCCTCATGGCTTTGTTCTTGGGCTCTCCCCAAAAGGCCTCATACCAATGGAGATACTTTCCATCCTTTTTAACCCCATGATCTTTTCCATGTACTTTAGATGTGGGACTATGTTTGCACCCTTGCAACCCAACACTCGATGGTGACCAACATCGGGCATGCGGTGGCCGGCGAGGAATCGAAACTAGGGCCAGCGGGTTTCTCTCAGCAGCGCGATCAGGGAAGAGAAAGGTGGCGCCATGCGATTCCAGCTCCACTGTCGGCCATCGGAAAGAAAAAGTCGCACGATCGGCGACTGACTGTGTGAGTGAGAATCGCAGGAAGGAGGAAGATCAACGTCGACGGCGGCTGCTTACATAGACAGGAAGAAGAGACATCGATGGTGCACAGCCAGAAGAAGAAAGCTTCGGCGCCTTAGGGTTTTGTAAACCCTAGGTTTTATTTCAGCCAAAACCACAAGAAATCAAAACCCTAATTTGGGTTGGACTAAATCGGATCATTATAGTGAACCGGTTCACTTTTGGTTCGCTTGGTTCAATAACCAAACAACCTCCGATTTGACCCAAACTAGTTTTGTTCAATTCGTCTTCACAAGATGAATCTTTTCATCACATCCGTTTTGTCAAAATCTCTTCCATCATGAACCAAACTAAGTTGGTTCAATTTGATTCAAAATTGAATCATTTGGTTCACTAACCAAACTACCTCTGATTTGAACAAAATCAGTTTCATTCGTTTCATTTTCATAAGACGAGTTCTATCATTTTGTCTATTTTCTGGTCCAACCAGACTTTATTTCTCTCATTCTGAGAATCTAATTCTTAAACTCGTTTTAAGTCTTTCGGAGAACTTGTTGTGCGTGTGACCCAATAGGTTCCCGGTTATGTTGGTCGTCCATAATTAACCATTAATTACGGAATGATCATGAGTGACACCTAGTAGTACATCATGATCCCCAATTGATCAAAAAATCAATGATTGATTCCAGAACATCTTCTAAACCCTTCAGCAGCTACACTGAATCATGCCTCGTTCCTTTCACCGTCTTATACCCGCTTGGTTCAGCACATGGTCTATGTGTCGGTCCCCACTAGGCTGACTACGTCACACCTAGCCTAAGCTGCTTTCTTATCTTGTGGATTCAAGTTACTTGTACATGTATCCAAGAGTACCGTACTCTTGACATGTAATGCTTTGGTCAAAACTTTTAGTAACAATCCTGACAAGCGGCTGCAAGGTATACGTCTCCATTTCTAAGGAGCAGTGAATCCTCTGTGGGCTATTCAAACACCTTCGGACACTTCGTCTTATACCCAATCATCTCGGGTCCACACCTCCTCGAAGATGCTTGCTTAAGATGTCAAAGTATAAGCCTCCGTGACCAAGGTGACTTGAACCGCAAGTCAAAGGAAACTTGCACTTAAGCTGCACTGAGATCTTCATTGACATTTATATCGAACCATATGAAGTCTCAAGGCAGGTCACTCCAATGAACTGGTTACCTTTAACCAGCATCCACGTTTAACTCTCAACATCCAATGTCTCTAGCAGTGAGATCGGCTGCTTGGCTAACCAAGGAGTTTAAACGTGCTAGTCTCGACAGAATCGATGACGTCTGTGCTCATCAATTCCTCGACTAGGGATAATTTTAATATATTCATAATTGCACATGTAGAGATGCTCACGAGTTGTGATCCAATCACAAATTCTCTCATGCTATGAATCGTATTGCGTACATTCAGTATTTGAGTTTAAGGTACAATCAAACACATATGGAATGTGCACTCAAACAGTGAATTGCTACTTATCCAATAAATAGTATAATCGTAAGGCGATTACCTTAGGACACCTCTCAAATCTAACACTGTCTTCCACTTAATGATGAAAGATACATCTATACGGGAAATGAAAGAAAGGCTAAAGTCGAGTCGATTGATATTTTTACGCTTTGCTTAGGAACTAATATCTTTTTGAATTTAAAAAATATATTTATTGTACTGTTTTTTGATGGAATTTAATTTTAATTTCTTATTTAGACAAATCAAGTTATTCTTGTTCATTTGAAAATGGGATTTTTAGTATTTTTTTATAATTCAACGGTGGTTGGCAATGGTTCCTTAGTTGATAAGCTTTATAAATTAAACACCATAACTCCTATGGTTGACAACGTAATTATGCATAACATAGGTACAAAATGCAAATTGACTAATGAGAATTTATCCATGTTATGACACAGGCGCTTAGGACATATATCCAAACAATACCTAAAAAGGTTAATGTCATATGGAATTCTTGATTTCTTTAACATGTCAAACTTTGATGTCTACATTGAGTATATTAAGGGGAAGACAACTAATAAAAGAAATAAAAGGGCAAGTCATTGTAATGATGTTTTGGAGCTAAAACATACACATTTGGGATCATTCCCTGAGACATCTTGGAATAGACATATATTTTATTAGTTTCATAGACGATTACTTTTGATTCGGCTATTTGTACCTCATTTATGAGAAGTCAAAATCTTTAGACATGTTTAAAATTTTCAAAGCTGAAGTTGAAAATCAATTATGTAAGAAAATTAAAGCCATTTAATCTGATTGTGAAGGTGAATATTACAGTTAATAAGATGGATCAGGTGAACAATGTTCATGACCTTTTGTGAATTATCTTATTGAGTGTGGGATTGTGCCTTAGTATACCATGTCTGATACTCCTAATCAGAATGGTATAGCTGAGTGACGCAATTGTACTCTAAAAAATATAATAAGAAGTATGATGACTTTCACTTCTTTATCTGAATCTTTGTGGGATGAGGCACTTAAAACTACGATTTACCTACTTAACAGAGTACCAAGTAAGGTTGTAACTAAATTCCTATTCGAGATGTGGATAGGTAAGAAGCCTAGTATTAGGTATTTACACGTCTGGAGTTGTCCAGTTGAGGCTAGGCCTCACAAGCCTAATGAAAAGAAATTGAGTTCAAGAACTATGAACTGTAATTTTATGGGTCACTCTAAAAAGTCTAGAGTGTATAAATTTTATAATCCCTCTAATAGATCCTTCTTTGAAATGAAAAATGTCAAATTCATTGAGGACGGTGGGAGTGATAAATTAGAAAAATATTTTTCAAGGAAAGCTTAAGTAATCCTCCTATGATCACTGCTATTGCAATAAGTAGCAGTATAAATATTGCACATCCAGAGGGAGTAGTGAACCAAGATATTCTTGTGACATCTCCAATATAGTTGGAGGGTCTCTCCACTCAAAGTAAGATATTATCGCATATTGATGAGCAAGTACCTTAATCACCTCAATAATAAGTGTCTTTAAGGCGATCTACAAGGGAACGGAGATCCATGATTTCTTATGATTACATTTATCTCCAGCACTATAAGAAAATAGAATTCAGAGAAAAAAAATTCCATCTCTAAAAGTCTTTTTTCTATCTCTATAGAATGTTTGAAACAGAATATTTCATCTCAAAAATCCATTAGTGAAATTTATCACTAATTTATCTAAATATGAAATATATTGTAATTCCATCTCAAAAATTTATTTTTAAAGCCTTATTTTCTTGTAGTGCAAGAGCACGAGTTTGACATTGGGCTGGAAAGTTATCCTATATCTTTCTAAGAAGTTAAATGATGCTCTAATCCTGAAAGATAGATTAATGTCATGCAAGAAGAGTTGAAGTCTATGATAGACAATGATATTTAGGAACTTGTCGAATTGCCCAAAGGTATGAAACCCATTGGTTGTAAATGGATATATAAAATCAAGCAGGATTCAAGGAGGAATGTTGAAAAGTATAAGACTCGTCTTGTTGCCAAGGGATTCACTTAGAAGATAGACATTGATTACAAGAAGACTTTCTCATATGTGTCAACAAAAGACTCTCTTAGGATAATTATGACACTTGTAGCTCATTTTGATTTGGACCTACAACAGATAGACGTAAAAACTGCATTTCTCAATGGAGACATTGAGGAGTCTATATATATGGTGCAACCGGAAAACTTTAAGTTTGAAGATTCAAAGCACCTAGTATGTAAATTAAAGAAGTCCATTTATGGTTTAAAATAGACTTCTCATCAATAACATCGAAAATTTGATCAAGTAGTCATCTCATTTGGATTAGAAAAAAATCTATTGATCAGTGCATATATGTCAAGTTCAGTAGGAGCAAGTTTGTTATACTTATCCTGTATGTGGATGACATATTATTTGCGAGCAATAATAGGGTTTGCTACATGAAACCAAGTTATTTTTATCCAGTCATTTTGAAATGAAAGATCTTGGTGAAGCATCCTTTCAGAAAGCCTATATTAAAAAGGTACTTATAAGGTATGACATGCAAAACTGTGCACCTGGTGACACACTAGTGTCTAGAAGTGATAGATTCAGCCTGTAACAGTGCCCACACTTGAACTTAAAAGAAAGGAGATGGACCAATTCCCTTAAGTGTCAGCTGTGAGAAGTCTCATGTATGCACAAATATGTACACAACTAGATATAATATTCATAGTGGGGATATTAGGTAGATATGTAAGTAATCTACGACCATCGCACTAGAAAGCGATAAAGAGAGTGATACGATATTTGCAAAGAACTAAAGGTCATATGCTCACGTATCGAAGGTCAGATCACTTGGAGGTGATTGGATATTCAAACTTTGATTTTGCTCGATGCTTAAATAGCAAGAGGTCCACTTCGGACTATATTTTCATGCTTGCCGAAGGGGCTATCTTTTGGAAGAACATCAAGCAGACATCATAGCCACTTCTACTATGGAGGCATAGTTGATAGCATGTTACAAAGCTTCCAATCATGGGATTTGACTGTGAAATTTCATCACAACGTTGCATATCGTTAATGGTATTGACAAGCCATTAAGGATCAACTGTGATAATAAACCCACAGAACTTTATGCTAAGAACAACAACAGTTCGTCGAAGTCTAAGCACATTAATATCAAGTTTCTAGCGGTTAAAGAAAGAGTTCAGAGTTATCACACTATAAAAATACAACCCTTTAGCAATAAAAATTTGCGACGAAAAAATTCATCGCAAATTTGGGATAAATTTTGCGACAAAAATAGTATTTGTCGCAAATTGACAATGAAATTTACGATAAAAATAGTTTAGTTGCCAAAATTATGAAGACCAATATTTGTCGTAAAATTCATCGGCAAATGGTGACGAATTCAGGAATTCATCGCCAAATCTGCGACGAATCTGTGTTTATTTTGTAGTGTCAGATGATGATATAGCACATCAGTACAGATTCCATGTTGGCAGATCTACTCACTAAGGGCTTAGTGTATAAGGTGTTTCATGCACATGTTATGGATATAGGAGTTCTTCTTATGGAAGAAGAATTCATTTAGTGGGAGTCTATATTCATTTTATTACTTTATATTTGTCAATAAAGGCAAATATTTTATTTTGATTATTATGCGTACTTAAAGTTTAAAATATTAATGAATATTATATATTTGTTTGATACTCTAAAACAAAGTATCATGATTTGTTACTGTAATTTAATATTTGGTGTTTGTAAATATGATACAGATTCCTTTAGAATTAATAAAACTTGGATCATGATTTGCTATTGTAGTTCAATATAAAGTATTTATAAATATGATCAAACCCTTTTGGGTCATTTAGGACTAATTGAAAATTGACATGTACTGATTACATTTCATTTAATTTTCATATTATATATCTACATTTTAATCTATGTTGTTAATGACATTGATATTATTGATTATTGTTGAGGCTTGTTACATGCATATATAGTAGTTATGATCTCTTTAGTTTTATACCAATAAAATTAATAGACCAGATTATTTGTAGGGGTATTTTGTACCCATAGAGTTTGATATCAACTGAAGTTAATTATAGTCGTATATCATATATGAATTACATATAACCTCAAGTGGGAGATTGTTGGATTTAATCTCTTAAGGTGGGCTTAATTGTAATTTATATATGCGGATATGAATCGAACCCATTTAAGTGATCTAACTGAAGGTTTATTGGGTTTCAGATTATCGGATGTAGATTAAATATATAGAACCCATTAGCCCGATTCGTTATTATCCATGGGCTAATAACATATCAGATTTCTATATATAAGGTTTGGTCCCTTAGGGTTTAAGGTTTATTGACATCTTGCCTTTGTTCCCCTTTGACAAAGATTTTACGGCGCCATCACCCTAATTCTCTTGGAAGATCATCCTTTTGCTTCCGTTTCATCTTCTTCTATAGGGATCAAGTAGTTGACGCTGCAAGACAAGGACAATGACTCTCCAATCAAGTTCTTTGTCATTGTTTATATATATTAATATATTGTGTCATGTTAATCATTGATGCTAGATCTATGTTCTTGTATTTCTAATTATTTGAATACTTATTCGGTCTATAGAATTTATACGGCTTAGGATTTACAAGTTCTTTCACGACCCTTAAAATTTTAAAAATTACTGAGTAAATCTAATTTGAATAGTAAAAATTAAAATTATAAATCTTTTAACTAATAATTTTAAATATTTAGGAGTCAAACTCATATTTTTTTATAAAATAAATTAATAATTATATTTTTATTTAATAAATAATATATATAGGATGGATAACCTGCGCGACATCCATCTGCGACTAAGTGTGTGGGGTGCTTGGATCACTTTCGGAGGCTTCGACTTACCCTAACACACACTCAGTCATAAATGTTGTACGCACGAAAAAGACGCATAGCATATCAAAATCGTGTATATATATATATATATATATATATATATATATATATATAAAATATACCCAATAAAATAGGAGTCCTATGCATAGGCCTTAGCCTATGCCTTCAATCGGGCTTGGTGGTCGTACAAGACAGATGTGCGATGCCGCCCTAAGTAGGGGCGGGTAGTCATGAGAGGCGAGCGACCGCACAAGGCAAGCGACTATGTGGTGCCACCTTGTGCAAGGTGGTTGCATGGTGCCACTCGCACAGAGCTACATGAGGTGATTGCCGAGGGCGATGGCCAAAGCGGCGCGGGGCGATCTCGTAGGACCCCGCGAGGCGGCTTTGGATGCCTGTAGCTTGCACAATTGAAAGCAGAGATAAACAGAGATGTGACATAGGATGGATAAAAATATATTCAAAAATAAATCTATCCGTCTATTATTTTATAATAAATAAATATCAAAAAGGATTAATCAATATTAGAAAACTTTTCGCAAAAAAAAATTTTCTCAATTTTTAAATCTGTCGAATATGATATTAAACTTGCTTGTTAAATTTTCTTATTTGATCCTTTTTCTCAAATGAAAATTTCCGTAAAAATTTAAACAACAAGATAAAATAATTTAATTATATATATATATAGCAGAGGTCTGCAGAAACCCTAATCGCGCTTTCTCTTCATCGCGCGGACCTCCTTTCTCTTCGCCGCCGCTGCTCCTAACCCTCTCCTCCCCTCTCCTCCGCCGCTGCCTCGATCTCCTCCTTTCTCTTCGCCGCCGCGAGCCCTCTCTCTCCCCTCCCCTCCTCTCCTCGCGCGCGCGACCTCGTCTCCG
>NC_133868.1:3768457-3789170 GCF_044706935.1 Curcuma longa | reverse complement strand
CACACGACAGTCAACCAACTTCTTTGGATGAATAGAAAAACAATTCTCTGGAAAGATGACCAGTCTTGCCACAATGCTTACAGGGCTCTGAAGAGAAGATTTTTGGTACACTGACCCTTTGAGAAGCTGGCAATACACTATGAGAGACAAATGCAGAAGAAGTATATTCGAGACGTGTTTCTTCAGCAAGTAAATCAGACAATGCCTGTGCCATAGTGAGATCAGAAGAATTGTGAAGTAATCGTGTACGAATAGAATCATATTCAGCCCGAACTCCCATAACAAATCTGTAAGTGAAAAACTTTTCAATAAATTTGTGTGTTGGGCAAGGAACAGTTGTACACTCTGGTATCATGGAAATCAGTGATCCCATCAAACGATCAAAAGCAGAGTAGTACTCATCAATGGACATATCATTCTGCATAATTTCATGAGTTTGCTGCATGAGATTATGTAAAAGAGCACCACTATCCTGAACATAGCGCTTCTTCAAGTTGTTCCATATGTCCTTAGCTGTTTTGAACTTAGAAAGACTCATAATCATGGATTGTTTAGTACTATTGACCATGGCAGCCATCACTTTTCCATCATTAATATGTCATTCTGTTATTGCAGCAGCATTACTACCATCATTCTTAAGCACAGGTGGAGATTCATTTAAATGAAAAAGTAAACCATAACCCCTTAATGCAGCTCTAATACAGAAGCCCACTCTGGAGATAATTCTGACCATCTAAGGTGATATTAATAATTATTGCATTTATTGAAACAACATGTTGAGAGAAAAAAAATGATGTCAAACTCCAATGAAGCTAGAATAGGAAGAACCTGACAACCAGTTCAATCAGTGGCAAAAGTTTCCCTCTTTTCAGTCAAAATCAACTCCCCCTTTGTTCACACGGTTCAACTCCTCTTCTGGTCAGACAATCCAGCAGCGAGGAAGAGGACAGATCTGTCTTCTTCCAGACAGTCGGCGGCGGCAAATAGAGAGAAGAAGACGACCTTCTCTCCGGCGACAGTGAGCAGAGAAGAAGACGAGCCTTCTCTGATTGCGACGGCGATGAAATCTAGAAAGGGGGCAAGAACGACACCTGACCGAACGGCTTGAACTTGAGGAAGTTAGGGGACTTGTGCTGGCTTTTGGACAGATCGAGGTTGAAATCGACGCCCTTCTCGAAGAGGCAGGCTAGGACTCTGTGCTTGGCGGCAGCCTGCTTGCTCTGCTTCGGAAGCTTGCAGCCAACGCGACGTGCTCGGGAGAAGAAGCAGCTTCGGCCGCGACGAGGAATGAGACGTGCAGGCGAGGACTCGTGCTTGGCGAACAGAGAGCGAACGAGAGGATGTCGCGCTGGCTAGGGATTTGGCAGAGGAGGAAAGGATGTCACGCTGCTGAAACTTGGAAGACGACGGCGGCGGTGGTTCCTCTCTTTAATTGCCGAGGTATCCCTGTTCGCCGGCGCTACGTCGCGTAGGGGGGTTCCTATCGCGAGACGTGGGAGGCAGTCGCGGTGGACGTCGCGTACGACGGGGATGGAGACGCGAGACGTGGGAGAAAAAAAAAGCTCTCGCACGCGAAGATGAATGCGTGCGGCGGAAAGAGGAGAATCAGAAAAACCTAACCTCGCGCTCTGATACCATGTTACGAATTAGGAATTGTAATTGTCCATCCAATAGTTACATACAGATATATATAGATAACAGGGGTGAACCTAATATGTATATGAGCTTTAACAAAATTATGCATGATAATCACTAATTGAACTATATTCAGATTAAAGTTATGGGTGAGGCATCTGATTTGATGGGTATTAAAATATTCCATGATAGAACACAGAGTGTGTTAGGATTTGTCTCAAAATGCATATATTAACAAGGTACTATAGAGATTTAGGATGAAAAAAAATCATTGCAAATGTTGTTCTAATTCAAGAAAAAGATAGGCTAAGTATTTTGCGATGCCCAAAGAATGAATTGGAACATAAGTAAATGGAATAAATTGCTTCTGCATTTGCTATTTGGAACTTTATGCCTTGACTTAACACATAACCATGTCATTGATTGAATCCTAAAATTGATCTATGACTCCTTGCAAGCACAACCATAGATGCTTAGTGATACATCAAAACATAAGTCTACATGTGGATGACAACACTAATTACAAGGCAATGAAAAAAAGTGAAATAACATAGCCCCCAACCAAATCTATCATCCATGTAGGATCTGTAGGATCATTTCTATGCTAGAGGGGTGAATAGTGTATAAAAATTTAAGAGTTAAAAGTAACCAATTCCAAATCAATAAACAAAGTATGAGTAAGCAACGAAAAACAAATGCTTTGAAATAAAAAGTAACTTATTTAATAAAACCCAAACTATCTAAACCCAAGATTAACAAGAAAGATTTAATAGAATACTTAAAAAGATTAGCATGCAAGATCTAATGTGAGAAAACTAGAAATGTAATGTCGGTCCGAAAAGTGTGATAGAGGGAGGGTGAATATCACACTACTATCAAAAAAGGAGAAAAACTTGTTACAAAGGAAGAAGAGAATTGTAACACAACTATTCTTTAACTGAAATGGAAGTAATAAAAGTTATCAACAACTAAAGAAGAGAGTTTCGTCGTGGGTTACCGGAGAGCCACTCGGTGTGTCAACAATAGTACTTGCCAAATAGAGTTGTGCTTAAAAGCAATGATCAATAAGAATTATTGAAAGCTGATATTATTTGCAAACTCAAACACCATAATAGATATATTATAAATAACCAAGAATATAAATATAGAATATTCTGAATTTCTTATTTATTTTCACTTAATTAACTTCATTAGATCATGACTCGTTTTCTAATATTAGAGAATGTAATTACCTATTGCTTTATTAAAATAATTGAGAAACGAATTGAATATTACACCATAATAGAATTAGACTCCAATGAGCTATCCCAACACTCCTATCAATCATTTTGAACAATAATATAAAATAATAGTGAAGAATCAATCATTTTACATTAGTCATAATTATGATGATCGATTTTACTACTCAATATCAATATATAAATGATATATTTAATTTAACTTTTTAGAGTTATTATATATTATAATTTTAGTCAGAATTAATGTTGAGTAGAAAAGACATACAAAGTCAACCCCTAACATAGCATGAGTTAACATTTATTTTTATTATCATGGTACGCCAGAGTGAAACAAGGATTGATTCAACATCAAGCCAAGAAGGTGGCAATTCTAGCAAGGAGCATAGTAGTGCTTTTGCTGTCCGGATCATTCAGATAGAACCCATGATCCTCCCCTTTTGTCTCATACAACTCTGCCTTCCCGAGCCATCCACTCTTCGTCGTCAATGCCTTATAGTACATCTGTGCTCGATCCCTCATCGCGTCCTTCTCTGATGTGCACATCAGCATGCGCATGCACCCTAGATCTTCCAAACTTGGCGCTCCCACCGCCAAGGGATTCACACGCGGATCATCATTCCCAGCCGTCGACTCTGGGCAAATCATCCCCCACAATTGATCCAACCTTTTCCTTAATTCTGGGTCAGCTGCCGCCTCCGAGGCTGTTAATTGTTTCCCCCAGAAGTAAGGATCTAGCAGTATCGTCCCTGCTAGCTTCAAGCCATTGGAGAGCCCTTGAGACCCAACTCGCATAGCCAGGTTGTGCACGATGTTACCTCCAGCACTATCGCCGGCTAGATAGACTCTATCATAGTCAGCATGATCGATGAGCCAAGGTTCTACAAAGGATTATGTGCCAAAGAAAACATTATTTTTCTATGTATTATTTTCTAAAATACATATGTATTGTCATTTTTCTCACCTACGTCACTGCGATGGGATGCGACCCATTCGAGAGCAGCCCAGCAATCATCATATTGCACAGGGATATGGTGCTCTGGTGCGCGACGGTAGTCGACAGAGAGGATGATAGAAGAGGAGACCGCTGCGAGGCCATTGAGATGGCGATGGACGATGGGGGAGGCAGAAGAGAGTATGCAGAAGCCGCCGCCACGAAAATACAGGATGAGAGAGAGCTTTTTGCTAGTAGAGGTGATAGGAGGAAGATAGATGCGGGCAGAGACGTTAGCAGTAATGCGGATATCCTTCGAGTTGACACTAGTGAGGGGGTCTAGGCCGGCTGGTGTTTGCTCCTCCTCCTTGAGCCGCTCGACAGAGCCGTCTTTGTAGACACGAAAATAAGGGGAGTAGTCATAGATGACAGGGTTGTCTGATGCCATTCCACATTCCGAAAGTAAAGACAAAATGATTATATAAAGCATTCCAATTGCTCGTACCGACCGCATTTGCTTTAAGGTGGTGGGGCTAGAACATGATTGAGGCATCGATTTGGTTTTTCTTGTTTGAATTGAGGCTTTAGATGTTTCTTTGGGTTCCCTTGATCGCATAGTGATAGGTACCACATCTTTCCCGGACATTCTAATTAGAGAGAGGGAGATTAATTAGTTTACTTTGCAATGAAACTTGTGAGGGGTTATATATATTTATAGGGTAGAGAAAAGTATGGAGGTTTATATGTTAAATATAGTTATTTATTTTTGGGGTTTCAAAATGCTAATTTTAATAAATATTAGTTAGTTTGGTATTTCATTAGCTAAAGATGGGAGGAAATTGACATTTGATATTAATTTATTCTGTAGGATTTTCTGTAGTTATTTATTAAGTAAGAATTGAGTTAAAATAGTTGGGTTAAGTTGATTGGGATGGATTAGATTAACTTTAAAATTTATTAGGGTTTCTTGGTTATGTTCTGGCATTTAGGATGGTTTTTACTCCTCTTGCAGGGCCCTGAGCGATTATAGGACTCTCGTATTATACGAGGACCTATATCTGGTGGTGTCATTACCTTGGTTGCGATATATCAAGTGGGTAATCTCTGTAATTGGTCAATACAGATCTACTCTCTTTTCAGTGCATGATTCCTTTTACAGTACTTATAATTTTGATATCTTGACTCTAATTATTCTGTTATTTGCCTACTTCTTTTATTAATCATGTTCATATCATGCTTGATCTTATTTCCGTTGACCTTGGATTAATATTCCTGACTGTGCTTCTACTCTGGATATGACATTTGTGATCATTATTGTTATAGTTCTTTCCTTATGATACTTGAGATTATTATGACCTATACCTACACTTATTGATTAGCCTGGTAGGTGCTAATGACTATGAAATGAACATCTCATCATGAGGCCTGATAACGATTGTAAATCCCAATGATGTGGGTCTATCGTGTCTATAGTTGGCCTTTAGTAGTGTGTTGATATAGGTGGTTATGACCCCTACTTCCATCATATTAGTGGCGACTGTATGGCAGTGTACGCAGTCGATGGCTGTATGGCAGTGTATGCAGCCGAGTCGATGATCTGATCCTGACACCAGTTAGGGGTGGTACTCGGAGAGTATTAGAGGATAGATATAGGCTATAGGATATGTAGCTTATCATAGCTACGGGATCACCGGACGCGGAGCACTGATCCCCCGATTTGGATCACCGGACTACTTGATTGTAGGGCGCGGAGTACTGATCCCCTGATGCCGGCCATACCCAGTCTCAGATGCTTGCACGAGTGCTGTAGCGTGTGGGGCAGTTGCATCATGCATACGCGCATCATATGCATGTTATATATACGTATTGGACCGCAATGATCCTGCATTTTGATTGTTTATTTGTTTGATTCTTGATTGTTGCACTTTGTTTGACATGTCATTCATATGGTGCATTACATGAGACTATTCTAGTTGCTTACTACCGACAGATATATATTGATACCTTGCTGAGCTTTGGTATGTATCTTTGTTATCTTTATCTTTTGTCATGCACTCGCTGTTTATATTACCCACTGAGTATTTGTAATCACATCTTTGGACCCTGGGATTTTTCTGTCTTCCCAGGTACCAGGTAGGAGCTTACAGATGATGCCAGGGATCTGCCAGCTGCGCCATCTCACATCAGAAGAATTGGTAGATTTAAGTTATTCATTTTAGTAGTAGTTCGATATGGTTGTATTAGCATTCATTACATTCAGTATGGTGTAGATAGATTATATACACTGATGTGGTTCTGTCGTGTTTTTCCATTGCATGAATGTTCATCTCATGTGGATTTTCGTATTTACGGGTTTCGACTTCCTCGTGATTTCATAAGTTGTACTTGTCATATTTTCGCTTACGCATTCCGGTTGTTAGTACATGTGTTGGGTTGATTGCATGTGGTCGTGTGGGCCTTATAGGTAGAATTCATTAACTGTTATGTTTACTTGTATGTGTATGATCGGACGTGTAGTCTATATGTCCGGCCGCATGTGGCCGAGTATATTCATGTTTGTATTCAGGGAATTATCAGCGATACTGGGGAGGTGCTGCCGCAATTTTTGTACGGTTATATCTCGGGTCCTGACAGACAATATGCTACATTGTGAATCCATAAAACCTATAGATTCCGTTCTCAATTGTCATATATTGTGATTTTAAATCAAAGCTACATACTATATACTAGTTTCTATAATGGCACTATAGGGTAGATTTTAACATTATCACTTTACCTTGAATGATATATAGTCTCACATCCAATGCATCGTGAGAACATTTATTGGTCAATATAGATAAAATGAACTTATAACTACGGTTTGGTATACCCATAAACTTCGACAACGAAGGCTACTCTACATTTTCAGATAGCCAAAATATATAGACTATAGTTGTGAACATCCCAAAAACTATGACTTTAGTGTGTTAAACACATAATCTTAATTTGAAATGCTAAAATATTATGGTTTTAAAGTTTAGAAAAAACATACATTCTAATTTAAACAGTAAAGAAACATGATGACATGGCATGTTATAAGCATTTAAAATAAAATATATACATGACATGGCAAGTATGCATGAGTCAAATAATTCATGCAATAATTTTTAGTTTCTAATAATATATCAAATTCACGATTTGATACATATCGTGTGGACCAGCGAGTGTGTCAACCCACTTTGACATACTTTAAATTTTATTTATTTTTGTTACATTCGGTAATATTTTGAATTAATTTCATAATTAAAAGTAATTTATTATAATTAAATTCATGGCTTTTAAATTTTTGTTTGAATTAAGTTATTAATTTTTAAATTGAAATTGAATTTTAAATTATTTTTAATTTGATTTCAAATTTTAAATTTTTAATGATTTTGAATTTTTATTTTTTAATTGATTTCAAAGTTTAAATTTTTAATTAAGAATTTTAAATTATTGATTTCAAATTTTAAATTTTAAAATTTACTTTTTTTAGAATTATTCAATATTTCATAATTAAAAGGTACTCAATTATAGTTAATTTTATTATTTAATTTTAAATTTTAAATATTTAATTTATTATAATTATTCAATATTTCATAATTAAAGGGTACACAATTATAGTTAACTTTATTATTCAATTTCAAATTTTTAATATTTAAATTATTTAATTTATTTTTAAGATTTGAATATTCATTGTAAGAATTTTCAAGATTTAATTTTGAATTTTTATTTATTATTTTATTAATTTTAGGATTTATCTTTGTGGAGTTTGAATTTTTCTTAATATTAGAACTATCTTAAACTTTTAATTTTGAATTATTAATTAAATTTGAATCATTCAACTTATTATGATTGTTACTAATTTTATCTTATTTAGTTAAATTATTATTAATTTTCAAATTTATTAAATTAATTAAAGTTAATTTATTAAATTTATCATTATCTTGGTTGAATAAATTAAAAACTTGATCTAATTTTTTATTTATTTGAGATAAATCTTGATTAATTATGTTTGAATTATTAATAATTGAATTGGTTAAAATTGAATTAGTCACATTATTATTTAATCTAGATTTATTAATTGATTTATTTAAATTAGATAAATTTTCATTGTTGATAAGTTTTAAGTTTAAATTTTTTAATTTAGAATTATTTAAATTTGACTTAGTCAAATTATTGGATTTATCCAAGTTTGAATTACTCAAGGTTGAATTATTCAATTTATTTAAATTTGCTAAGTTATCCAATTTTAAATATTTCAAATTATATAAATTTTTAGATTTATCTAAATTCAAGTTATCTAAATTTTCTAAATTATTAATTGTTGAATTAGTCAAGTTGATTTTTTCTACCTTATCTAAATTTTCAGAAACATCCAAATTTTCAAAGGTATTAAATCTAACATGTAATTTCCTAGGGGTATTCTCATAAATATGCAAACTACCAAAATCGCATCCTCTAATTCTGGTTTTTTTACCGTCTTCCTCTCCGGGCACCAGTTCTTATAATGTCCGTGTCTTTGCCACTTGAAGCACTAGATGTGATCCTTGTTTCTTCGGGCTCTTGACATCGAATCTTACGAGTAGGACACTTATTTTTGTAGTGCCCTTTCTCCCTACATTTAAAATAAATAATATGGAATTTAAAATGAATGTTAAAAAATTTACCTTGCTCCCCCTCCATCTTTGTCGTCTTGCTCCCTTGGCGGTTAGTCCAATCAAGAGCGCCGCCTTTAATACAAATTGTAGGATTGTTGGAACACGCTAGAGGGGGGAGGGTGAATAGTGTGTTGTTGCTTTTGAAATCGTTCATTTTCTAACAAAATAACTTAGCAGTGGAATTAGAATAACATGTAGGGACACGCGGATTTACTTGGTTCCTAACCCCCCATGGTTAGTACATCTATGGCCTATATACGGGAGGCACCCATCCACTAGTGGTCTCCTTTTCGAAGTTGTTCAGAGACGAAGAAACTCGTCTTACAGTCCAATAATAAATAAAACACAATAACATAAAGTAAGACAAGTAATAAGAAATTAACCAAACAAGTTGTCGCCGTTCTGAAAGTCCTGAGCGCCTCGCACTCCTACTGGATCTTCCACGATTGCAAGATCTTGGCTCCGTTCGCGTTCAGAATCACCACTAGGAGAGGAGGATTGCTTGTATGTTGATATTCTAGATGTGCACGTCATCCCTCCTTTTATAGCATGCTCAAGTCGACTCTAGCAGATCTCAAGTCGACTCCACGCAAGCCCGATCGACGTTCTCCGCGCGTCTGGATTAGATTTCGACCACTCAAGTTGACTCTAGTCTCAAGTCAACTTGAGACACTCAAGTTGACTCCAATCTCAAGTTGACTTGAGTCACTTTTGACCTAGTGTAAAGGCCTCTGAAAGATCTTCGAAACGCATCCGACCGTGCCTCGTTCTGATTCCCGAGTCAAAAGTTATGACCCATTGAAGTTCGACTCCTCATGTGTTGCCCCTGCATCATGGTTCCTGCAAGACAAGCATGAAGACAAACAACCTAACTTTACCTGTGGGTCTAACTTTAGATTTCTACTAAAATCCTGGGTTAGTTTGACGCCTACTATTCCATTCTAGGAACGCGCCCTTACCCACTCCATTCGAGAGAATTTTTTTCATTGCCAACCAAGTCCTTCTGACTCGTTGGACTTTTGCTCTGCTCTGTCCTCAGCCCCCAGGATTTGTGTTGCGGCTCGGTTCTCTCTGACTAGCCTAGACTTCTGTTGCGACTTGGTCCTCCAGACCAGCCCAGACTTCACCTGGTGCTTCGACTCTGTCAAGGCTTCCGCTTGATCCTCCAAACTAGGACTTCTCTTTGCCTAACCTACAACTAGGACTTTCCTTTGCTTGATCCTCCAAATCAGGACTTTCACTACCTAGCTTCACTCATTAGGACTTCCCTTACCCAATCTTCCAGATCAGGACTTCCACTGCCTAGTCTAACCGACTAGGACTTCTCGCTAGTCATTTGGTCTGACTAGACTTCACTCACTTCATCCAAATATCAAGTCATGTTTGGATCAATCCCTTGGTCAAACTGACCAAACTTAGGTGTATTGTCAAACATCGAAACTCAAGGTAAGATCTTAGTGCTTCTTGCACCAACAAAATCCACTCTTGAGGTGGAATGCTATGAGTTGAGGTAAACACCTCTCCTCCCACAATTTGCTCTTAGTAAGTTCTTCTTGGAGTTTGGAGGTTGATCAATTGGAGCAATCACTCTTGAAGCCTATAGAGAGAGAATGTACACATCTTCCGCATACATGCGGGGTAGAAAAAAGATGGAACAACATCAGTCTCTACAAAGAATGGATCAAAAAATGTATCACAACCTATAAAATCAATTACAAGTAACTCAATGAAATTTTCTAAAAGATTACAAGAGATACCTTGTCGTACGGAAAGGTGCCTAAGGTTCTGGATAAGTGAATGTGGTCTTCTCTTGGTTAGGTAAGGACTCTAGTTCTAATTCAAGTAGTTATGCAACTAAAGGAAGGGATTTTTAGGGCATTGCCTCCTTAGCACAAGCCCATATAATTTCATCATTAATAAACTCAATTTTTGCAACTTGAACCGTATCAATGAAAATTTTGCAACCAGAATCTACAAAAAATAACATTATTAAATTTAGAATTATCTACAACTACAACATTACAACATAAGAAATTAGCGGAGCATTAGAATTAGAATCAGGACTGTCACAAGCTCTACAATCCATCTCTACACTAGAGTATTGTACTTGTCACTCGATGATTGATGTTGTAAGTTAATCCAATTGCATTTGTAATTTCTGACTTGATTCAGCATCTTGCTGTTTGGACTGAAAAGTATAAGCTTCATGTTGCATTGAGAATTATTGCTGTTACAATAACATTTGCTGGATAAGCTCCTTAAGATCTTGTACTGACAATTCTGGTTGACTGGGAGTAGGAACTTCTTCCTTAAAATCTTGAAATGTCTCCTAGGAAGTTGGGCCGACCTACTGGACTAGATGTGGCCAGGTAGACATCGAGTCATCCTAAAATCTAAATGAAATTTGATATGTTGAATAAGAGTGATCAACCTACCGTACTTCCCTATACCTAAAATGTGAATGATCAACCAAACCAAAATTATAGGTATTTGACAGTGATTCATACCTATGTTGCTATTGAGGCGGGAAGTATAGAGGTTCGAGCTGATAGTTCTGGGGTTTAGATTGGTGACACCGGATAGAATAGTGATTATTCTGGAGGCAGAAGATTAGAGGAGAATTGGGAAGAGACCAAGTTCGAGAAATTTGGAAAAATGAGTAGAAAGCTGCGACGACATCGCCTTTAGGATTTTGCCAAAAAAGGAAAATTTTATTTAATTAAACCAAACTTCTTCCACTAAATATCAACTCATAAGATGTTTATATAGACCCAAACTCTAAAAAAAATAAAAAGGAAAACTTCTTAACAGACTCGAAATACTAAAAATCCTAAATGGATTTCAAATATAAAATTCTAAAAAAAATTATAACAAACATAAAATCCTAAACAGACTTCAAATATAAAATCATAAGAAAAATTCTTAATAGGCTCGAAATCTTCAAAATTCTAAACAAACTTAAAATCTTAAAATATAAAAAAATAGAACTGTTTAAAACTACTCTAAATACTAAAAATTCTAAAAAATAATAAAAATAAAAATTATCAAAATAAGTAATAAAAATCCTCAGATCATCCTGCATTAGTAGGCCACGGGTTGATCATCTTCTTTGACGATAGTCTCAATCGTCCTTCTTTAAGGCCCAAAAGGGAGGTTAGTAGCTTCGAGTTCTTCTCGTCATAGCTCGAAGCTGAGAGTTAATATATGGATGCTAATTAAGGATAACTAGTTCATCTAAAGTGACCTTCCATGAGACTTTATGTGATTCTATACATGTCTATGAAGATTTCATTGTAGCTCGGGTTCAAGTTTCCTTCGACATGAGGTATTCAAGTAATCTTGGTCTTGGAGATTTATACTTTGATATCTGAAACAACCTTCTCAATAGAGATGTGGACCCAAGACGATTGGGTATAAGTTGAAATGTCAGAAGGTGATTGACTAGCTCATACAGGATTCACCACTCTTTTTATTAGGAGATGTATACCCTATATCCACTTGTCAGAATTATTACTCATATGTCTTTGGCCAAAGTAAAAACACATCAAGAAGATGGTACTCATGGATAGATGTTTGAATAATTTGAATGCACAAGATAAGAAACAACTGCATGAGCTAGGTGTGACGTAGTCAATCAAGTAAGAACTGACACATAGATCATGTCCTTAACAAAGCATGTATTAGATGAGTGACAGGAACATACGCTTGAACAACTGTAGCTGCTAAAGTATTTAGATATAGTTCTGGAATCAATTGTGATTTTTTGATTAATTGAGAGTCATGATGTACTTACTAGGTGTCATCATAATAGATATATTATAAATAACCAAGAATATAAATATAGAAAATTCTGAATTTCTTATTTATTTTCACTTAATTAACTTCATTAGATCATGACTCGTTTTCTAAAATTAGAGAATGTAATTACCTATTGCTTTATTAAAATAATTGAGAAACGAATTGAATATTACACCATAATAGAATTAGACTCCAATGGGCTATCCCAACCCTCCTATCAATCATTTTGAACAATAATATAAAATAATAGTGAAGAATCAATCATTTTACATTAGTCATAATTATGATGATCGATTTTACTACTCAATATCAATAAATAAATGATATATTTAATTTAACTTTTTAGAGTTATTATATATTATAATTTTAGTCAGAATTAATGTTGAGTAGAAAAGACATACAAAGTCAACCCCTAACATAGCATGAGTTGATATTTATTTTTATTATCATGGTACGCCAGAGTGAAATAAGGATTGATTCAACATCAAGCCAAGAAAGTGGCAATTCTAGCAAGGAGCATAGTAGTGCTTTTGCTGTCCGGATCATTCAGATAGAACCCATGATCCTCCCCTTTTGTCTCATACAACTCTGCCTTCCCGAGCCATCCACTCTTCGTCGTCAATGCCTTATAGTACATCTGTGCTCGATCCCTCATCGCGTCCTTCTCTGATGTGCACATCAGCATGCGCATGCACCCTAGATCTTCCAAACTTGGCGCTCCCACCGCCAAGGGATTCACACGCGGATCATCATTCCCAGCCGTCGACTCTGGGCAAATCATCCCCCACAATTGATCCAACCTTTTCCTTAATTCTGGGTCAGCTGCCGCCTCCGAGGCTGTTAATTGTTTCCCCCAGAAGTAAGGATCTAGCAGTATCGTCCCTGCTAGCTTCAAGCCATTGGAGAGCCCTTGAGACCCAACTCGCATAGCCAGGTTGTGCACGATGTTACCTCCAGCACTATCGCCGGCTAGATAGACTCTATCATAGTCAGCATGATCGATGAGCCAAGGTTCTACAAAGGATTATGTGCCAAAGAAAACATTATTTTTCTATGTATTATTTTCCAAAATACATATGTATTGTCATTTTTCTCACCTACGTCACTGCGATGGGATGCGACCCATTCGAGAGCAGCCCAGCAATCATCATATTGCACAGGGATATGGTGCTCTGGTGCGCGACGGTAGTCGATAGAGAGGATGATAGAAGAGGAGACCGCTGCGAGGCCATTGAGATGGCGATGGACGATGGGGGAGGCAGAAGAGAGTATGCAGAAGCCGCCGCCACGAAAATACAGGATGAGAGAGAGCTTTTTGCTAGTAGAGGTGATAGGAGGAAGATAGATGCGGGCAGAGACGTCAGCAGTAATGTGGATATCCTTCGAGTTGACACTAGTGAGGGGGTCTAGGCCGGCTGGTGTTTGCTCCTCCTCCTTGAGCCGCTCGACAGAGCCGTCTTTGTAGACACGAAAATAAGGGGAGTAGTCATAGATGACAGGGTTGTCTGATGCCATTCCACATTCCGAAAGTAAAGACAAAATGATTATATAAAGCATTCCAATTGCTCGTACCGACCGCATTTGCTTTAAGGTGGTGGGGCTAGAACATGATTGAGGCATCGGTTTGGTTTTTCTTGTTTGAATTGAGGCTTTAGATGTTTCTTTGAGTTCCCTTGATCGCATAGTGATAGGTACCACATCTTTCCCGGACATTCTAATTAGAGAGAGGGAGATTAATTAGTTTACTTTGCAATGAAACTTGTGAGGGGTTATATATATTTATAGGGTAGAGAAAAGTATGGAGGTTTATATGTTAAATATAGTTATTTATTTTTGGGGTTTCAAAATGCTAATTTTAATAAATATTAGTTAGTTTGGTATTTCATTAGCTAAAGATGGGAGGAAATTGACATTTTATATTAATTTATTCTGTAGGATTTTCATGGAAATTTTTTTTTTTGGCACATTAGGGCATGCGTGGGGCAACTACTTTTAATTTCTTAAAACTAAATTATGATTCCTATCGTATATTGACATATATATCTCTTAGAGACTCATATAATAAGAACAAAATTTTTGGTCTGCCTTCAAAATTATTCTTTAAGAAACTAACTCCATCAATAAAAATGCAAATCTTGAAAGCAATAAATTATATCGATCAATATCCATACTATATATTATTAGACTATACAATATAGTGTGTCAGAAACTTTTATATTATAGATTAGAAGTAGAAGCTAGCATTCATCAAAGTTGTCAACTTTTGAATATTTATAACATGAAAGACAATATGCTACATTGTGAATCCATAAAACCTATAGATTCCGTTCTCAATTGTCATATATTGTGATTTTAAATCAAAGCTACATACTATATACTAGTTTCTATAATGGCACTATAGGGTAGATTTTAACATTATCACTTTTACCTTGAATGATATATAGTCTCACATCCAATGCATCGTGAGAACATTTATTGGTCAATATTGATAAAATGAACTTATAACTACGGTTTGGTTTACCCATAAACTTCGACAACGAAGGCTACTCTACATTTTCAGATAGCCAAAATATATAGACTATAGTTGTGAACATCCCAAAAACTATGACTTTAGTGTGTTAAACACATAATCTTAATTTGAAATGCTAAAATATTATGGTTTTAAAGTTTAGAAAAAACATACATTCTAAATCAAAGACTACTATTTATTGGTAATATACTTGAGTTTGACAAATCAATATACTTTGATTTATAAAATAACACCACTAATGTTGCTTTAAAATTAGTACACCCAACTACCTCCAATTTTCATTTTACACTTTAAATTATCCCACATAATCAATTTTTTTCAAGTCCGTTATTTGATATTTGTCCATTTTAGAAGTGACTACAAAAAATATGATTGAGACATTGAATTAAGTGTAGGATCGGAAACACGCTAGAGGGGGGGGTGAATAGCGTGTTGCACGCTTTTCAATTTTTTCGTAAGTCACGAGTGCGAACGGAAGCGAAAGATAAACTCAAATGCGAAAGCGATTATAAGCAGAAAGAAACGAATGCGAAAAGTAATGACTCGGTTGGTTTTTTACTTGGTTCACAGCCCAAGGCTGCTACTCCAAGGCCCACGGTCCTTGATCGTTTCCTTTGGGCAAATCCACTAAGGCACTTGCCCCTTCTCGGTAGCAAGTGTATCGAAAATTATAAATTCAAAAGCTTACAAAAAGTTCGGTTAATGGAAATTATAATAGTAAATGTTTTACCGACTTTTTGTTTGCACAGTCGCTCTCCGGATGAAGATCTCGGCGTCTCGGTGTGAATCTGAGTTGCTTGGATCAAGTGCAGCACCGACGTCGAAGAACGAAAGCTCGGGAGTCGCGAGAACGGAGTTTGGATGCGAAAATAGGTTGTGTTTCGGCTGCTGCTCGCGACCTCCTTTTATAGTCCTCCTGAGTCGACTCAGATGCCTATCTGGGTCGACTCCAGCTTGCGTGGCAGATAAAGATTTATCGCCTTCGCCCGTTATCCTCTCTGAGTTGACTCCGATTGCCTTCTGGGTCGACTCCAGTCGTTGTGGCGTCAATGGCGATAACTTTTGACCCTGAGTCAGCCTGAGTCGACATAAATCCTTACCTAAGTCGACTCCAAGCCGAGCTGGCGGAAAATCAACCCGCTGACTTCCAGATTTCGGGTGACTCTGCCGGAGTCGACTCTAGAACCCATCTGAGTCGACTCCAGACCCGAAAAGTCAACTTTTCGTCCGGAGTTTGTGTTCGTTCAATTTTTTCTTCCTACAAAAGATGTTAGCAAAATAACATGCAAAGGATAATTTATTGAGTCGGTTCTCGGAACCAACTACGAGTCTTAACTTCGGATCTCCAATGAGATCCTGGGTTAGACCGACGCCTAATGTTCCCCTCGGGAACGCGTCCTCACCAACTCCTCTCGGGAGAATTTACCTGATTGCCAACCGAGTCCTCCTAACTCGTTGAGCTTGTGCTTGGCTCTATCTTCGCCCCCCAGGATTTGTGCTGCAACTGATCCTCCTGATCAGGTCAGTCTTCTGCTGCAACTTGGTCCTCCTGACCAAGTCCAGACTTCTGCTACAACTTAGTCCTCTTGACCAAGCCCAGACTTCTGCTGCGGCGTGGTCCTTCTACTGTAGGATCGGAATACGCGCTAGAGGGGGGGTGAATAGCGCGTCGTCGCTTTTCGAATTCGTTCATTTTTCTATCAAAATACTAAGCAATGGATATTAAAAATAAATGTAAGGACACGCGGATTTACTTGGTTCCTAACCCCCCAGGGTTAGTATATCCAAGGCCTATGTACGGGAGGCACCCGTCCACTAGTGGTCTCCTTTCTGAACGGTGTTCGGAAGCGGAGAAACTCATCTTACAGTCCGTAAATAAAATAAGCAATACAATTCAGAAAGTAAAGACAAGTAAATTGAAAAGCAAACACTTTTTGCCGATCCGGAAGTCCTGAGCGCCGCGCACTCCTCTTGGATCTTCCCCGGTTGCAAGCGTCTGGCCTCGTTCGCGTTCGGTAGCGGCTCTTGTCAGAAAGGAGGACGTATGAGTTGTGTTCTGAGCTGCTGGTCGAAGGCTTCTTTTATACTGGTCCTGAGTCGACTCAACTCCCCATCTGGGTCGACTCCAGCTGATGTGGCAGATCAACTTTTATCGCTTCCGCCCGTTATCCTGTCTGAGTCGACTCCAGTTGCCTTCTGAGTCGACTCCAGTTGATGTGGCGTCAACTGCGATAAGTCTTGACTCTGAGTCAGCCTGAGTCGATTCAAAACTTTATCTGAGTCGACTCCACTACCGAGTCGACTCAAGTCTCTGATTGAGTCGACTCAACTCAAGTTTGACCTGAGTTGACTCCGAACTTGACTTTGAGTTGACTTTGCTTGCTTCACCTCTGCTTTTCCCTCTTGCTTCCAACTCCTGGTTCCTGCAAGGCAAGCATACAAGCAAGCAAACAAAACAACCTAAAACCTTATTTGTGGGCCTAACTTTAGATTTCTACCGAAATCTTGGGTTAGTCTAACCCACTCCATTCTGGAGAATTTATGCCAACCAAGTCCTCCAGACTTGTTACACTTTTGCTCGGCTCTGTCCTCAGCCCCTAAGATTTGTGCTGCGGTTCGGTTCTCTCTAACCAACCCAGACTTCTGCTACGGCTCGGTCACCCAGACCAGCCCAGACTTCTGCTGCGACTCGGTTACCTAGACCAGCCCAAACTTCTACTAGGACTCGGTCACCTAGACCAGCCCAGACTTCACCTAGTGCTTCGACTCTGCCAAGACTTCCGCCTGATCCTCCAAATCAGGACTTCCCTTTGCCTAGCCTACAACTAGGACTTTCCCTTGCCCAGCTTCACTCATCAGGACTTCCTTTGCCCAATCTTCCATATTAGGACTTCCACTGCCTAGTCTAACCGACTAGGACTTCTCGCTAGTCGTCTGACTAGACATCACTCACTTCCACACATCTAAACATCAGATCCTGTTTGGGTCAACCCTTGGTCAAACTGACCAGACTTAGGTGTATTGTTAAACATCGAAACTCTAGGCAAGATCTTAGCGCACCTTGCACCAACATTAAGAACATTTGAAAGATTGAATTTTTAGTTATGTGAGTGAGTCAAATATGAAAGCATTTTATAAGGTACAAATAAATAGTAGATGTTTGTTCGTGTAATTAAATTCTGCTCAAGGTTGACCAAGCTTGAGTTGGAAAAATTGATTTGAGTTTCGATATTTGATCAATATGTTTCGTAGTTGAGAGTGAGATATTAAGTAAAAGGGAAGATTGTTGGAGGGTGAGATTGTTTGTCCAATCAATTTGGGTTTGGATGTTTGATGTTGAGCGAAAAGTCACGTATGTCAAGGTAGTTGCCAAGAGTAATTCTCTATCTAGAGATATGACCAATTCTCGTATGTCATAATGTAGCCGAATTCTCATAGGTTAATTTTCTCTTTATACCTCATGTACTTAATTGCAGTGATTCATTAAATAAAGTACTAATATCAATCAAACAATATATCACAACCAATAAAATCAATTAAAGGCAACTCTATGAGATTTTTCAAAAAATCATGAGAGATACTAACTTTGTCGTGCTAAAAAACACCTTGAGGTTATAGAAGAATGAATGTAACCTTCTCTTGTCAAGTTAAGGCTCATGCTCTGGCTCAGATAATGCAACCAAAGGAAGTGATTATTGGGGCTTTGCTTCAACAACACAAGTTCCTACACTTTATCATCAAATACATCATCAAGTTTAGTTGATGGCTCTGGCTCTAGTTTGGGTGATTGTATAACCAAAGGAAATGATTCTTAGGGCTCTACCTCCTCAACCCAAGTTACTACACTTCTGCCATCAACAATTGCATAGATAGACTTAATTGACTCCCATCATCATCAGCAACACCTACATCAAGATAAGGGTTGTATCACAAGCTCTACAATCCATCTCCTCCAACACCTAGATGCTAGTCAAAATACCACCTGAACAAAGTTGACTGGAACGTTGTGCTAGCAACTAGTTAATGGAAAACATCATTTGATCCAAGTTGATCTGGCAATTCTGGTGTCTTGCTTCAATTTCCTATTGTTGCAAAAGGGTTGTTGCCTCATCTCCTTTAGTTCCTACATTGATCCATTAAGTACCTATACTGATGTCTCCATTGGACTGAGCAAGCATATCTGCGCTATAATCCGGGAATGCCCCCTACGGATCTAGCTCGATCTGTTGGACTAGATATGACTTGTTAGACATATAATCATCTTGAAATCACTATGGGCTCTTACATACTATGTATGGCTCTATAAATTAAACTTGTGTATCCTCATACCAAAAATATGAACAGTCCACTCAAATAGAATTATAGGTATTTGAAAATGACTCATACCTATGTTACTGCATCATGGGTGGATAATACTACTGATCAAGCTGATAATACTTAGCTTGGTAATACAGAGGCTGCTCAGAAATATATTGTTGCATGTCCCCAACCAGAACAAAAAGTCATTAAAACCTTCACAATGTAGATAATATGGATGCATGATCAAAGAAATTTTATGTTGTTTCACTGATACACTAACAACAAGATCACAAGACACAGGGCATATAAAAGATCAAACATATGGATATATAAGCATTAATCCCATGACACATTTTTCCCCCAAATTTTTATGTAAAAGGAAAAGAAAACAATCTTAAAATCATCAAAAACCACTAATATTCCCCGGCAATGACTCCACTTTGATAAATCAAGTTTTTTCATGAAATTGGATCAACAATATTACCGAAACCCCTCCCTACACTAATGCAGTACAGAAAAAATGACCTAGATCGTCCCTTAAGGAATGTTGCCGCTGAATTCTAATACTAGAATCAAGATATTCAGAACTAGGGTTTTGTTTTTTTTTCTATTCTAATCTAAACTATGATTGCAACGAATTAAAGAAACACAAAGCAATTCATGAAACTATTTTAATCTAACATATGCATCAAATAGAAAATAAAGGGGACACAACCTAACTCATGCAATTGGAAAAATAAGTAATCTTCTAGGGAAACTTAAGCAACCTATACTACAATGACAATTCAATTCATGGAATCCAAAAAAGAACAAGCAATAGAGCTTAGCCTTAGCCAATGTATGCAAGAAAACAATTGTAAAGAATCAAGATTAATAATCATTAAAACCCCTAATGCATTAACCAAGTGATGTGAACCCATGAGAGAAAAATCTCAAGAACCCACAATAAATTAAAAAAGAAAGAAGGAAAGTCTAAATCGAGAATAAGAATGAATAGAACCGCGACCTAATGCTTAGGAACACTGAACCTTGGTATATAGGAAAAAGGAAGATGCCACAACCTTGGGATAGAGGTTGATAAGTCTTTGAACGCCACAAGGGGATGCCTTGATAAGTTCTAGTTCGATGAAGAAGAAACAAGTGAGAGTCTCACCATGCTTTAGATTGAAAATATGTCAAAAGATACATGTATGACCCTCACCTCCTTTACTTATAGTTATAGGGTGACCTAAAAACCCTAAAAGGCCAAAAGAAAATTCATTTAGTAAAGACCTATGTAGACTACTTAGCCATTTTAAGTTTATGACATCATTACAATCGAAATAAATATAGAAATTGAGCCTAAATTGTGGGTCAAACTTTCTTCAATTATAACTTTGGCATTGACATCTTCAATTAGCACATTAAGTGCTTCCTTCATCTTCTTAGTCTTAGCCCTTGTAATTGGGCCTCCATTGATGCATAATGGATCATCAACAACATCTAGAGTGGGTTGAGCATGATTCTTATTAGCCTGTTGGGCAAGTTGTTCACTTTATATGACTCCATCATTCCCCCTCTCCTCAAAAGGATTCGTCCTCAAATCTTGATCACCTACATCAAA
>NC_133868.1:3759287-3768357 GCF_044706935.1 Curcuma longa | reverse complement strand
CAAGCCCACGCCCCATTTAATTAATGCTACCTGTACACAAATGTCGACGAGATGATACTTTTACGGCGATGGGACAGGGAACTCAATGGTTCCTAACATCTCATTAACCACGATGAGACGTTCCTTAATGATGACGTGACACGTGCGCACGCTCATCCCCTCTCTTAAAAGACCACTCCGTCGGACAGGTAAAGCGGGCCGAACTCTCTTACTCTCTTTACACGCTCAAGCCTTTACTGTTCATCTTCTTCTTCCTCTCGCCATTGCTGACTTGAGCGTCGGAGTGGTCGCGCCGGAGCCACCTCCTGGCCGTCCTACTGACGTTTGCTATGCCTGTCAAGAGCCTGTGGCCCTCGAGCTTCTTCTTCTCCTGCTCTTCTTCCCCATCGGTTCCACCTCACGGTGAGCTAGGTCCGGTGACGTGTCCGACGCAATTCTCAACCGGAACATAATTTGGCGTCGTCTGTGGGAACACATTTCTGCCCGGATTTGAGATGTCGACGGACGAACCTCCTCAGCCTCGCCTCACGCCATGACGGAGGAAGATTTCAACAGGGCGGTCGCCACGGTCGTCCTAGCAGTTTCTGGACAACAACCTCAGGTACAAGCTGGCCCTTCGAGACCTCCATCTCTCGCCGACGAGGCTCGCACCACCGGTGCGCCAGTTGTCCGGGTCCACAGAGGCCCGCTATGGGCCCACGGAGGCCCACTATTCTCGAGTCCATAATCCTCAAGTCCTTCAAGCCCCAACATCATCAGGCCCATTAGGCCCATCAAGATCAAAACCCATCAGGCCCACCAGGCCCCGGCCCACCAAGATCCGGTTCTTCAAGCTTCAAGTTATCGAGCTCCAGCCCCTCAGGCCCATCAGGCCCATTAGGCCTACCAGGCCCCGGCCCACCAGGCTCAGGCCCAGGCCCGGTCCTACATCGACGCTACGCATCTCAGACCGATGCAGAGGGCAAAGACTTAACCAGGCCATGGAATGCTACGCATCTCCAGCTTTACCGCATTTAGCGGTCAAGAACACTAAGTACCATGGTACGTACTTTACTTCCCTACACTTGAATAACGGGGATACTTCCGTAGGTCCTCTCCACGCTAAGGCTTTTCAGCCATTCGACATCACTCTCCCGACTCGGACATAGTCGGGATCGAGCTGTCTCCACCGACATAATTAGGTCTCGGACCTACTCCATCAGCAATTGCCCTTTTCAGGGTTCAACCTCCCTTCGGCTCGGACATAGCCAAGGTCGAGCTCAAATTAGGTCTCGGACCTACTCCATCAGCAATTGCCCTTCTCAGGGTTCAACCTCCCTTCGGCTCGGACATAGCCAAGGTCGAGCTCAAATTAGGTCTCGGACCTACTCCATCAGCAATTGCCCTTTTTAGGGTTCAACCTCCCTTCGGCTCGGACATAGCCAAGGTCGAGCTCAATTCTGGTGGTCTCGGACCACTAGCTCCATCAGCAAATGTCCTTGTCAGGGCTCAACCTCCCCTCATAGTCAGGGTCGAGCTTACTCCCGGTGGTCACGGACCACTAGCGCCCGCCACATCAAAGTCTGGTAAATTTCATAACACTTGCTATCTTTTCATGCTTAACTCCCCCGCGCTTCGCACAGCCGGGGTCGAGCCGAATCGCGGAATCGGACCCGCTACAGCGTCCGTCACCGCCATCTACTACAATTCTCATCAAACTCCCCCGCGCTCCTGCAGCCGGGGTCGAGCTCGCCTTGGCAACCGAGTCGTACTACCGGCGTGGGGTCAACTCACGCGGTTCTCTTGTTAAGCGGTTTTCATCTAGGCTTTCAGCCATTCGTCCCAGGCTCCTTAGCCCGTCATTCAGGCTTCTCAGTCATTCATCCCAGGCTTCTCAGCCCTTCATCTAGGTTTTCAGCCATTCGTCCGGGCTTCTCAGCCATCCAATCGGACTTCCTCTGCTCAGTCATTTGGTCATTCAGCAGCTCAGCCCTGCCACACAGCAACTCAGCTCTGCTCATTCGACCACAGCAGCTCAGCTCTGCCCATTCGGTCATTCGGCAGCTCAGCCCTGCCACTCAGCAGCTCAGCCCTGCTCCTTCTCATTCAGCAGCACAGCCCTGCTCCTTCAGCAGCTATAGCCCACTCAGCCCTGCTCCTTCACCTATTTCGGCAGCTCAGCCCTGCCACACAGGTTTTACAGCTCAGACTCTGCTCATTCGGCCACAGCAGCTCAGCTCTGCCTCCTTGATCCGGCTCGCCTGATTCGATGCCCTCTTTCGCTCATTCCCCTTTGCCATCCTTCCCGGCTCATCCGACTGCTCGCGAGCCCCATTCCACGATGCCGTCCGATCGCTGCCCTTGAACTGGCCGATCCGAAAAGAAATCAGATCCGTTTACCAACGACCGTGAGGGTGTATCCAATAGTGCCCTCTGTCAGAATGAAGAAAAGGGAGGCGGTGGGCCCCACAATGCCCCATCATCTCCTCAAAAGTAGCAAGAGCAGCACGAGTCAGTCTTCATCCCTTTTGCATCAATCAAAAAGAAAAATAAATGCTCAGTGGCTCTTGTGTCTCCACGCCACATTGACCACATTGACCGCTGACCTCCACCCACTTCACTGCTGATCGTCTGACACACGAAGACCTCCCCGACGAAACAGCCTGCATTTTCCGCTCTTTTATGCTGGCGCTCTCGATTGGGTCGGCGGCGTGCCGTCACCGCTCGTGGCAGAGCACAAGCAGCGCTCAAGAGGGAACGGCGCACAAGCCGTCGCGTGATACGAAGCCCCTCCGCCTCCGACTTCCCCTTCAGCTCACATGATTCGAGGACCTCCCCGCTCGCCTGTCTTCATTTTCTCTCCGCTGCACGCGGAGTGAACCCTGGTCGAGCTCCCGCTTGCCGGAAGTCCCGCACCCGAGTCGCGGCTCGGAATCGTCCGCGACAGAGCTCTCTTCTTCTTTTCGCCGCCTGCACAAGCCGGATAACGGAGGTAGCATGAGCCGGATCGCGGAGGTAGTACGAGCCGGATCGCAGAGGTTGTACAAGACGAATCATGGAGGCAAAGTCTCTTCTTCTCCCCGCTGACTACGGCGAGCCGAATCGCGACACCTCTCGGCGAGCCGAATCGCGAGCCGGCACCGACCTCCCTCGCACGTAAAGGCCAGTTCCCGCTGCCTCTCTCGGTCTTCGCCTGCGTCCGCGCCCGTACCCCCACCGCTCTCGACCATGTAGCGCTCGCCTCACGAGGCCATCCCATCCCTTCTTCTCCGCTGTCCGCACGTATCGAATCGCGGCTCGGAATCGTCCGCGACAGAGCTCTCCGCTGTTTGCACGCACCGAATCGCGGCTCGGAATCGTCCGCGACAGAGCTCTCCGTTGTTTGCATGCACCGAATCGCGGCTCGGAATCGCTGCGACAGAGCTCTGTTCGCCGCTGCCTGCCCGGACCAAACCGTGGCAGCCGAATCGCGATTCTTCTCTCCGCTGTCTGCAAGCGCCGAATCACAACAGCAAGTATTCTTCTCTCCGCTGTCTGCAAGCGCCGAAACTTTCTTTTCTCCGCTTGCCCGGGCCGAACCGAATCAGCAACTCTTCAGCCTCTTCGAATGCCTGCCCGGACCAAACCACGGCAGCCGAACAACCCTTCTTCTCCGCTGCCTGCGCCGAATCACCGAATCACGAAGTCCAAGCCTTCCTTCTCCGCTGCCTGCCTGGACCGAACCGCGGCAGCCGAACCGCCTTCCTTCTCCGCCGCGCGTGCCAATTCGGCAAAACGACACTGCCCTTATCCGCCGCGTGTGCCGATTGGGCAAAACAGCGCTGCCATCCTCCGCCGTGCGTTCCGATTCGGCAGAACGACACTGCCTTTCTCCGCGTGCCGATTCGGCAGAACGGCGCTGTCTTTCTCCATCTCGCGTTCCGATTTGGCAGAACGGCGCTGCCTTTCTCCGCCACCTCGTACACCAAAGCGGACCGCAGCACGTTCTTACTGTCGTCGCACCCGCCAGCCACGAATCCCATCCACCGCCCCTTCGCCTCGGCGAAGGCACAAGCGAAGGACCGCCGCTGGCCAGGCATCCGTGCCCCGCAGCGCCAGACGCCGGACGCCACGTCGAACCACGACAGCCGAACAGCTTTGTTCGCCGCTGCCGAATCCCCTTCTGACTGCGACGAGCTGAACCGAGGCAGCCGAACAGCTCTGTTCGCCGCTGCCGAATCCCCTTCTTCTTCGCTGCTTGTCTGGACCAGATCGCGGAGGCAACCTCTCCTTTTCTCTGCTTGCCCGAGCCGAATCGCGCCCATCTCCTTCGACACAGCCTCGGCGTCGCAAGGATAGGCTGCCAGAGGGGTTGCGTGATGCGAGGCCCCTCTGCCTCCGACTCCCCATTCGGTTCGCACGATTCAAAGACGCTCGCTCGTCTTCGTTTCCTCCGTTGCACGCGGAGTGCCCTTGCCGAGCTCCCGTATGCGTTGCTCCGCCGCCGTTATCCGATCTGCTAATGCCTCTTGACCTGACATGCGGCTACTAAGCTCGCCAATTGAGCTCGGTGCACACGCCACGCGTGCGAGCTCGGCATCGATGGCCGAACTCGCCCTCGAGCCCAGCCATGTCGAGCGACTGTGGACCACCCTGCTGCTGCCGAGTCGGCGACTTCTTCTCCCTGAGTGCCCTTAGCGCCTACCGGTAGTGCCACATCGCGCCCGAGACCCCTGCTCGGCATGCATCGTTGTCTCGCGCAGGGAGAGGTAACCGAGCTCGCCCCGAGCCAAGAGACTTGTCTCAGCCATGGCATGACCAAGTAAATAATACCCATGACCTGTCTAATCTCAATCTCTCTCCTCAGTGCTGAAAACGGATGAATAATTCATATGGATACAACACTTAACTCTTGAGATACAGAGTCGCATAATCAATTCGATTCCCGGTTCGGATCCGGACTCGAACACAAGTCGGTCTAGTCAGTCGACTCACGCTTCCTTCGACTAGACAAGTGGGGAGGCTTATGTTACGGGGATAAGCCGAATACCCCTCGTGGTTCGAGTCCGGTCCTAGTCCTGCCCAAGCAGTGCCGAGTCAGCATATATAGTCTTTGGCTCTATCACCCGAGTCAGTGCTCTCTCTCTTCTCTCTCTCCAATCAGGAAGAGTAACCAGTCAGCAATCCATTCGGCTATCCATTGGCCAATCACCTCATTCGACCATCACTTGCCGGATCACCTATTCGGTTACCCACGCCTTCGCCGAAGTGCCCATTCGGCCATGTTCTCGCCGAATCCTCATTCGGCCGTAGCCGGGCCTCGCCGAATCCTCATTCGGCCGTAGCCTTCGCCGAATCCTCATTCGGCCGTATCATGCCGAATCCTCACCCATTCGGCCATGCTCCTAAGCCGAATCCCTCATTCGGCCATACTCTTGTGCCGAATCCTCATTCGGCCGCATCACAGCCGGATACCCAGTCGGCTGTTCATAAGCCAAATCCCCATTTGACCACATCCTCGTCGAGTCGCCCGGCAAAGCCTGGGCCCACCTCATCATGATTTCTGACAAGCCCACGCCCCATTTAATTAATGCTGCCTGTACACAAATGTCGACGAGATGATACTTTTACGGCGATGGGAACAGGGAACTCGATGGTTCCTGACATCTCATTAACCACGATGAGACGTTCCTTAATGATGACGTGACACGTGCGCACGCTCATCCCCTCTCTTAAAAGACCACTCCGTCGGACAGGTAAAGCGGGCCGAACTCTCTTACTCTCTTTACACGCTCAAGCCTTTACTGTTCATCTTCTTCTTCCTCTCGCCATTGCTGACTTGAGCGTCGGAGTGGTCGCGCCGGAGCCACCTCCGGCCGTCCTACTGACGTTTGCTGTGCCTGCAAGTCCTGTGGCCCTCGAGCTTCTTCTTCTCCTGCTCTTCTTCCCCATCGGTTCCACCTCACGGTGAGCTAGGTCCGGTGACGTGTCTCGACGCTGTTCTCAACCGGAACATCTACCATTCTAGTTGAAACAACACTCTCAAAACTTCCTCCATCGATGGTGGCTGGTGGCATCCTAAACCTTTCCATGAGACATGCACTAAGTATGAACAATATTATAGCACAAGTCTAAGACTTGTGTGAAGTCTAAACTAACTAAAATGTCATTCCCTTGTGTAGAAAGGAACACCACACTTATAGAACAACTAATTCATAGCGATATCAATGACTTACAAATAACTTATCAACTTTATTAACTAAATTTACACTCTTTAAGGCATACAAATTCGCGAGTCAAATTATGTTGGTATGGCACACACCATTACAATGTAGAATGTCCTATATGCCCCTGCAGAAACCGTAATATTTGGGGAATAGAGATTGATGTATCATTCTCAGCCTTGGTACACAGTCTTGCCACGACAAGTAAACTTCCAAGTTCTTTGGAATCATAACTATCACCAAGATCAGTGTCCACCATCTTGTGGATTGAATAGGCAAATCCAGATTCTTGGATCCAATGGACAATTTCAGCTTCATTCAGCAATGATTGCCCAGTGATAAGCTCAAGAAGTAGCATTCCGAACTGGAAAACAAGTCTCCTATTTCTCTGTTCAGTGTTATCTGTCGGAAACTTCAATTCCTACTATTAGTACGAGTATTTGTAGGTAAGCACAGCAAAGCTACAAGTGTAAGAGCCTGACCTTCAGAAGAAGTGATATTTGATTCACCGTTGTAGATTAAATCACAATCGGCAAAGACCACATCAGATAACTGAAACAAAAGTTCAGTAGTAGCTACTACATAGTTCTTTTTCTACTTGGCCAAAAGGTACATAAACTCACATAAGAAAATATGCTTTCCAAAAGAGGTAGGACGCCTAATGTGGCGGAAAAAATTTACCTTCGCGACAAAGTTCTCATCCAAGAATATGTTGTTTGAGCTGATGGACACATTGTCTACAGGAGGTTCGCAGAAATACTGAAGGTACTCCTGCATAATTAAGGGAAGGTAAATTTTTGTTTCAGTGAAAGTAAATTAGTGATTGAAGATCTTCTCTCCCAAGTATGGCTGTTAAGCATATCTCGTAAAAAAATTGTCATTCTGATCAGATACCCACCAGTGCAGCTGCTATGTCAATAGCAATCTGTAATCTAGTTCTCCAATTCAAGGGTGTTTTCAGTGGGTCTGTCGGAAGCGAGTAAAATCATGAGAAATTACAAGCAATGCTCTAGATCTAACTAAACATAATCTTACCATGAAGGTAATCCTTCAGCCTTCCATTTTCCATATAGTCAAAAACAAGAAACCTAAGCAAAATATGGCATGGTACAATGAGAAACTTCAGTATACTCGGACCTTATCAATTGGCCTAATTGAGAGATCCGACCGAACCTATGCTAAGTACTCATACCTGTCTTTGCCTTCACAGAACCCTTTGAGCTTGACAAGATGACGATGATGCAAGCGCCCCAAGAGTTGGACATTTTTCAAGAAGGAATTATTCTGTAGTTGGTGTGATCTTACTCTTCTAACAGCACCAACAAGTCCATTAGGAAATTGAGCTTTGTAAATTGTTCCCTGAGGACCACTTTCAAGAATCACACCGAAACCACTAGTTGCCTTGTTGATCTGCTTGTATGTAAAACTCTTCACAAATGGTATGCCTTCATTAAGAAGATAACTCATTACCAAGCTTTCCATCAGTCTACAAATAATATAGGTACAATAGATAGTGACTTCAGAGCAATGATTAAATCAGCTATCATTTGATTTGCGCTTAATGGAACTATTGAAATGACAATTATCTAACAGGAAAAGGTCTTTAGGAAACAATTTGTCCTGTATTCTCCTAATAACATAATACTACTCCAAATCACTTCCTAATAATGCAAACTCAGTTAACTTGGAGTAAGAATCATCATATTGGAAATGTGTTCTCTCTGATACTGTATGCCTTCAACAATTTTGCAAAATAGCATGTGCAGAAGTATATAAGAGAGGAAAGAATTTATCAATTATACTACCAGTATGTGGTATCAGTGTATACTGAAACCCTGACACTCATGTCTTTTACAATGTTTTTGAAAACCAGTTGGAAATTGATTAAACTATTAGTATTGGGTAGACACTCTGAAACCTTACAACTCAGTATATTGAAGAAAAGTGAGAATACAACAACTTCTATAAAGTTATATGGTTTGAAATGAATGATCAGATCAAGTGTACAATGACTAATATCTCGAATATGTAACCTCCAGGATTAGTCGGGCGAAACCCGGACACCAGCATCTATATCTCGAATATGTAACCACCAAACTTTCCGATACATCAAGGAACAATCAAAGCCTGTAGCAGCAGCAAAAGCTGCTAAATTGGAGCAAAAAAAGAAGAAATGGCGATTTTTTTTTTCAAAAACGAAAAGAAAATACTAATTTGGAAAACTCCGTCGTCATGACAAAAAGCACCTTCTGCAAGGGTATCTACAAGAAGGAATGGGCACAATTTCGGCAAAATCCGACAATTCTTGCCCGCAATTTCCACCAAATTCCAACCACGGGAAGCAGAAGAGCAAAAGAAGCAACGTCCAAAGCGCCAGGAAAAATCGGAACTTTACCTGACCTCGACCGGAGGCGCCACCACGAGATTAGCGCCTTCATCCGTCGGAGCAATCGGTGCTCCATCACGGATCGATCCCAGGCCGGAGTTTTCCCGAAGTGATTCGGAATTACACAGCCAAGCGAGCTGGGAGAGAGAGCAGAGGAGGAGGAGGAGGAGGAGGAGGAGGAGGAGGGCAAAGGGAAGGCTCCAAGGCCAATCAAGATCGATTTGGTCCACCATTTATTTGTTCTCCACCTGCGATCAAGAGAGAGAGAGAGCGAGAGTGGATGAGGATCTTCTTTTCTTTAACCGCCAGCCAACCCACGTTCTACTTTTACATCTTTCGCCACTCATTCACTGCACTTTCATTTTGCCTACAATTTATCATTTTAAAATTAAAAAATCTCTAATAAATTTTTTCTTCTTATTTTTAAAAAATAAGATGCCTTTGTAGCACATCAGTACTGATAAAAACATTTAAAAAAACATGAAGAGAATGTTTATATATA
>NC_133868.1:3757651-3759256 GCF_044706935.1 Curcuma longa | reverse complement strand
AGGTTAAAGGTCGACCTGTCATGAACCGTCAAACCATCGGTTCTGAACCGTGGTCAGGTCTACTTGAGGGTGAGAGCATCCAAGTCAAGCATCGGAGTAGAAGAGAGGCAAGTCAGGCTGCTGGAGAAGAGGAAAAGAACACCATACCAGAGGATTTGGTTTGTGGAAACCTGAGAAATTTTCCTTCGTGATTGTTCCACCGACACGAGCGATCCAAAGCGGATTCACACAAGAACAGGTACATTTTAGAATTCTAACATTGGTATCAGAGCAAATTTGAGTTAGTTTTCTTTTTACCTGTTGTGATGATTGGGAAAATCGTAAGAACAAAGAGCGATTTTTCTGTTTTAGCCGACGTCGCAAGCGGCATCGCACAAGCATTGTCCCGTGATTTCTCTGTTCAGCGTGAGAACAACATTGTTTTAGTCGTTGACGCTCGCAGCAGACAAGCACTGGCTTCGTCTTCGGCATGGGCACAGGCCCGAGCGCCGACATGGCTTCCAATGACGCGTATGCTGGTGTCGATCGCCGACGTCGCATCCGGCCCAAGCGCTCCCTGTAGTTTGGTAGTAATGTGCTGAGGGCACGTTTTGTTTTGGGGAGCACAAGTGTCGACGAGGCTGGCCCGGCGAGGCTGGTGTAGGCGGCATGGCTGGTGCAGTCGGTGAGGTTGCGTAGGCGACAAAGGAGATGAGCGATTTGGGTGGCAGAAGATGGAAGCCGGCGAGCTCGGCAGATCTTCCACAACGACGACCATGTGTGGGCACTTGATCGCTCGCGTGGACGGTGTGGCCGCCGCATCTGCTTCGTTCGCCGTCAGAGGCGATGCTTCTCGCCAAATGGAAATGTTGAAGGATAGGCGACGGCAGTGTGCTTAAGGCACAGAGAGAAAAAAATGACAATGCATTTAGGGCACAGACATGATAAAAAAAATGTTCGACCAATTAATTAGGCAGTGTGATAATAGTGATAAAAAATATTGGGCTTTCAAATTTGTGCACAGGATTTGGGCCAAGGTTCTAATGGAAGCCCAAGTTCAATTTTGGGCTTAACCCAATTAGGATAATTGGGTTAGATTTTTAATTGGGCTAATTTTGGGCTTACAATTAGAGAGATTTAATTTTGAGTTTTCTAATTGGGTCATTCATTTTGGGCTTACAATTAGAAAGACCTAATTTTAAGTTTTCTAATTGGGTCATTTTTTGGCTTTCAATTAAAGAGATATAATTTGAAATAATTGGACTTAGGCTTCAATAAGGAGATCCAAATTAATTTGGGCAAAGGTTCAATTTTAATTAGAATTCAATAAAAGTTATGTGCTCAATTAGCCCAAACAAGTGAAATGTCAAGTGGTCTGGCACGAAGACAACACTTGAGTAGACACAAACAAATATAAATTAGACTTGATTGACATAACTCTAATTTGGTTCAACTGAATCATGCTCTAAATTGGTCAAACTGGATTTGTCCATATTAACTATAAATCAAATGATATTCAATATTTGACATTGGCTGAGTCAATTGTGACTGAGTCAATAGTGGTCAAATTTGAAACGGGATGAGTTGTATACAATATTTAGAAGTCGGTATTGACTGACTTGCTAA
>NC_133868.1:3753831-3757551 GCF_044706935.1 Curcuma longa | reverse complement strand
TGAGGGATTAGAGGTGTTCATATTGATCTAAATAAATATTATTTAATCTAGATAAATAGCAAGACATTATGTATCCAGAAAAATGATTGTGTGCCACTTAGATGATCGATGTGCACCATCAGACAAATGACTGTGTGCCATTCAGAGAATGATTATATATTATTTCGGAAGCGACTAAGTTAGGTGTAACAACTTTTCTTAACATCGATTGCTCTATGAGTAGTTATATAAAGTGTTATAACTTTATTAATAATGAATGTTCAATGTACTTGTTGTCGCACGAATCATTTTCCTATGTATGAAATGGTTGTTCTTTTTGTTTATGTGACTATGCACTCCAATTTTACTTAGTCTACATGGCTAGATATTTCTTAATGGTCTTTGTGACCATTTACCTTTGTGGTTTCACTTGAACGAGTGGAAGATGTAGGCAGTTACAGAAATTGTCCACGAAGTGCACATCGTGCACTCCGTGATGGATGTGTTCCTCTCTCTATTAAAAGAGAGAGGAAAGTCCTTGAGGGTGAGAGCGTCCAAGTTAAGCGCTGGAGCAGAAGAGAGGCAAGTCAGGCCGCCGGAGAAGAGGAAAGAACACTATATCAGAAGATTTGATCTGTGGAGACCTAAGGAGTTTTCCTTCATAATTGTTCCTCCAACGCAAGCGATCCAAAGCGGATTTTCACAAGACAGCTACATTTCAGAATTCTAACAATACTATATTTCAAATGAACATTATATAATCACGATCGGTTGTGTAGAAGTTAGTAGATAGATACTACAAAAAAAATGATAAATCCCAGTTAGCCTCATTGACTATCTCTGAGAGTGACCGGCTCGGCCCCACGGAAGTTTCCCACCAGCCACCAGGGTAAATCGGGAAGTGCACGCAGCGGCCAGCCCAGACGTCCAGCATCCTTTGATTGCGCTCCCCATTTGGAGGAAAATTCCTGCAAATATGCCGTAGTTGGGGATCGAACCGTAGGTGTCTGGATAACAACCTGGATGTCCTACCGTGGCACCATTGCCCCGGGGACCAGTAGATAGCTACTACAACATATAATAGTCGGTTGTTAGTTTCTACAATAATGTCGTTATTTTATTATTTTATATTAATTTTGTTTATTAAAGAATATAGTTAAAATAAGATTTTAATAAATAAAATAAATTAATAAAATTTCACTACTGAGACTACATTTCAAATATTAAAGGTAACAAATGAATACTGTAACGTGTGTAACAGTTCGCAACTAGCTACCACTCCAACACAACTTATCTGCTACAACTTAAAACTTATAATTTGAACCAAGAATATTTTAGATAGTTTAATTTAAATGAGATATCAATTTGATGTTATTCGAAAAAAGTCCACTCTTCTACAATAAGGTGGAATCCACCACTTTAATAGCCTCACACGGTCGACTCCACGAGCATCTGTGAGGAGGTAAATCGAGAAACTGCAATTGGTCACGACGCAGGAGGGTATTGCCTGGCTTCGCCAGGATTCAAACTCTTGTTCTTTTCTGCAAGTCTGCTGCGTCGTAACCAACTCAGCTATGTCTCGAAGTAAAAAAAAAAATCCACTCGATAATTTATCAAATGATGGACGACTTTTGATTTTTGCCTAAGGTATTTTTTATTTCCTATTATTATTATTATTTCTTTTCTTTTATTTGTCATCATTTTCTTTTCTTTTATATATATATATATATATATATATATATATATTATTTTCCTTTCTATTTTTCTTCTGTTCTATAATTCTAAAAATTTATAAAAGAACTTAGACTTTAAAATTAGAGTTGCGTTAAAGTAATTTTGTTTTACGTAAAACAACTTAAAGATACAATGCACAGGAAATTTTAAGTAAAAAAATATTCATGAAGTGCTGTTTTAATGTTATTCTATGATTTATAAAAAAAAAATTATGGGCTTCAATTAACTTTTGAATTAATTTTACATTATAAATTTAAAGTTTTATTAAGCTGATTGTTTTACAATTGTAAACTTAAATTTGCTTAAATGTTTAGAACTATAATAAGCATCATTAGTCTATTTAATTCAGATTCTAACCACGTTTTAAATATCTCATAATTTTAAAATATCAAAACCACCAACCCTGAGGTGGTCGAGGTGGGGCCATCGCAAGGGCCCACCTCCGGTGGCCTAAAATAATGATATTCTGCATGAAAAGTCAGTTTGAAAATGCAGCATGAAAGACACAGGCATGAAAGTGGGATCCACCTGTATGCAGGTGGGACCCAATCTTATGTGTCTGTCATGCTATATTTTCATGCTGGCTTTTCATGCAGCATATCATTACTCTTTTTTAAAATAAATTTGTTTAAATGGTTTTTTAGTAAAGTAAAAATGTTAAGTATTGATTTTTTTAAAAATAAAATATATAATAATAATAATTAATTAACAATTAAATTAAATTAAATTAAAATTGAAACCGATTCAAATTAAATTTCTGATAGATATGAAAATAAAAAATTTAATCTAATTAAATTATGATCGAATGAAATTTAAAATTTAAATTGATTGAATTAGTTATTTTCGAAAAATGTTTTCTTTCCCTCTTTTACGTCTCTTTTCTCTCACACCAGTAGTCATCCTGCCACCTCCAGGACATAACTGAGTTGATTACGATGGAGCAGAATTAAAAAAGGACAAAAGTTCGAATCACGAAGTCGATCGTGAAACTGCTAAAGTGATGGATTCTATTTTTTTTATAGAAAAGTAGTCATCCTACTGCATGCCATCGCCATCCCTCTCCTTTCCCTTCTCTTGTCGCGCCCATCGGCGAAAAGGGTAAAAGGTTCTCCTTCATTTTCTTTCGCTAGCTGTTTCAGCAAATTTCTTCATTTTATTTTCATTTTGTCCTGTTTTCCAGCAAGGGTTCTTGTTCTTCGAATTAAACGACCAATAACAATCTCTTTTTCTTCTAGTATTTCATCTAACACTAGTAATTTTTTTCATCGAGTGATTGTTGCCACCGCTTTGAATTAAACCCTGTTTTAGTTGTTTCGATTTTAAAGTAAACTTTTTGAAATTGGATTATGAAAATTGATCTTAGATTATATTTGAAATTTTTTAACATTTCAGATTATTTATTTTAAAATTTTTTACATGCTTTAGCATTGAATAATTTGATTTTGAAGTGTCTGACTTTAAGTAGTTATCATTGTTTGAATTTAACATTTTGTGACATTACAAATTTTTATAAAAAAGTAAGAGAATTTTTTAGAATAGTATAACAAATTTATACATTATTTTTTTATTTTACAAAGAGATAAAGGATTTTGATAGATCATGTGATGGCAAATAATTTAACTCTAAGTCATTATCAATCAATCACTCAATAAGAAAATTGTATTGAAAGTGTGAAAACAGTGATACTTTAAGTTTAACAAATTAGAGAAATTTTATTTCAAATTGCAAAAGAAAAAGACAGCAAGTATAAAATAAAGTGAAACTGTCTTTAACAACATTTGAATTTGAAAATTTTAAATTTTTAGTTGGCATGATTATTTTGTATAAAGAGCACATAGAATTTAGATTTGGACAAGTTATTAATATAGCAAAAGAATTTGCTTTCAATAGAGATTGATCCTATTTTTTTTAAATAAAGAGATAAATATATAGAAAAAAATATTTTAATAAGGTTACATGTGAGTATTCTAAAATACCTAAAGAATCTCTTGAGAAAGTTTGTAGAGT
>NC_133868.1:3747867-3753747 GCF_044706935.1 Curcuma longa | reverse complement strand
TCTTACCAATCGATGAGTGTTATAATATTTAATTTTTTGATGAATATATATATATATATATATATATACAGTAGTGTCACCGATGGGCGCTCGTCGAGCGCCCTGTGCGCGCCCGCTGACGTGGACGCGACAGCGTGGCGAGTTGGGAGAGCGGGGCAACGAAGCCGCGGGATTTTGGTTTCTCGAAATCCAAAACCAAAATCGAAATCGCGAGCGACCGGCCGTTCTCCGTCGCGCCCCGCACCCTCCGACCTCGGACCCTCTCTTCTTCCTCTCCTCTCTACGCCTGCCCTAACCTCCTCCGCAGCTCCCGTCGCGTGCTAAACCTCGACTCCGCACCCTCCTCTCGCCTCCGACCCTCTTCTTCCTCGACCGCCGCCGAAGACCCTCGCCGACGCACTTCTTCCTCGCCGAAGAAACCCCGCCTCTCCTCGACTCCAGACCCTCCATTCGCCTCCGACCCTCTTCTTCCTCGACTGCCACCGAAGACCCGCGCCGACCCTCTTCTTCCTCGTCTGGTCCACTCCGCCGTCGCCGTTCTTTGGCCCCGAGCTCTGCGAGGCTACGGAGACCTCTGGGCTCGCCGAAGCGTCTGTGAGCGCCGACCCTCTCTGCTCGCCGAAGCTTCCGTGAGCGCGCCGAAGTGTCCGTGAGCGCCGACCCTCTCTGCTCGCCGATCCTTTCTGCCACCCGGACCCTCCAGGTATCAATCAGATCTATTGTTTCAGTGCCTTCTTGCAGTTCTGGTTCCGGACTCCCTTCCATTCGGTTAGGGAAGAAAACAAGAATTTGCTTCTGTCTCAAATTTTCTTATCAAAGTTTTTTTCCGTCCATTTATTATTATCAGGTGTTTTTGGATCTTCTGCACATTTATTGTTAAAAAGATGCTTTCTTTGCTTTGTTCTTCCTGGGCGGTGGTTTGACCATCTGGATCAATATGGTGTATATCCTTGATGACAATAATGTGATGGTGGTATACATTAGTTTTCTAACTTTATCTTAGCTGTTTTCCAACTTTTGTTTTTGCAAAATCTTAGACCCTATAGTTCTGAATATTTATGGAATTTTGTGAACTAACTCATGAAACTCTTTGCCTCCAGGTATTGCAGGGATTAAAAGCAGCTACACTGTGTGTCGATGATATTGATGAAATCTATTCTATGTCTGATACATGATACAGTTGATTACTTTCTATTATTTTACCATTTCTCTGATGGTATTTCTGTAACTTTTTCCTTGATAATTGTTGACCAGGCACTAGGGCAAACTGCAGAGTGGTTCAGAACATAAGAGTGTTTGTTGACAAAGCATGAATTGCTTTTAGTGCACTACACCCAGGTTCAACCTCTTTATGGTAGTAACTCAAATGATTCTCTTTTTTCTTTCCCATTCATATGGTACAGATATGGAATAAATTAAATACAAATCTGAGAAACAATTTGGAAACAATCTCTGGTAATTGTTTATTTATTTTTCAAGTCATTGCTACCATTGGTTGTATTGGTTATTCTCTGGAGAATTCAGGGGATGGACGAAGCTTCTTTGCCTTTGACTGGTTAGTATTGCATTGTTGTACTAAATCTTCAGTTGTAAATTATCCAAATCAAGAACACACTAGTTTTTCCCTATCCTTTGAGCAGGTAATTAGAGGTGAACCTTGTTGCAATCATATGGTCATATTCTCCAGATTGTTGCCTACCCTGATATTCCATTAAATTCCTTCTTAATTCAACTGTTATAATATAAAATTTTAAGGAATGGAAGCAAGTGATACAAGAAATTGCCAGGTTTTTGAAGGCTGATGCATTGATTCAAATCACTAGGCCTTTTAGATATAACATTTTGTTTGATGCTCACCAGTCTTCCTTCCCATGTATATCTCGGTTTCATTCAACTATGGTGTTGAGACTGAAAGATGCTTTGCTTACAAGCTATCACCAGAATGAGGCATCTGGATTGATTGATATAAATGTGGCTGCTGATATGAATGATCCATATGCTCCTCCAAACCCACGTAAATCTGTTATTTACTGCCCTTCTGTATCACATTTAATTGCGATGAGTGTTAAAATTTTATATCATTGCCATTCTCACATTGTTGCAGCAGTGTTAAAATTTATTTGTTACTTATATGGCATTATTTTGGCCACTACAGATGTATTGGGTTTCTTAGCCTTGCTCGGATTTTTTGGGTTGATACTCCACTGCTCATCCTTCAACACTAATGATCCTTGCATGACTGGTTGCCGAAACTGCTGCTATGGGTGGGGAATCTCCAGATTGTTGCCATGCTTCAATGGAGGCGTGCTTCGCTCGTGTAGTCATTTTCGTAGTTGTATTTGCTATCCTAGGCATTGCCTATGGGTTCCTGCTAATGAAAAATGTTGTGAATTATGAGCCCTATTGTGACTCACTGCTCTAATCTATAAAATCTTTGTTTCAGTATTTAAACATTAATAAGTTTCACACCATGACTTGTTCCACACTAAATGAGAAAATTCCTTTCCTTGAATGTATTCGATGTCAATTCATTGGTGTTGTTTTGTAGTATGAAACAACAAAATTAATCAAGCAGATCATTATCGTCATCAGGAAAAAGGTTGAGCAGCATATATCTAAAGATCCATTTATGTGCAATTTCTACGCAGAAATCCAACAGGAGTAAAAATACAAAAAAAGGTATATTAATAATAGCAATGAAACAACACTTGGAGAAGAGGGTAAACAAATCCTATAAATGTAGACATAACTGCACAAACATGGGTATCAGTTAGCATCCATTCACATCTAAGCTTGACAATAATGCAAATCACATTGGATTCAACACAATAATGCAAATCACAAGTCAAGAAAGGATCTTATAAGAACATGACGATAAGCTTGATAGAAACAACATATTAAATCTATAGCTGTAAATCTAACAACAAATCACACTTGATCAAATGATTATAATGTATAGAACTGACAGTTTAAGAATGCCCTGAGAACCAAGATGTTCGGACTCTACTTCGGTTCTTATTCAATGCATAAGAGAACAGAATTATGAGAAAGGAAGATAAATATTTTCAAGTTTAGTTACAGAAACATCTTACATACATCTTTTTTATACTCCAATTTTCCACTTCAATCAAAACAAAAGGAAAAAAAAATCAAGAAATTAGAGACAGGAATCTTTCTGCTAAGTAGATAACTGAGTTCTAATGCACGTTTGGCACCTTACTACCAACAAACTTCAGCAGGGACACTTTTGTACAACCCCTAGATTGCCCATATTTGTGATGTTGGTAGAGATCCTTGGGATCTTGATGATTTGCATATGGACAATTTGGAAAACAGCCAGGAAATCCATCAGCAGGCAGGTATCTTACTGCTGTCCAGAAATGCAGAAGCACTCCTCCTTGCTCATCCGACATGTCTTCAACGATCAAAGCAAAGGTTAACCTTTTGCACCTTCAGTTTGGGGAGCTAAGGATCAACTGATCATAAAGACTTGAAATTGATCTTGAAGCTGAAACTCAAATATGAGTGCAAGTTTGTGCATCCATCTTTGGTTCACTCTGGGCCTGCAACCATACAAATAGTGCAAGAGGTGTTCACAAAATTGATCTTGATGCTGAAACTCAGATATGAGGATGGTTTGTAAGCTTAGCTCACATTTAGGGTCAAACTTGAAGCTGAAATGCAGACTGCTTTTAGTTTGGTTACACTTGCCCTAAATAGAGCTGAATGGAACGAAAATATCATTGCAAATATCTATGTCTATCCCTCTCTCTCTCTATAGCTTGTGATTATGGTTGTTGTTAGATTTAAACACATACTTTTCACTAATGCATACATAATAGTATTACTTTGAGAATAGCTGAAATAATTGTAAAATTTATGCTACTGAATTCATTTGATTCATAATATTAAATTGCCATTTACAATTGGTTCCTGTTGTAAAGATAGAGAATTAAGACAAACCTCAGAAGGGATACTCAAACGTTCAAGGAGCTTATCTAGCTTCTCAATAAGTGCTTCACTACACATAGACTGCATCTCCAATCTGTTATTCCGCAATTCAATCTGTAGAATCAGTTCAGTGAAACAAGTAATGTTAGAATCAGGAGTTGAGATAAAGAAGGTATTTGTTAGAATCAGTGAACATAGATGAACAGACAAGAGAAAACAATGTTGCACATCCATCCATTATTGAGTAAGCAGTTAAAACATTGAAAAACATATTTCTGATAATATCCATTATATAATAGGAAAAATTGACATCATTATGAGATATTACCGATGCAATATCCTCCCGCATATGCCTGAGCTTAACATCCTCCCGCATATGCCTGAGCTTAACATTGAAAATTCGCAACCATTCATCAATATCATCGACACACAGTGTAGCTGCTTTTAATCCCTGCAATACCTGGAGGCAAAGAGTTTCATGAGTTAGTTCACAAAATTCCATAAATATTCAGAACTATAGGGTCTAAGATTTTGCAAAAACAAAAGTTGGAAAACAGCTAAGATAAAGTTAGAAAACTAATGTATACCACCATCACATTATTGTCATCAAGGATATACACCATATTGATCCAGATGGTCAAACCACCGCCCAGGAAGAACAAAGCAAAGAAAGCATCTTTTTAACAATAAATGTGCAGAAGATCCAAAAACACCTGATAATAATAAATGGACGGAAAAAAACTTTGATAAGAAAATTTGAGACAGAAGCAAATTCTTGTTTTCTTCCCTAACCGAATGGAAGGGAGTCCAGAACCAGAACTGCAAGAAGGCACTGAAACAATAGATCTGATTGATACCTGGAGGGTCCGGGTGGCAGAAAGGATCGGCGAGCAGAGAGGGTCGGCGCTCACGGACACTTCGGCGCGCTCACGGAAGCTTCGGCGAGCAGAGAGGGTCGGCGCTCACGGACGCTTCGGCGAGCCAAGACTCGTAGCCTCGCAGAGCTCGGGGCCAAAGAACGGCGACGGCGGAGTGGACCAGACGAGGAAGAAGAGGGTCGGCGCGGGTCTTCGGTGGCTGTCGAGGAAGAAGAGGGTCGGAGGTCGGAGGTGCGGAGTCGAGGAGAAGGAAAACCTAAACCACGCGAAGAGGAGAGGCGGGATTTCTTCGGCGAGGAAGAGAGGGTCCGGAGTCGAGGAGCGGCACGCGACGGGAGCTTCGGAGGAGGTTAGGGCAGGCGTAGAGGAGAGGAAGAAGAGAGGGCCCGGAGTCGAGGAGCGGGACGCGACGGAAGCGAGGAAAACCTAACTCGCGATTTCGATTTTGGTTTTGGATTTCGAGAAACCAAAATCCCGCGGCTTCGTTGCCCCGCTCTCCCAACTCGCCATGCTGTCGCGTCCACGTCAGCGGGCGCGCACAGGGCGCTCAAACCAGGCGCCCATAATAGCACTATTGTATATATATATATATATATATAAATTTTATAAAATATATTTATTGTATAACACCTATCACATTGATTATAAGTATCAATTGAATATTTTAACACTCCTATATATGGATGATCGGATAATATATATATATATATATATATATATATATATATATATATATATATATATATATATTAATGTATAAATCAATGTGAATTTAAGTTTATTTAGAATTATGGATATTTGAAATTACCCTTTGCATGAGATTAGATATTCTTTTTATTATTTAAAATATATACTTATTTAAGGTTGGATCGGAGATATTTAATAGGCACAAGCTTTGGAATTATCCTAAAGTCGTAGCCTCGTAGGTGCTCATTCGTTATAAAATAATCTTTTTTATAAGTAATCTTATTTTCTTTTCATCGTTGCTTGTCCTGTAAAAGAAAAGTTATATTTTCTCATTTACGCGCTATAATATTAAAAACCATTGGTA
>NC_133868.1:3725431-3747819 GCF_044706935.1 Curcuma longa | reverse complement strand
ACAAAAATGACTTTTCGCAGCGCGCAAATATGCTATCCGCAGCGCGCATCGCACGCTGCACAGTTGCAAGCTGTTAAAAGTCATTAGGCATCCGCAGCGCGCAATGCACGCCGCGGATGATCGCATCCGCAGCGCACAATGCGCGCTGCGGATGTGAGCTTCCGCAGCGCGCAATGTACGCTGCGGATGTGATCAATCGCAGCGCGCAATATGCGCTGTGGATAAAATAAAATAATTAAACCATTCAAATCACAATTATAAACTCAAAACTCAAATAATTAATAACATAAATACTACACACAAATACCATATAAAATTACACATTTATAATCCAACAATTATATATAACATTCACATTTTTTTCACCCATGAAAATAATTTGTTCCTCAATCTTATTCCTTTTCTTTAGGGTACATCAAAATAGTGTTGTATACAAAAGTATTAGTCCACATCTTTTACCATTAGCAACAAGCAAGAAAAAGTCATTTACATAAGATATCACTTGGGCATCATATCTGGAGAAGCAATTAACTTGTCGAAATCCATAAATCCACCTTCCTCGACAGTGCTTGATCGAGAGAACCCGTGTCCTTGTTCTTGTCCATTAAGCTTGTACTCGACAGTGAATTCTATGTGGTAGAACTTCTAATAGCTAAAAGTTGGTTAAGCTTTTCAATAGCTTCCATCTTCCCATGCTGAAGACAAAGTAACTCATAAATAAACACATAAATGAGAAATGACACGTTTAACCCAGAATAAAATACCTGCCCAAGAAGAAATGAACAAAAAGCCTATATGCAGCAGTTCTGCTGTGGATCCCAAACTTGGGAACTCCTTGAGTGCAAGTGTATGAAATTGCTCTGCATAAAAATAGTGGAAACCATAAAAACAAGATATAGTGAAACACGTACAGCTTTTCATAAGGGATTTATTGGATAACTTTCATTTGATAGAAAGATCAAAATCATTACTTCGATCCAAAAGATATGAAAGAAGAATTCCTTGCGCTCTCACTTGATATGGAATGGTGTAGAAATACATATTGGATGTAGTTGATGCAGAAGAGTACAAATAACTTACTAAACAATCCAAGGTAATTTGCTGCCCCCACAGGTCTGTCACAGAGATCCTCAAAAGTAAAATACGCATATCCAATTAATTGAAATAGGACCTGCAATTTCCGACCCATTGCAACTTCAACAACTTGAGGGCAAGGTTTCTCAGGCCCTATTAACTGATTAAACATCTCTTTAAGAAGCCCAGTGGGTTTCTTCTCAATGAAATAGTAGCCCTTCTCTACCTTTACGAAGTGCAACTTATTGTTTAAGGGAATGGTGTGAAATTGTGAAAGTATGAATGGATTTATTGATGAATAAAGCAGAAAACTTACAGAACCCAGCTTCCGGTAGTCGGTTGATGAGCTAATTTCACGAATTACACATCTTTCCTTTCTCAAAGTGACACAAGATATGTTAGAAGCTAATATATACTAAGATATGCTACAGGTTCAAGTAAACCATTCATTACCTTCAAGATATCAATAAAAGGTAAAAATAGGTCCCTTTGAAGACCACCTTCATAAAGCTGGTCAGGAGCACGATTTGAAGTAGAGACAAGAACCTGAAGAAGAATGTGCAGCACCAGTAAACGAATAAAAAAGTGAACAAAGTTTCCAAAGAATAAATCACACATAATAATCTGCTTTATATATAAAAAAATTGAAGTACAAAAAGCAAAAAATAACACAGACCATGGCATTGCTGAAAAGATGTTGGAAAAGCCGATTTAGTATCAACGCATCTGCTACATCAGTTACCTACAAAATCAAAGCATACCATGAATTCATCAAGACATAACAGAATGGACTCATCTGATATCTCACCAGCAACAACTTCAAGTGGATCTGCTACACCTTTGTGCATCTACAATTATATTTTTGAAGACAGAATGTGTACATATATCAAGTCAAAATGAGCATACAACAATACAATTGGACTAGTTCAAGTAAACAAAAATTTAGAATGATCATTAACCTAATAAAAATATATCGATGATAAATATCAACCCAACTTCACCTGGAGCCTTCTATGCACACTCAACATAAAATCATGAAAGTGCATCCTTTTCTTCCTCCAATTTGATGGCCTATACAAATAAAGATGGAATTAGATACAGAAGTGAAAGAAAGTGGATGTCTTCGATCCCTCCTCCCAAACGCACTGGAAGGGGAGGAGCGCTTACGGCCGTTGGGACTCGAAGAGGAATCGCAGGGGGCAATGGCGGAGATGGGCTTGGGGGGCGGCGGCGGCGGAGGTGGGGAAGCGAGCGGCAGAGCGGCGGAGGAGGAGGGGGAGGCGAAATTAGGGCAGGTCCCGCACTGGACGGAAATAAGAGAAGGAGATCGGGAAAACCTAGCAGGGATCGCGGCACAGAACGGGTCGGGGTCGGCGACGATCGGCGGGCGGCGTTGCTCGAATGCGGCAACGAGCAGCGTCGACACAGGGCCGGAGGCGTCGCGGCACTGCAGAGGTGTCGCGGTCGCGAAAGGGCGGCGATCGTGTAGGGACGAGCGGCGGCGTGCAACTTCTGCTGTGCGTTCACGAGACACCACGGGATGGCGTCGCGATTAGGGCAGAAAGCAGAGCTGTGGGAGGAGGTGACGATCGCGAGTGCGGCGTCGGCTGTGGAGGAGGTGACGATCGCGAGAGGAAACCTAAGCGGGGAGAAAAGGGCGAGCGGATGGGGAAAACAGCATTACAGTATTTTAAAAGAAATTAAAATTAAAATTTAAGGGTTTTTTAAAAGAAATTAAAATTAATATTATTAATATTATAATTCATAAATTTTTAACAGCGGGCATTGTACGCTGTCAATATAAATTTTTAACAGCGCACATTGTACGCTGTTAAAAATACTTTTAAGGAAAAGATCTGTGAGAACATAACATGTCAGGATTTCAGTATCCTTGGAAGCAGAATGCAAAATGAATATGATGAGAATACTAGATGATTGAAATTTAGGTATATGAAAAAAAATACTTAAAAACAATCAATGAACTAGTTTGCCATGCTTCATGCAAGTTTCTTAATATTGAAGTGATTTAACACTTTCTTATGAGGATATCGAATCCTCATCAATCTAGTTTCTCCAACTTGAGGGCATTTTGTGTTTGCAGAAACTTCTATGCTCTTCGAATAGTAACAGTATGAATCTAGATACACATTCTATTTTCAAGAAAAGTACTTGAATTCTGTAGATGATAATTGTAAATCATACCATTTTCTTACTGGAGAGTTATGATATACAAGTTCAACACACAAAAATAAGAAATTTCCATTTCAAATCAAATCTTTTATTTTGATATGATGATATAGATAGAATTGGAAATCTAAAATGAATCAGGACTTACAGCCAAAACTAGAAAAGGAATCACTTCCATGATGATGAGTGTTGACTTAACTCCAATGGCACTATAGAAACCAATTGATCCAAGAACAGAGAGCAAGACCAGGACTACACCAGATAGGCCAAGAAGCACCTAAAGGGAAAGTATATCAAACGAGCATGAACAAATGAGTATAATATAATTCAAACTAGCAATTCAAGATAATAGAAAAAAAGCATAAAAAAAGATATATGCCGTTCTCATGCTATTTGCCATCATGTATTAAATTTAAAAGTTTTGGTAAGATTGCATGTCTATGATTAGACTACAACCAATGAAATTACTACAAAGGTGACAAACAAAAGCTAACATTTCTTAGAAATATGGAAAGTAATTAGATAGTAAATAATCTAAAAAATTAATACAAAAGTCCATGTTTAAAATTTTGTACAAATCATGACTTTCAGGAAATGCCTTTGAAGCCATAGGACATACAAATGGGTAGAAACAAGAGTCGAGAATTATGATACCTTTGAAGAAACAAAAATGGAAGAAAACTGATGTTTCTCTCCCAACATCTCAGTTAATGAAGCAATCCCAAAAACCTGACAAATGCACAACACGTAATGAAACAGTGTAGTTAATACTACTGATCTTACTGTTCATTCCAGAAATATTAGGCAAGATATCATTGTCTCATAGAATATAAGTATTTAAGAAGAACAGAAAAGGTATGAGGACAGACAGTATTACATTCACCTCTATCTGATTCATGTGGATAGTCTGTAAACCTTCACCTAGCTATGAGGATAGACAGTATTATCAAAAAAACTAGAAACTAAGATAGTGTCATCCAGTCTCAAGCATGACAATAGCATAAGTATAAATAAAGTGATGTACATATACAAAATTATAATACATGCCTATATTACATATCTGATCAAACAAAAAAGTTCCTTAAGTTGTCACGATTACAGGTTCGTTAAAGGTTCTCCAATTCCATCTGCCAACAACTAAGCGTTAGTGTTTATGGAAAAAAATCATTAGCCATCCTCAAAATATCTCAATATATATATTGAACCATAAAAAAATATACCTCAATCTATCTACTTATCTGGAGCACTTGGGTCTTCAGTGTCTTGTGATTCGAAACGACGCTCCACGGGATAAGTAGAAGGACTAACGATTGTCCAGCGATCCATAAATTCTCGAAATTGACGATCACATTGTACTCTAACTCGCTCATCGATTGTCTGCTCTAACTGTTCTAATGCCGTGACCCGATCTCGCAGTGCTTGATTTTCTAATCGTAATTCTTGCACTTCAATGGATTGAGAACTGGATCGACCCCTGACCCTAGGAGTCATAACATGATCATATGCAACCCGCGCATGGGAGCCAAGGCCGTAGAGGGCGTTCTTCTTGCTTCCACCAACCACTTCAAAATATATATCATTTATAGCTTCATCTGATAACCTCACTAAATCACCCCCCTCTACATCAGGCTGAGATGCCTGTGCAACTCGATTAGTCATATCATCCTGTTAGAAAAATTAATAGTATTAGCAAATAATTAATTAATAAACATAGGCATTATTAAATAGTAGTAGTAGTAAAATGTATATTCTTACATCTATGGCCTTTGATCTCTCATCTACAAAAGTGTCATCCTTTTTTTTATGCGTAGTGCGAAATATCTCCCAGGAAGTACCGGGTCTTTGTAACGTACTAGCCTGAAAAAATAAAATAATTAAAATTTAAAAGTTATGATGTCATAACAAAATTGAAATGTTATTATAGATTTACCAAATCTATTGCATACTCTACAATTGATTTTGATCCAGCTGTATGTTTTGAAGATCCCGTGCTCGTGCCTATGAATTCTTTGGATTCTTTGGACCTGGAATAAGCACAGTAAGAAACATGAATTCATCTTTCATGCACATCCATGGCGGTAAATTATATGGTGTGACTATGACTGGCCAGGATGAATATTGCTGTCCAGATTGACCAAAAGGTTGAAATCCATCTGCTGAAAGTCCCAGTCTTACATTACGTGGTTCCATTGAAAACGAAGGAAACATTGTATTAAGATGTTTCCATGCAGGGGAGTCAACAGGATGACACATTATATCTCCTTCGTGTACATGCTCATGATGCCATCTCATATGGTTTGTTGTTGCAGTAGAAGCATACAAACGTTGAAGTCTAGCAGTTAACGGGAAATAATACATAACTTTCCAAGATATATTCTTCTTCTTTTTCCCTGATATGCGACTGCGTTGTCTATACCGAGGATGATTACAAAATCTGCATTCAATAAGTTCACTATCTTCATTCCAGAAGATCATGCAGTTATTTATACAACAATCAATCTTTTCTACAGGCAAACCTAAACCCCTCATCAATTTTTTTGTACTATAAAAACTATCAGTCATTATATTTTCAGTAGGGAGCAACTCTGACATCAATTGACAAATATCATCATAACATCGTTCAGAAAAATGATGTTCTGCTTTAATGTTCAATAGTCTGGCAGTAGCTGATAATTGTGAATGACCAGAAGGAATGCCTTCCCATACTTCTCTTTCACTAGCATTTAACATGTCATATAATTTCTGAATTTCAGGTGTTGGTATTTCATTAACATTGGTTTGGTCAAATGCATTCATCGTATCATAAACCATTGACTGCATTGTATTGTCATTAAATGATGAATCATCTTGGGCAATTGATGATTCATGTTGAGTAATATAATTTGATGAAGAAGCACCAGAATGTCCAATTGGCTCAAACACATAAGGTTCTCCATGACAATACCAGTTGTAATAATTTCGAACAAATCCATTTTTACATAGATGGACTTTCACAGTATCCTCATCACGGAAAGCTGTATTTCTACATTTGCAATGATTGCATGGACACCGTAAATGATCACCATTCATACACTCTGGATGACACTTAACAAATTCTATAAATTTTTCAACTCCATCAAAGTATTCATCAGTAATAAATCCATTCTCTAATCTATTATACATCCACGCTTTATTCTTATACATTTTAACCTAATGAGAAAACAATTATGATATTAATAAATGTATAAAGCTAAACATCGAAACTTCATAAAATAAACCTAATTAAACCTAATCTATTATACATGCACACTTCACCATTAATAAAATTCAGTTTTCAAGTGATTGAAAAAAATAACTAAAAAGACAGTAATATTGCAAAATGATGGGAACTGTGATGCTATCAAACTTGTATCGAATAATATTTCTTCCAACAACAACAAAAGAAGTAAGAGATATTGCAAAATAAGAACAAAGTTTTGATCTAGATCTGAAGAGTTTATACTTGTCATTCAAATGCTTAAACTGATAAATAAAAACATGTGGAGATCATGCACCTTCAAGAGATTAATTATTCTTTCAAACCATCATGAATATAATTATAATTTCTTTAATTCACTGCGACAGTACCTATATATAGTAGGTTTTTATATGAAATTAATATACCAGTCAAATGACACTGTCTCCATTTACTTCTCTATGTATAAAGATGAACCCTAGCTAGAACCCTAGACGAAAACCTAAAAAGAGTACTTGAATAGTACTGAATGAAACTTTGGCTCCTATATATCTCTGAGTATTATTATATACAGTCTTGATCTCTAAAATGAATCTCGAAGAACGGAGCTGCAGAAATTGCAGTGGACATATAAGGTCGTATCAAGTAAAGCAACCCATCTCGAAGAACCAAGTCGGCAGCAGGCTGTGCAACCAGGTCGGCGGCCGAGTCCGCCACCAGACCCAGCGGCTGGCCATGCCACCACATCCGGCGGCTGGCCGCGCAAGAGGTCTACCACAGGGACACGCCTAAGGGGACCAAGGGGAGAAAAAAATTAGGGTTTACCTAAGACACCGGAGAAGGAGATCCTGCCGGGAAAATGAAGCCGGAGAAGGAGATCCCGCCGGGAAAATGAAGCCGGAGAAGGAGATCGACGCAGGAGAGGAGAGACGCAGCGGAGAGAACGCAGCGGCGAGACGCAGCGAAGAGATCGGGACTTTAGGGTTCGGGCAAAAAACCAAGAAAAAAAAACCGGGTTAATAATATCTAGTTAGCGACCGAACTCAAGTTCAGTCGCTAATTCTTGGCTTGTTTTTTAAGGGACGCTGTTAGATTTATCTGTTTACGGTGAGGTATGGATAGAGAAGGAAGAGGAATTAAAGGCGGAAAGAAATCTTGAGTGGAGTAAGGTGTGACGTCAGACAACTTCGTAAAAATGTAAATAGTTTTAAAAGTAATGATGAAAATAATTTTTAAACAAAAATCAATAATATTTTTTAAATTTAAGATTAAATCATTATAAATTATATTTGATAATCATTAAATTTTATTTAGCGACCGAACTCAAGTTCGGTCGCTAATTCGGATAAAAAACTAAGGGAAAAAATCAGGCTAATAATCTCTAATTAGCGACCGAAATCAATTTCAGTCACTAATTAACGATCGAATCCAATTTCGATCGGTAATTAGCGACCGAAATCAGTTTCTCAGTCGCTAATTAGCGACCGAATCCAATTTCGGTCGTTAATATTTAGCGACCGAAATTTGATTCGGTCTCTAATTAGCGACCGCATCAAATTTCGGTCGCTAATTAGCGACTGAAATCGATTTCGGTCGCTAAATATTAATGACCGGATATAATTTCAGTCGCTAAATTTTTTTCTTATCGTCCGATTAAAAAAATACCAGCCCAATTAAATTTCGGTCACTGAAATAGCGACTGAATTTACATTTCGGTCGCTAAATAGCGACTGAATTTTAACGTCGGTCGTAAATCGTAAATTTGCGACCGAAAAAATTTCAATTTCAGTCACTAAATAGCGACCGAATTTATAATTCGGTCGCTATTTAGCGACCGAATAAATTCAGTCGCTAAATAGCGACTGAAATGCAAATTCAGTCGTTATTTTAACGACCGAAAAATATTCGATCGCTAAATCCGTCGCTAATCATGGGTTTTTTTGTAGTGTCCCGAAACCCTTTCCCTCCTTCGCCGAAAACGCGCCGCTCCCTCCTCCTCCGACGAACGCCTTTGCCTCTTCCTCCTCCGCGCCGAAAGTCCTTAGCCTCTTCCTCCTCCGACCGCCAAACGAAATCCCCGCCGCCTCCGCTTCCCCTGCCCGTCGTTGCGCTCCCTTCTCAATTCTCCCTCTTCTCTATTCTCCTTTGATCGCCGCGCTCCCTTCTCCGCCTGCCCGCCGCTGCGCTCTGCTCTCTTCTCCCTCTGCTCGCCGCTACGCCCTCTGCTCGCCTCTCCCTTTCGTCGCCGCCCCATCGCTGCCGATCTCATGGCTCGACGAGAGAGCTGACGATGTATGGAGCGCTGGTGTGATTTTGTATATCCTTCTCAGTGGTGTTCCTCCTTTTTGGGCTGGTAAAATCTGAAAACTGTCAATTCTACTTTGTTGCTTCACAATGCAGTTGTTCATGTTCTTCCCTTTTGCTCTTCTGTTCTTCTATTCCTAGAAACCAAAAGAGGGATATTTGATGCCATTTCGAAGGGGGAAATCGACTTTGAAAGTTGATACGAACCGCAAGTATACGGTTGTCGTCGCAAGTAATAAAAATATCGATCCACAGGGACTATGTATTAGCTATAGTGATGTCAATATAATAGTTATCTAAAATAGTTGCGAGACTCCAAGTTTGTCATTTGGGAGTTGCCCAACAGTTATTTGTCTTATTAATGTAACTTTTCATTATCTATACAACTAGTCGATGTTTATACTTTCTAACCAAGAATTTCATCTTTTGCAGGAATCAAAAGTTGATGAGTCAGATATAGATGTAAGATTCTAATTGACTCATTCTCAATTCTTGTATCCTCTCGGTGACTTTGTTCAATGAATCACTTGACAATTTGCACAATTACAGGCTGAAGACGAGGATGAGGCAGAAGATGATGCAAAGTCTGATTCAGATGCCGAGGATGAAAAGGAGACTCCTCATGTAAAATTCTCTTTATCTTGTTTCCCTGTTTCTATAATACATTCCTTCAATTATTATGGAATCGTAGTTAGTTATTTAGTAGATCTCCACAATGATGATGCTAACGGTTTGTTCATTTGATGGTTGCAGGATGAGCTCTAGACGAAGTTGATTGAGTTTCATTGCAAGTTCATGCGAGATCATTGCAGTTCTTTCAATCAATTTTATCTAGTTAGTGAAGTTTAGTTTCCTTGAGAATCTCTCTTATCTCTATCAACAATTGTTGCTTTCTTGGAGCTAAAGATGAAATTTTAGACGCATTGAAGTCGAATTAATTAGCAAGAGTTTTTAGTTATTGCCACGGGGTGGGTTTTAATTGTAGTTTGGAAAAAAAAAATTAAAATTATGAGGTGAAGCAGGTTTAACTATGGATAGTGAAAATTCTGCAGCTGTCACACTCGATGTGAAACTAATGCTCGTAATGGCGCGACTGAAACCAAGTTTTGAGATGGGCGAACTTCTTCCGAGTTCAGTTTCTAATGCATAGTTTTGCTCTATCAAATTTTCATTCGCTGTTGTCATATTTCGTATAGACTTTCGAATAATCTATTCTAGCGTAACTGTTTTCGAAATATTAATGTTTTAATTAAAACAGACTAGTCATACAAAATCCCTTTCCTCTATCACATTTAATTAGCTTTTTTTGGTTTATTTGAAAGAACTTGCTTTAATCATTAGAACTACATCGAGTACCACAATTACTTTTCTCTAATCACTATGACTGAATGATAACTTTGTCTGAGATGGTGCTTCCTATGTTCCATTATTGTGGAAGAATTTTGTCTAGATTAAATCTTTCTGTTTTATTGTATCTTTCTAGCCACACTTCTTCTGGAGAAAGTAATCTTTGAATTAATCAATTTAGCACTCGATGATCTACTAGTCCCACAAATGAAGGTTCTTGTAGTTCATTAGATGAATTTGTTCATTTATATTTCACCCTGTTTATAATTCTTTTACTTTTTCCCATAAATCTCACATAGAATTTTTTCAAGTAAAAGGAAGCTTCACGTCTGCCTTTTTCTCAGTTAACTTGGTAATCTTTAATCCATTTCAGTGAAAAGCCTTTGCTTACCAAGGCAGAATTTTTCTTGCACTTCAGAGCTTAAAGCCAACTGTTATATATATATATTTCTTCTTCTCATCGTTCAGAACTTGGTTCTAGATAAGTTAAGGATCATATCCATCAAAAAACATTATTTTTAAGATCTGTGGTTAGACTTCATAATAAGTAGATTCCTGTTCCCTCATTTTTAGTCTACTTTTATTGGGTGCTTGATCTGGGTTTGTCAATTTGTTTGTTTGACTCTGCATTTATCTTCCCTGCCCTGCAGTTGAGTGAAATTAGGAAGGGGAACGTAAACCAGACGGTCATCGGTAAAAAAGTCACCGATAACAAGGAGGAACTGGAAGCTAGTGCCGAAGACGATGATGTGGACAATGTGGGCGACTCAGAAGGCGATGAGTTCGAGCAGGAAACTGGTTGACGCACACCTCCCTGTGTCTACTACTTAAGCACTTCTTCAATCTGCAATGTTTAACATTTTAAATTGAAACAGATGTTTATCGACGCGAAGTTAATGGTCGATTTAGAATTTAAACATGCAGGAAGAAGCAAGTCCATGTGACAAATCCTTGGTTTCCAAACCCTGCCCGACACAACGAGGAGGCAAAGTTAATCAGCACAGCAGCAGAGCAGAGCAGAGATGCAAGTTCACAGAAGCAGCGCGACCAGCAGGGAACAATCTCTGATCGCCGATAGTGTAATCATTCCAAATCATAGTCATGCACTAGTAGTGCTTCACTCCCTCCCTCTACAAGCCAGCCAGCAAGCCATGGATAGTTGGATACCGAGACGAGCAGTAACTTGAATTTGTGTTATGAACTTGTATAAGTTGTATGTTATCGACCTGCTGTATGTTATGAATTTGTGTTATGAACCTGTTGTAAGAATGGTTTTTGTGTAAATATAAGTTGTATGTTTTGTATGTGATTTAGTAAATTTTGTAGCAGCTCGGGCAAGAAACATTAATAGCATTCAAAAATATCCACATCCAAGATAAAAGAAAGTGAAACGAAATTAAGGTGATAAAGATTAAAGAAAGTGATTTGAAGTATAGGTATCAAGCAAAATGTATGGTTGATGAAAAAAATTGATAACCTTCATAAATGTGGATCCTATCATAGAAAATTTAGTCTTGAAAGAACACAAGCAAGTTCTAGAGTAATCAATCACAAAAGTGCATCACACAATAGGGTATAACCTCACTAGGTAGAAAATGTACACTATCTTAATTTCATCACTCTAGACTCCATTGCTAAGGGTCAAACAAGTATCCAAAAGCATTCATCCATGAACTCAAATTCTCAAAATTAAACAACCAAATTTAACTCACTTTTAAAGGCTTCTAAAATGATATAAAAATGACTAGGGGGATACACTTATTCCTTAAACCCAAAAATGCATGAAATGAAATTCAAACCTTTATTTCCAAACAAAATGCTCATGAAAATGGACATGTTATTACTGATATAAAACTGAAAATGAAAATGAAAAATAAAAGATGGTATTAACAATGAAGATAAAGCGTAAGATAGAAAACTCCCCTTTAGGTTGGGTAGATAGCATCATGAATTCCAAACATCCACCTCTAGCTCCTTTAATTCTTCAAATTATATCTTGAGCCGGTGGATATAATCCTTTGATCCATTTATGCCTCACCTTATACAGAATAATTTCATAAATCCATGCATTCTTCATTCTGGTAGGCTCCAATTCATCTTTCTTCACATGACCAAAAATTAATAATTTGAGCCTCCTTAGTGGTTTTCTGAATGATTTTACATTTTCCTCAAAGTAAATTATATATACCCAAATGGTAGGCTCCACACCAATCATATCAACCATTGTCCACCCTATAGCTTCCTTTTGTTGCCTCAGGTCTTGAAATAAAATTTTCTCCTGCTCTGACTCCAAATCTTGGGCAATAATAATTGGTGGACTCTGATTTTCTTCCAAACAAACATTCTTCAAATTATCTGGCAAAATCTTCAACTCCAACTGTGAACTGCTCAATAGGTATGAGTGATCCCTGGGGCTCAGTGCAATCCCCTACACTCTCATATCTATTTTCTGAATCCTCTGATATATCACTCAAAAATGGTGGTCCCTGGGGTTCAGTAAAATCCCCTACACTCATGTGATCATCTTCAACTGCAAATGAATCAGAACTAAGCTCCAGATCAGCTTCCTCAATAGCCAAAATATCCTCTCCATCATCCAAACTGACATCAAGTTCCTCTTCTTGAGATGAATTCTGTGTTTTTGAATTGGTATAACTGCTGTAGTGTCTTTAGAAATTTTGTTTTCCTCTTGTTCTTCAACTGAATTTGCAAGATCAATTGAGGAGGAACTCGGACTTGAACTTGGTCCACAATTAGTTGCTAAAAAATCCAATTTAGGGCTGATTTGGGATGAAAATGGAGCTGCTGAAATTTCTTCATGAAAATCTGATTCTTGAGTGCTTGCATTTGAAAAAGGCTCCCCACTCTCCAAAATTAGTTCACTCAAATTTTCTTCAGGATTTGGACTTGTCTGAGAATGTAATTGACTTGATTCTTGAGCTTGAATTTGATTCATGCTACTTACAAGTTGTCCAAATTGCCTCTCAAGATTTTGCAATGTTGTAGCTGCCCTTTGTTGAGCTTGTTGTTGCAATAGCATTTGTTGCATCATCTCCTCAAGCCTTTGTTGTTGAATCAACTCACTAGAACTCCCATAATTCCCTTGATTTGAATTTGAATCTTCAAAATAAGTGGGCTGCTGAAATTGATGACAAATCTGTCCACTTTGAGAAAATAATGATTGACATTGATTTTGGGCTTGAAAGGGTGCATTTTGATCTTGAAAACTTGGTTGAAAGTTCAAGGGAGGTTGCTGAAAATTTTCTCCTTGAAAACCTTGATTTAGGGGCTGTTGAAATCCTCCATAAGGCTGTGAAAACCCTTGATTTGAAGGCTGGAACTGATGTTGCTGAAATGGATTGTTTTGATGCTGTGAATTCTGGAATTGAGGTTGAAAATTGTTGTAGGATTGCTGAAAATCTTGTTGATGTTGATACGGTTGCTGAAAATTTTGATTTTGGTGTTGGAATTGATTGTTTTGCTGTTGAACTTGATGAAAAGGCTGTTGAAACCCTTGTTGAAATTGCCCATCCTGAAAATTCTGATTTTGAGCTTGAAATGGTTGATCCACTTGTTGAAAACCTTGATAAGGTTCCTGCAAATAAAAATTTTGTTCTGTTGAAAATATGGTTGCTGATAAAATGAGTTTCCATACATTTGTAGGAACCAACAATGATCAAAGCAATAAAGAAAAATGAGAATAGCTCAATTCAAACAATCTCTACTAGTTAAATCCCCGGCAACGGCGCCAAAATTTGATATAGCCCAAATCTAGTGTCACGAATGAGCATCAAATTAGAATTTATAATCGAAAACCCTTAGCTCACAAACAAATGTAATATAGGGGCCACGAGTCGTATTTTCCAAGGACTAGTAGAAGATTTGTATGAATCAAGCTAGGATGTCGTTCTATTTTTGGGTTTTCAAATATAAATGGGGGTTTTGATGTTTTCAATGAAATGTAAATTCAGGATAAGGAAATGAATAAAATGCAATGTGCTAATCTAGAATTGAAACTGTTGAAACAAGATATCATAATAAACCTAAGAATGCAATGAATTCAAAATTAAGAAATAACACCTAAACTAGCTAGCAATGGAATTTAACATCTAAATGCAAGAAATCCAATTCCTCAGATTATAGGAAGTCACAACCAAAGTCTATGGGACCGAATGCAAGGTTCAAAAGATTAACTCAATTCTGAAATCAACTATCTCTAACCATGATTAAGCAATAGAACTTCTAACAAAATTCAATTCCAATTGTAGAACACACTCTCATTGCAAAACAACAATATAATCTCTATAACCAAATTCAAGTAACTAACAGCAATGCTTAAACTAAGCAATCTAGCAATCTGATATAAAATCAAATTAACCTGATACGGAACAGTGCTTGAAACTGAACAGGAAACTCAGAGATTGAAATCAATGATCGGACAATCGAAACAAGATCTAAACAATGCAAAACTAAATGATCAAACAACTTTAAAACACGAATTGTTAAATGTTCAGAAGTGAAATTTGCAGAATGAACAAAATAGAACGAAACAGCAAAATTCTGAAAAGAAAAACAGATGTTCAGATCTTCCCTTCAAATTCAACTCTAATCTTGCCGTCACACAAGATCTGATCAAGGATCAGAAATCCAGAAACACAGCTTCAAAACTCAGCTCGATTTAAGCTAGATTGGATCTGATCAGCAACAGGGAACGCCCTTGCGAAACACCGAACAGAGCCAGATCTAAACTTGATGATTCAGCTGGAATTCTTCGAATTGCGATCAATGAAATGATCAGGAACCCTAAAAAACCTTCAAGGAACGCCTCTGAATGCCCTTTATTGCTCCGATCGAGTTGGATCGAAGAAAAACCATCTGAAATTCGCGGCGGAGAAAAGACTCTGATGAAACCCTCACCGAGCTTTTCCAACTGCGATTTAACCCCAAACTTAGCTTGTAGTTGATCTCTGGAAGCTAGAGATTGACTTGGAAAGAAGAATCTGGAGATCTGGCTTGAAAATCGAAGAAAAACGGAAGGAAATTGACGAAGAAGATGCTGCTACAGGAGTTACGTGAAACGCTACAGTGATCTTTCTCTTTAAAGCTACGATTCGAATTCGGCCGGTTCAACTCCAAATCGGCGCCGGTTCAGTTCATTTCAGCCGGTTCAGCTCCAAATCAGCCCAATTTAGCTCCAATTCGACTCCGGTTCGACTCAAATCTTGATCATGACGTTTGTAATCCATCGAATCAACAATTTTGACTTGACTTGGCTCAATTTGACTCAATCATGGTTCAATTTGGACCCTACACACAATCAAGCTTAATTAACTCAAAATTTACCGTAAAATCACAGAAATTAGAATTAATTGCCAAAACATACAATATTTCATAATTGCAATCAATTCATATCATTTAGCATTTTATTTTCATGTAGAAATCCAAATTAAATCCATAACATGCAATAAAATCTTAACCCATCACTATACCTCCTCTCTATTTGATCAAGATCTATTCCACCATTACTATGGCACACGGTGCCGATAACTATACCGATTCTATATGCACAATTTAAATTTTCTTTCAAAAACTTCACGACTGAAAAAGACAGTCTACACACAAAAGAAAGAGATGAAGATGATGCAAACCTTTAGGCCTGAAACAGATATAATGGTAGTCGAACGCAGAACCTGGAGGGCCATCAGGTTAGTTTCGATATCAGTTGGGTAACAATAAGAAGTTAACACTAACATGAACAATGCTCACCCTACGGTTCGCAAGAGCTGTATATGATGAAGCTGATGGTGCTAGTTTTGATTCTGAGGATGTTGCAGGTTCGATCGACAAAGGTGTTGAAGAGATAGCCTAGTTTCGGGGTAAGAAAGCATTAATAGATGCAATAGCGAAATATTAGCAGAACTAAAATCTAAGTAACTTTGGTTAATTAGACATATGTGCTTATGTAAAAAAAAAAACTAACCAATAAGGATTATTGACGATATCAAGCTTAATAGGTTAATCTAGTTAACGAGATCAATGCCAAATTATCGCAACATGAAATAAGCATTCAAATACAAAATAGAGAGTTAATGAAGTTTCTTGCCTGAATAAGTTCCTTTTTTCTGTTTTGTCCTACAAGCTTTCTATTTCTCTCTTGCTCTAAGATTCTTTTATTTCTCTCTTCCTCTAAGCGCTTGACGACTTTGCAAAGATAATAGACTCCTCTAGATGTCTTTTCCTAAAATGCGAAATGTTTTCACCGAATCAGATAACAGTTGAAAAACCAACAGATAAAAAAAAGGATGCATGCCTCAGTTCCTTCAATCCGTTCAAGCTTTGTATCCTGATGCATGACAGAGTTCAGATATCAGTGTGTGATCTTCGAGAATTGATTTCCTTATGCTTAAGATAATTTTACAAAACAAAATAGACAGTAACTACCAGATCCTGAACAGCACGCTGGAAAGTTTCCAAATCAGTATGAAACAAATTCAAGTCCTTATCTAGCTCTACCACCTACAGAAACATAACGGGAGATGAGTATGCTTATCGATTGAAAGACTATGAAAGCTATAATGTCTAACCTCATATTTGGTTGCAACTGTAAGCTCCTTGCACTCCTGCAAGTTCTTATCTACCTGATTAATCTTTGACGTGAAGTGTCGTGTGGCAACCTATCAAACAGCAGATTATTAAGTCAAGCTGCGGAAGATGACAATTGAAAATTTTTCTCCATATACACTAGAAGTTTCCCTTTTTATATATCACTCTCTTATATTTGTTGACATATTCTTTGGGGGTTCTAGAGGAGATCCAAATGTGTTTGTTTGTCTTGAAGCTTTTCTAGAAGGGATCTAGATTTTTTTGTGTTGTTGAGCTCCCATAGCTCGTATCCTTCCTAGGGTGGTTTGTATGTGCTTGCTTCATTACCTAGCCAAGGAGTGGTTTAGTGGATTTTGATCTTATGTGTTCAAAACCACATTATATCAGTTGTCTCTTATGAGTGTTTACCCATATTGCTTCTACTTCACACTTTGATCGATTGCCACATAACATGTAGATAGGATTTTTTTAGTACTAATCATTTTAATTTTCAATAAGTTGGGTTTTCCATATGTTTTCAAGTAGAGGAGGAATTGCCACCAAAGTATAGGCAACAATATTATTACATTTCTCTATCACGATTAAATTCGATCACAAGCATACATAATCAATGACTCATCAATAAAAACTATACATGTTCTTTCCATAGAATTTATAATTCAGAGCATATCAAAATGAAAAGGCCTCTTGGTAGTTAGATACGATTAAGAACAAATTTCAAACAAAAGACATACTGCAATAGACGATGATAGAAGATCTAGCTGCCGGCCAACGCAATTGCGAGATTCAGTGAAGCAACGCTGTGTCACAAACATCATATCTGAAAGTTTCCATCCCTAAGCAGTGAGAATATTAGCATTTATTTTTCTAGGTCAAGAATGGAGAATACACTTCAAATACTAATTGATTCAAATCACTGATAATTTTGGAGGAAAGAATACTGAAAATATCCTAAGCAATATTCAACAAATAAATGAGTTATTGAAATATCCTGCTGATCAAATTTAGAAACATACATGTGATATTGTAAGGTTATTAGGAGGAAAACGTAATATTCAAAAGTTTCAGACATCATTCAACAACTTGCAAAAATAAACAAAAAATTTGATTGAGAAACTAATCTCAGGGCAAGAATAACTGAACGTAATCTCTCATTCACTAATCTATTTGACTTGGGCATTTAAACCTTTGACGCAATCTGTTTGTTTCTGAAGGAGAATCATATTAGGCCCCATCTACCACTAAACTTTTTCTCAGATTCCTACCACCATCCAACTGCGACTCGGTCATATAACCTTGATTTGTTCATTTGGTCTAGTTGTTATGAACATTTTCTCATACTACTAATTTATAAGACAGAGACGACAATTGTGTCAGATAAACCTGTGATTGTCTATAGACAGAAATGACAAGCTCACCATCCAAAGTAAACATTAGTACCAATGGATAGTATATTTAAGGTAGTACACAGAGTCAAGGTCAGGAATTTGCATTTAAGGGGGTGCATAACATTTCATAGTACTAGCTGACGATAACCGTAATGTAATTAACTTTTACATTAATCTAAAATGAATAAACTAAAGTTTGATACTCTAAATCCTACAAAAAAAAAAACAGGCACAACATCCAGATTTAGAATATCATACTTCTGTTTATTCTAAAATAAGAAAAAGGATCTTAGGGACTTCAACAAACAGAAACCTTCAAATAAAATATTAATCTTGGCATTGCCTATGTGCTATGAAGATCCTGCCCTACTAATGAATTGTAAGTGGTACAGCCACAACAGAAACCACTAACTAGAAGCTATAAACTCATCTAGCTAGTAATGAACCATGTTGAGTGAATTGGTTCGACAAATCAAAGGACATTTGCATGCAGTGGTTGTCATAAAAGGACCGAATTATATGCTGCAACCCAAGTGTCTAATCATTCAAATGTTTAGTAGAAGCACATGACATCCAGCTTCTTTGAATCAGGTAGCATATCTCAGAAGGAAATTCTTAGCGTTAATCTTTAGCATCCTTGAGAAGAAACAAGAAAGCTTACCTTCCACCAAATGAAGACATATCCAAGAGCTCCAATAACAATGACAGTTGTAACGCCAAATCTTCCAGAACCTGCAATTTGCATTGAAATGTCAACAGAAAGAATTGTTTGAAATAATTGATGAAAACAAAACTACATAGTTAGGGAAAATCAAACAATAGCTGACAGGGTTAATAATTGTACATGAATCAATGCAATACAATTTTGTCTATTAACTTGGATCCAAAGGGGGTTCTCTACTATGGTCAGAGTTTCTAATTTGCTCCTTATTGAGGGGGAGGATGTTGACATGAGGAACATGCTTGTGGTCTCCCCAGTCTTGCTCTCATTTTTTTCTCAACCCAGAAATCCACAAGACTATGTCCTTCATCCAACCAAGTATACATTGTTGATGTGTGCAGTCAACAACAGAGAAGGATGAAGAGCATGACAACATCAATAGAGGTGATGGCATGAGCCACACGGTCTTTCATGTTGAACAGGACTCACTCCCCATTGTCTTTAAGCAATCTTTTATACTGAACATGGAGATAAACAAAGGCAATATAACTATGGAAAAGCAGTAAAAGTTCAACAAGGGATAGTTTTATGTGTGTGAATGCATGAGAGAGTGTGCATTCATAAAATGGAATCAACTAAATATTAAAGACATGGTTTTTGACAGTGCAACATACAAACAGATTGTAATGGTAAAAAGTACATTTTTCACTGATGTGCATCATCTACAAGTAATGAGGAATGTAAAAAACCTGATCCTGAACCACTTATGACTGTAATTGATCTTGACTTAGCCAAAAGTTGTAACTGCTCCCTCAGAGCATTAACCTGTAAACATTCGCACACTGTCAACAAAATTGCAAATTAACTATATACAGATAGAAATTATGGTCAGGGATACCGGCAAAGTGACATTGGCATTGGATCAATCATCCAACAATGCTACCAATTACAAGATAGGAAAATACATTCTTGTTCAAAAGCTTCCTAAAAGTCTTCTTGATAGACTAATCCGATTTTTTTTTAATTTTTGAGCAATTAGACCAATTGAAAATTTTCATACTAGAAAGCTGACAATTCCATCAAGAGCCCATATGCCGTTCATACATCAGCGTATCTTTTGTAATTGGTTCCCCTCAAAGGCAAAGTTTAAAGCAACTTCTAATTTGTAGATAATATTTTTTTCCTACTTCGCAATACTCTTTCCATGTACTGAAAAAAGGACAACTCAACCAACTTAGAAATTTTATCAATTAGAAAGGGCAGCCAAATGCACAGATGTCTTCAAATAATTGAAATCCTATTTTGTTCATTCAAAGGACATCTGAATATGAGGATGATCCATGATAGTAATTCTGCAAATGATCCCAATGTAATTTTGGATTTCCTAACCAAATAGCTACACTACAACCATTTTACATTGCTAATGTTCCAAGTTAGATAGAATGAATTTGTCACCCATAGTGATTGTTTCACTGCATGTTATATAGTATTTAGGGTGGGACTGTGGTAAAATTTCCATTCAACTTTCAAGCATTAATTGTTTACCTTCAAGGACCAAAATCCAACATACAGATATAACTGAGAATTATGCAAGTTGCAACACTGGAAGTGCTTATAACTACAAACATGATCTAGTGACACTATAAGCGTGGCATATTAACCTCAGCTAACAGAAAATCTGATTGTGTCTTGCTTGTGGATCGGGTGCCATTTTTATCTTGTTGCGAAAGCATTGTGACAATCTGTTAGAAAAAAAAAAATACAAATAGTTAGACAAGGACGAGCTGGTCACTGTTCCAAATAGAGTAGAGTTTGGAGGATTACCTTAAAAGCACCAGAAAAAAGTCTTGTAACATCAGGTAATTGCCCATTCTTTGAGAGCACAGACCCAATTATACCTGCAAAACAACCAATTCATATCGTAGGAATTGGGGAATTGGATATATATAATCTCATGATAAAACTCTAAATCTGGAACTACTAGTGTAGAACTAGTTCCTCTTGACCAATAGCCCTATTAATCTAATAATACCTCTAACACTCCCCTTAAGATGAAGCATAGATGTACATATATACCTCTCACACGCAAGAGAAACAAATTGATCTTATTCTATTTACAATCAACTTATGTATGAAGACCTATTGAGTAATGCATGGAATTTGCAATGCTACTCTTACTGCATAACGCACTGAAACAACACACTGTAATATCTGCAGAAACAACTTCAGCAAACCTTTTCAATGAACAAGATTTAAAGTAAAAAAGGAAGAAAAAAATGTCCACTTTAACTGATATATTAAGTTCTTCCTACTAAAATCATCCCCATAAAAATGTTTTTTTTAAGAATACTCTTGTTCTTGCTACCAAAAAATGCGACTTTAAGTATGCTATTACATTCGTCGTCGTTAAGAATTCAACAATCCATTATGAAAGCACCCGATCCTCTGGGCAAAGGCCAAATTCTCGCGTTAATCCAATGAGAGACACGGAGAACCCCGCTGATGAGAGATATAGATGAAAAAAGGTACCTGCTCCAAGGACGGTGCTTCGAAAGCGCCATGGTATAGCTTCTAAAGGGCCCCTTCAACCAACGCTCTTTCGCTATCGCCGGTATGAAAAAGTTCTCAAGTAGATCGCCGATGGCTCCGTCGCCGGCTCGCCGCGCTCTCGGAGCCAATGCTCGACCTGGAGTCCGGAGATCACAAGTTCCTCTCAGGGCTGCCCTTCATGTCCTATTTATAGTAATCATCGCGGAAGATATCGCCGATGCATCGCCCGGTATTTTGATTATATCGCAATTAATCCCAGCCGTAGGATTCCCTCGCGGCCATGCGTTGATTTCATGATCAACGGTACAAATTTAATTGGAATCCCTAGTAGTTTCGGAGGTGTCGAATCGGATCGGATCGGATCAGATTGAATCGATCGATTTAGCTTATCGAGCACGATTAAAGCTTAATTATACTTACGAACTCATATACAACACAAGTTCTCAGATCGATTACCTTGAATTTAATTTGTATCAATTTATTTAGGCATACAAATTTTAGATATAATTTTTCAAAAATATTTTTATCTCTAAAAAAATTAGTTTTAGAAAGTTTAAAAGAAATAGTAAATTAACACTTTTTAAAATATTCTAACGATTTTTGTAAACATAAATGCCCTTTAAAATTTACCAATTCTTAATCATTTTATTAATCAAATAAACATGTTCATAATATTTTATTAGGGTTTGATGATTCATTATACCATTCCATCAAATGAAGTTAATGGCGTTTAGCAGTTTAAAGTATTTACAAGTTTCTTCCTCTTAATAATTAACTGTAACTTTTCAATTTATCTCCTTATATATGGTTGTGGGACCGATTGTGTGAAGTTGTTGAGATAGCAGATTCTACCTTTTCCTGAAATATTCACAGTTTAAATATCAACTGAGATATTGCACTTTAAAATTTATTGGGTGGACGAACTAGTAGTCTATAAGGGTCTAGATACCTTAATTATAAAAAAAAAAGTTAATGGAATGTGGTAAAGCACTCGTAGTAACAATAACAAGATCGGGATTCAAATATTAAATAGGATAAATATGTTGAAGATCGACTTTTG
>NC_133868.1:3713462-3725331 GCF_044706935.1 Curcuma longa | reverse complement strand
ATGGTACAAAGCCATGAAAGAAGAAATGGATTCTATGGCATCTAACAACTTGGGATCTTGTCAAGTTGCCTAATGGTGTAAAAGCCATTGGTTGTAAATGAGTTTTTAAAACTAAGAAAGACTCAAAAGGGAACATTGAGAGACATAAGGCTAGACTTGTTGCCAAAGGGTTTACTCAGAGGGAAGGGATAGACTATACGGATACCTTTTCTCCTGTGGATCTAAGAAAGACTCATTCCGTATAATCATGGCATTGGTAGCTCATTTTGATTTGGAGCTACATCAAATGGATGTGAAAACAACATTTCTTAATGGTGATCTAGAGGAAGAGGTTTACATGAAACAATCAGAAGGATTTTCCTTTAGTAATGGTGAGAATTTAGTTTGTAAGCTGAATAAGTCCATATATGGGTTAAAACAAGCCTCTCTGTTAATGATATTTGAAATTTCATGATGTTATTACTTCATTTGGTTTTGAAGAAAATATCATGGATGTTTGTATATACCAGAAGGTCAGTGAGAGCAAAGATTTGCTTTCTTGTGCTATATGTGGATGATATTTTGCTAGCAACTAATGATAAGGGTTTGCTATATGAGGTGAAAAATTTCTCTCAAAGAGCTTTGATATGAAGGATATGGGTAATGCATCTTATGTCATTGGCATAAAGATCCATAGAGATAGATCTAGAGGCATTTTAGGTTTGTCTCAAGAGACCTATATCAACAAAGTTCTAGAGAGATTTCGAATGAAGGATTGTTCACCAAGTGTAGCACCCATTGTGAAAGGTGATAGATTCAATTTGAATCAATGTCCTAAAAATGAGCTCGAACAAGAACAAATGAAAACCATTCCATATGCTTCAGCTGTTGGAAGCCTTATGTATGCTCAGGTCTGTACTAGGCCTGACATTGCATTTGTTGTTGGAATGCTTGGGAGATATCAGAGTAATCCAGGTGTTGACCACTGGCGGGCTGCAAAGAAGGTTATGAGATACCTTCAAGGAACCAAGGATTACATGCTCATGTATAGACGGACTGAGAAGTTGGAAGTCATTGGGTACAGTGATGCGGACTTTGCTGGCTGTATTGATTCACGTAAATCAACATCTGGTTACGTGTTTATGTTAGCCGATGGGGCTGTGTCATGGAAAAGTGTCAAGCAGACCTTGACTGCTACTTCCACTATGGAGGCTGAGTTCGTCTCTTGTTTTGAAGCAACCTCGCATGGTGTATGGTTGAAGAGTTTCATATCTGGGCTTAGAGTTGTGGACTCTATTTCAAAGCCTCTGACATTGTATTGTGATAATTCAGCTGCTGTATTTATGGCTAAGAACCATAGAAGTGGTAGTCGTAGTAAACATATTGACATCAAGTACTTAGCCATAAGAGAAGCGTGTTAAAGAAAAGAAAATAATTATTGAATACATTAGCACCTAATTGATGATCCTCTGACTAAGGGCATGCCACCAAAGGGTTTCAAGGATCATGTAGCGCGAATGAGACTTGGTTCCAGAATGTAATATTTATTTTAATGAAACTCTTATTCAGTTTAGATATTTCTCCTTTTGAATTGTATATATACTTATTGTTTTGAGAAATATCATTATGTTTGGACCATAAATAAACATATGGTTTATTTCTAATTGTTTGGAGTTGACATTGAGAAATGTAACATATTGTGATACATGGAAGATAATACTCATATTTAGGAACTGTCGCCATGATCCATATGTTATTGTCGTCATATGGTGGATATACATGGACCAAGTGGGAGAATGTTGGTTATTTTGGCTCTATTGGCCATGGAGCAACCAACTCCATGTTGTGGTCCATGATTTGGAACCGCCACCCATGACTCCATGCCTATATATCTTCCTCTCCAATAACTTATGATGGCAGAGTTTTTTGGAGTTTTGTTGAAGCTACGAACTGGTCCCTAGGTTTAGCTCTGCTCGTTTTCTTTACACCATCGCATCTTGTGTGGAGCAAAGGACCAGAAGAACAGATCATTACCGACGAATTTGAATGGCAGGAGGTAACTCGATCTTATTTCCGCTGCATTTGCTTTGATATTAGATGCCTCATGTTGTTTTAGTGCCTCCAGCATCTCGTGCCAATCTTCAGCCTCGAGTCCGACCTCGAGCTCTGGTCTTGGCATGACTCCGACATCTCGTGCCGACCTCTTCAACCTCGAGTCCAACCTCGAGCTCTAGTTTCGACATGACTTCGACATATCGCGCCGACCTCTTCATTCTCGAGTCCGATCTTGAGCTCCGGTCTTCGGATGCCTTCGGCATCTCATGCCGACCTCTTCGTTCTCAAGTCCAACCTCAAGCTCTGATCTCGGGATGCCTCCGGCATTTCGTGCCGACCTCTTCATTCTCAAGTCCGACCTCGAGCTCCGGTCTCGGGATGCCTCCGACATCTCGTGCTGGCCTCTTCATTCTTGAGTCCGACCTTGAGCTTCGATCTCGACATGCCTCAGCATCACGTGCTGAACTTTAACCTTAGCATCTGCTTAATCCCAAGAAAGGGTCAGTCTGCACAATGAGGTGAGCTTAAAACTGTATCTTCCGAAAGAATAGGAAAATATTCCCAAAGGATAAGAATTGACAGAATTTTTCTAAATTAGAACAAATATCTTGAAATATTTCTTAAAATAGATGTTAATATTTTGGAGATTAACTACTATAGAAAGGCGACCCATACCCATGGGCACAGGTACGCACACATAAACTCTAACTTCCCTAAGTCATAAACTTCTTCTTCATGCGAAATTCTAACTTGAGCATCAAAGTGGCTTGCAAGGACCCACCCTCAGCGCCATTCTAACTCTCTTTTTACGTGTTTTTTAGGTCTCTTTATCTTTCTCAGCAGTCATCTTCAAGGAGTGTGTATGTCAATAATTTGTGAACCGGTGTATGAACCATCCATAATGTATTGGCCTAAACAATGACTTTAGAAACATTAGAGTTAACTCAAATCAAGACCATGCACTTCTAAGAGTTTTTTGGTTCTCATTATATTCTCAAATCTTAATTACACAACTTAAATAGCATGTTGTGAGTATTTGAAATTTAATCAATTTTATATAATTTGACACAAATTCACTATTGGACTTAGCTATATCATATTCACTCAACAATAATATTAATGTGTTTCTAAAACTCTTTTGGTTTTAATCATCTAAAATTTTAAATCTAAATATTATACGATTATCAATAAATTTTGATCAAAACTCACTGATGATCTTAAAAATATTAGAATTTAGAATCATTTAAACAACAATGCACTCTTAGAAACCTTTTGACTCTCATTATACTCTTAACTTTTAATTTCATAACTTAGATATCCTATGGTTTCTAAAATTTAGATAATTTTAGCACAAGCTTATTGTTAAATTTAAGTATATCATACTCACTCAACAACATCATCCATGCGTTCCTAGAATTATATTGACATTAACCATCTCCAACATTTTAAAATAAAGATATGGTACAAACTTCAAATTTTGAAATCTTGAGTAAGTTAAAAGGTTACTAGGAATGCATTGATCTTGATTTATATTTATTCTGACATGACTAAGGTTATTAAGAAGTTTTATCAAAACTAATTTACCTAGTGAACTATATAAATTTCAAAATTTAAAATTTTGACTATGGTGAGACTAAAAGATTCCTAAGAGTAAATTGATTGTATTAATTTTAATATGGCTAAGATCATTAAAAAATTTTGATCAAAATTAATTATGATTGTATAATATCCTAATTTTAAAATTTTAAATATGATAATTAATAAAAATTATAAATTAAAAAAAAAAATCCACCATATACCATCTACGTTAGAAAATTAAGATTTGAGCATACTCACGAGATTTATAAATCCATTAGTTTTAATTTAGTTAAATTTAACTTTAGACTTATTAAATTCAATCTCAATCAAAATTATTATATTATTAAAATTCTCCAAAGTGTAACTATTTCTTTTAATCTTGATTTTATCCTATACTAAATCAGTTATAGGATTTTAATTTTTTTTTTTACTTTTAAAATTATTGTACTTATAGTTTAAGATTTTAAATGAACTCATTTTTTAAAATTTTAAATATGCACTCGAGTGTCTCAGTTAAACGCGTGTAAAAAAGATATATATTACTTAAAAATACATGAATTAATAAATATAATCTATAATTTAAATATTAATACAAATTAGATAAACTATGATTTATTATTTAAAATGTTAAATATAACTAGATGGTTCGAATAAGTTAAACAATTGGATATAGAATAAGAACCATAAGTTAAACAATTGGATATAGAATAAGAGCGTATATATAGAAGATGTATTTTAAATAAAAAATACATAATTTAATAAATATAAAAATATAATACATAATTTAAGTATTAATAAAATTCAGATAGAATTCAATAAAATGACAAAATATTTTAATATCAAAAAAATTAAAAAAATTTTCAAGAGGAAAATGATATTTAGTATGAAAAATTTAACATGAATAAAAGTAAATTTTACTGACATATTTTAATAATTTCTTTATTCATAACAAGTTTCAATCAAAAATGACTAAACTCATTTTAACCATTAAAAAATAAAATAAAACCTTAACTGTAAAAAACATTATTTTTACACAAAGATTTATTTTTATAATGCTTTACAGCTTCACATCAAAAAGAAAAAATTGAATGATTTCGATCGAAATAATAAAGAAAATATAGCTTCAGAGATCTTGGTGGATAAGGATCATCAAATAGGGTTTTATACCACAAAGAGTAGCAAATAATGTTCTTACATCAAAGGCTAAAGAGCATTCTCTAGAAAAATAAAAAGGAAAAAATCCTCAAACTCTACAAAAGCAGAAAACAAAACGATGAAATGCATTAGCTTGTACTCATATTACAGGAAAAAAATCATTTTTTTTCTTTGAAAGGGGCAAATCCTTATACAAGTCAACAAAAAACAGATCTAAAACAAATGCATTTACTGTGAAGGCATGATATGTCAGAAGTAGCTGGTTAAGATATCATCTTTATAAATCAATGGGAATCCGTCTGATTCTTTTCATCATCCAACATCATGCAGGAAACGGATGGATCATAATTGGATTTAATACATGAATAAACGACAATATCCTTTTTACAGAAAAATAGAAGCAAAATCAAACTTTTGAAACAGGATCTAGCTTAAAATAATGCCCCCAATCGAAGCAAAATTGAGGTGTCGAAGGGGAGAAGAAATTTATCAACCTTGTCACCGAAAAATCTTACAAGTGTGAGAAGATCGTCGGAGCTAAAAGGATGAAATGAATCTAGCCTAACGATAGATTCCTTGCTGCAGCAATAAACCAAGCAGCAAACAATTGCAATATTAGGCCTTCGAATCGACTTTAAATAAATTCAAAAATAAAAACAATCCGAGATCACCAAAAATCAAGCAAGTTAGATGAAGAGATAAAACCAGGAATCGAAGAACAGCGACGGACCTGCGGCAGACGACGACCTTAAACCCTAATGCTCTTACTCGATGCAGTGTATTTATAGCGGGGCTGGCGTTTCTAGTACTCCGCGGTGTATGATAAGACCCCGGAACCTGCTCAAGATTATAGACCGAAGCAAGTGCTCCCCGTGCGGATTTAGAAGTGCAAATGTAAATAAATTAAACAAGAGCTCATTTACGTTTATTAATAAAAATTCTTTTAAAAAAACTTGAACCGAAAATTATACAAAATAAATTAAATTTTAAAATAACAATTAAAACGAATCCATCATTAATATTTTTAAAAATTAATTTGAAAAGCAGCTACATTTTAAAAACTATTTAATTATTTGCTTACTATCACAATTAATTTAACATTATTAAGTATTAAAACGGCTTAGGAACTGGTTTTTCCCAAGTGAGACCGAATGTTCTTGGTATCGTGGTTAAACGGATAAATTTATAGTGGAACGGATTAATTCATACAAAATTTATCATATCACATAGTGGGAATAGATTGATCGCCATTCTAGCGGATTATAAAATTATAATTCAATCCAAATCAAGACGGATTACAAATTAGATGAATCAATTCACGGATTTATTAAAAAATAAAAAATATATATATAAGGTTGAGAATTTTAAGTTTGTGTTACGGATTAGGTAGGTAAGTTCACGAGTCCATCAAAAATTTAAAAAATATATAAAATATTAAAAAATTTTAAATTTAATTGCAAATTAGATGAGTTAAATATATGAACCCATTAAATTTTCACTTTAATTTTAAATTTAAAAAAGAAAATTTTTTTTGATCCGTGGACCAACTCAAGTCTACTGTAGGCCGATCCACACGGGTCACTTAGGCCGACTAATCTATTTGGATCCATCTTAATTGATAAAATATCAACCCAATCAATTTAAATTGTTTGGTATGATAGATTAATTCAATGGACTAATCTAAATTAATGATAAATCTTAGTTATCCCCATTGACTATTTCTGAGAGTGACCGGTCTAGCTCCACGGAAGTTTTCCATCGGCCACTAAGGTAAATTAAGAAGTGCACGCAGCGATCAGCCCAAATTAATAATTCAAATTAATAATTCTAATTATGAGTGATATTAAAGTTCATGACATTCTATTTTTTTCCCAGTGCCGCTCCAACTTCCTGGCTGAATACTCTTGGCATCCTCATCGATCAAGCTAAACAGATAGACCTCGATGCATTAGTTGGGGCGAAGAGGTGTGCCTTGGTTCACTGCAACTGCAAGGTGCCTGAGAAGTCCAGTGTAGAACCTATAATTTAAATATATTAAAAAATAATATCAATTCATTTATTTTAAAAATATTTTTATATTATACTATTTATGAAGTTAATTCATTTATGATGCGATCCGATCTTATTCAAGGTACGATCATGTCATCTCATACCATGTGATGTGGTAAGTCTTGTTTGGTCCACCAATGTGGTCGAGAAGATCAATAGATTGTCCTACCTGGCCGATCTCGGGGTCCACGGTTCCTGTCCCGGGGTCCACGGTCAGGGAGGTCTCACCCGGTTTGACGTGGCTGGGAAGGTCAGTAGTTCGCTCAGCCTGGCTGGTCCCTGGGTCCATGATCCCGGCCTCAGGGTCTGGGGTCAAGATGGTCCTAGGAACTCAGGCCCATTCATCCAAGAACCGTCCGTTCACATAAACTTCCTTACCGAGGTCATGGGACCCAACATCCTGTTCACCCGGCCGAACATTGTGGGAGACAAACCTAGGAGGATGGATTACCACGATAGGTCCCAACAGATGCTTGCCCGGCCCGCACAGACCTTCAGCCTATCTGCCCGGGATGGCTCAACTACAGCCTGACCCGGGTATTTTTCGCACTACTAGAGTGTTTCCCGGGTGACCCATCGTTTAACCCATCCCGGCTTGCTCAATCCGTTCAATTTGGCCAGGCTGTTCATCTTGCCCGGTCCTTCCGCTGTGACACGCAGCTTACTCGGCTAATACTCGCCATGATGGTTCCCGGGTAAGCCGTCCAATTTTGCCGTCAATAAGCAGCCCCTTCAGACAACTCAGTCTACCTGGTCTGCCTGACCATCCACTCCATCTACCTTGCCCGGCTAAACCCAGTCCTTGCTGGTCCCGGGTACCTTCTGCCCACTCCAATATCAATCCATGCTCAAGTCCTACTAACATTCGACTGTAATACAGACAACCAAACGTGCGAACTGTCGCGCAGGGAAAAGACTATGTTCGTGTCTCCACGTCTCACCTCGTCGCTGTCGTCATCGTCCTACCTGCAGCTAAATGACAAAGATGACGTACAACATCTCGCCGCAGAGCAGTTATAGGCATGTCGCCCCTGTCTCCTAGATGCCACCCTATTGGTGCGGTTGTCAGACACATCCAGGTTTGGTCCCCTCGGATACCATCATAGCCTGCTCCCCTGCCAAATGGAATGTTCGCTCCACAGGTATATCAGTTCCCACGCAGGTATCAACTATCTATCCAATCTCTTGCATTCTCACTACTACAACTGTTCTTACTACTGCTACTTTCTTTTCACCGAAGGACTGACTTGAGCGTCGAAGTGGCCTGCCGGGACCCTCCGACGCCAGTTAATCCGTTCGTTCGTGTTCATTTCGCAGGTCCCCTCCTACCAGGGCCCGCATCGGTTGAGGTGACATCTTCTTGACCGGTGGGTTGACTGTCGTCGATTTTTGATCGGAATAAATTGGCGCCGTCTATGGGAATTCTGAGCTAAAGGCGCCACTAGACGCACCACCGACAACCGCGAGCCTCAGGAGGAACCAAACTCTGGGACTCTCGATCCCGGGGTCCCTTTCATGGTTTTGCGTGAAAATCTCCAGTTTGTCATCCAAGATGTTTTGGGTGCGATATTGGAACGCGCTCAACAGGCGCTCCCGCCAGCACCCGTTGCTAGTGCCCTCTTTGGGGCTCAGAGGCCTTCCCCAGTGGGGGAGGTTCTGCTCTCGATGGGTTCGACTAACCGAGGTGGGGCCTCTATGGAAGTAGATTTGCAAGGATCCCACACTGGAGGGGATCGGTGCGACGATCGTAAAGGTAAAGCTCCCATGGTCTCTCCAGCAATTCCCCCAGTGAAGCTGCACAAGAACCCCTTTTCCAAGGAAATCTTGGAACAGGGATTACCCCTGCGTTTCAAAACAGTACCCGTGGGAGAATACAATGGGTCCACGGATCCTGAAGACCATCTCGGTCGATTCGAGAATGCCTCCCTACTCCATCAGTATCCCGATGGGGTCAAGTGCCGTATCTTTCTCAATACCCTCGTCGGATCGGCGCAATGCTGGTTCAATCACCTGCCGCCTGCATCCATTCACTCCTTCGAGGAGTTTAAGGAAATCTTCTTACACCAATTCTCTAGTGCTAAGAAGTACCAAAAGTCTCCGCTCACTCTTTTTTCAATGAAGCAAAAGCCCCGGGAGACCCTGAGAGAATACCTTCATCGTTTCAACAAAGAAGTGTGGGTGTGCCTTTTACTCCCTCGGACATCCTTACTAGCGCCCTGACTCAGGGCCTTCAAGACAGAGACTTCTTCCGTTCTCTAGTGAAGAAACCACTGCCCAGCTACCCCAAACTGTTGGAGCGCGCTAATAAATACATACACCTGGAGGAAACCCAGCTGGCGAGGCGAGGAGATGCCGCCCCCACTCCGCCTGCTGATAGAAAGCCAGCCCCTGCACCTCCTCGACGGGAGGCTCGATCGGAGGCTCGACGGGAAGCCCCACCGAGACCTCTTCCACATCCTCCACCGCGGCGCGAGGAGCGCGCTATCCAAGTAGTAGATACACTTCTCATTCCAAGGGAGTACGGACTCTCAGCCAGGAATGGTCAATCAACCCGTTTCTGTGTCTATCACCAGTCCACCGCCTATAGTACTCAAGAGTGCCGAGTACTGACCCAGGAGATCAACCGGGTCATCATGGAAAGGCAGCAAGCTATGGCTGTCCCGCAACCCGGCGGAAGACGCTTGCCGGGGAACCCTAGTTGGAGAGGCGACCAGGCACGGAGAGGGGCACCAAGACGTCCTGGCCGCGATCCTCGGCCAGAACCCAGGGCGGATCGATGATCACCCCCTAGAGGTGACCGCTTCCCGACACACGATGACCAACAGCGTGAGCGCATACCGCCCCCCGAACTCGCTCACGAAGACCGCCAGGATCCTCGAGAGAATCAGAATAACATGCATCATCGGGAGGCAATAAATATGATCGCCGGAGGCTCCACCAACGATTCTAATCGAGCCCACAAGGCTCATGGCCGTCGGCTGGAGGCGTACAACATCAGTTCCAGTTCGGCACAAGCCCATGACCCTTCCATTCAGTTTGGGCTCCAAGACCTGGAGGAAGTATCCCTTCCTCACGATGACGCTCTTGTCATCAGAGCCACCATCGCCAACTACGACGTGGCTCGTATTTTTGTTGACACCGGTGTAGGATCGGAAATACGCTAGAGGGGGGGGGGGGGGTGAGGAGTTCAAAGAAATCTTCTTACACCAGTTCTATAGTACTAAGAAGTATCAAAAAACTCCGCTTACTCTATTTTCAATGAAGCAAAAGCCTCGGGAGACCCAGAGGGAATAGCTTCATCGCTTCAATAAAGAAGTGTGGGATGTTCCTTCTACTCCCTCAGACATCCTTACTAGCGCCCTGACCCAGGGCCTTCAGGATGGAAACTTCTTCCGCTCCCTCGTGAAAAAATCACCTCCCAATTATCCCAAACTGCTGCACCGTGCTAATAAGTATATACATTTGGAAGAAACTCAGCTCGCTAGGCGAGGAGACACTGGCCCCACCCCGCCTGCTGACAGGAGGTCGGCCCCCGCACCCCCTCGACGAGAGGCTCAGAGGGAGGCTCAGCCAGGACCTCTCCCCATCCTCCACCACGACACGAGGAGCGCGTCATCCAAGCAGTAAGTACGCTCCCTATCCCGAGGGGGTATGGAGTCCCCGCCGGGAACGGCCAGCCGACCCGTTTCTATGCCTATGATCAATCCACTGCCCATAGTACACAAGAATGCCGGGTACTGGCCCAGGAGATCAACCGGATCATTGTGGAGAGGCAACAAGCAATGGCTATCCCGCAACCGGGTGGAAGATGCTTGCTAGGAAATCCTGGTTGGAGGACTGACCAGGCAAGGCGTGGGGCGCCCAGACGTCCTGATGCTCGGTCGGAACCCAGGGCCGATCGACGGTCACCCCCTAGAGGTGATCGATTCCCGCCGCGTGATGATCAACGGCAAGATCGCACGTCGCCTCCTGAACCAGCTCACGAAGGTCACTCGGATCCCCGAGAAAACCAGAATAATATGCCTCATCGGGGGGCGATCAATATGATAGTCGGAGGCTCCACCGACGGGGATTCCCATCGAGCCCGCAAGGCTCATGGTCGTCGGCTGGAGGCTTATAGCATCGGCTCCAGTTCAGCACAAGCTCATGGCCCTTCCATTCACTTCGGGCCCCAAGACTTGGAGGGGGTATCCCTCCCCCATGATGACGCTCTGGTCGTCCGAGCTACCATCGCCAACTATGATGTGGCTCGCATTTTTGTAGATACCAGAAGCTTGGTCAACGTCCTATACAGGGACGCTTTCGACCGTATGTAGATAGACCGGGACTAGCTTCAGCCCATGGCGACTTCCCTGTTTGGCTTCTCTGGCCATGAAGTTCGACCTCTGGGGCAGATTCAACTCCCCTTGTCTCTCGGGGAGGAACCCCTAAGGAGAACTCACAGCATCCTCTTTACGGTGGTGGATGCTCCGTCCGCTTATAATGTTATCCTGAGAAGGCCGACCCTCAGTTCTTTTGAAGTGGTCATATCCACTTTCCACCAGAAGATCAAGTTTCTGTCCAAGACCAAGTCGGCTCTGTGAGTGGAGATCAGGGGATGGCCAGGAACTGATACATTGACATGGTCCAAACGAACATCAGGGCAACCAAGAGGAAGCCGGCCGCGGAGGTACAAGCGGTGCAGGAGGGCGAACCTGCCCGAACACTCTCGGCTAAGGTTAGTATTCAAATCATCCCTAGCCATCCTCACAGGGTCACACAAATAGCTACTGGCTTGCCCGAGGAGTTGAAGGAGAAGCTCGTGGACTGTTTAACCCAGAATAGCGACATCTTTGCCTGGTCCACAGCGGAGATCACCGGGGTATCTCCGGACGTTATGGAGCACCGGCTCAACACCCTTCCTGACGTAAGGCTAGTCCGACAGAAGAGACGACACTTCTCTCCCGAGCAGGACAAAATCATCCGGGAGGAGGTCAACAAACTCAAACACGCTGGCCAGATTCGGGAGGTACAGTTTCCTACCTAGCTAGCCAATGTAGTCTTGGTGCCTAAA
>NC_133868.1:3625798-3713362 GCF_044706935.1 Curcuma longa | reverse complement strand
TGCAATTTTATTGTACCGAGCTTTTACAAGTTGTGATCTTTGTATCTCGTTACATTTGTTGCCGTAAGGGGCAAGTGCGTTAGTGGATTTGCCCGCAGTAAACGGTCAAGGACCATGGGTCTTGGAGTAGCAGTCTTGGGCTGTGAACTAAGTAAATAAAAGAGTCATCTATTTTTTCTTTGTTTTTAAATATAACTGCTTCTGCAAGTATCTTTTCGCTTCCGTACGTATTTCGAATTCCAATCATATTAAAAATCAAAAAGCGTCAAACACGCTATTCACCCCTCCCCCCTCTAGCGTGTTCTCGATCCTACAATAATTAGTGATCGTGAGATAGTTCAGATTTTCTACTTATCTTTTTGATTATCCCAAGGTCAATTAGTGGTTCTTACTATTCTTCTATCAACATCACATTAAGATCTATGGGAGTATCTATTGATTTAGTCTTTAGCATGTTAACTTCTTTAAGTATATCAAATACATTGTTATATCGTGAGATATAAATATCTCCCTCTGAACGAGTCATCTCTATGCTAAGGAATTATTTGAGATTAGCTAAACCTATTTCAATTTCAATACTAATCTTTAGCTTTCTGTGCGTTTGGTGTTAACTGAGTCTCTTGGAGCTTGCTTCAGAGATACATGAAGTCACATCCTCAACGCCATCTCCATCTAAGCAACCTATGGCCACCTAGCTACCAACCTTTCCTAACTAGTCCTCATTCACTATCATTGTTGTTGACTACCCACCCACCTCAATAACAACGACAACCTTCTGCATGACACCACTTTTACATCCTAGCAAGGGCTGGATCGGTATGGTATACCGAATTTTGCATACGATACCGTATACCGTACCGAAAATTTCGGCATAAAAAAATCTATACCATTACCATACCAAAAATTCGGTATACCGGAATTTCGGTATACCGAAAATTTCGGTATACCGAATATACCGAATTTTCGGTATATTACATCGAAAATACTAAAAATTTTGGTATATTGATAATTTCGGTACGGTATTATACCGAAAATGTTGGTATACCGAAATATCGAAAAATAATAATTTCATACCGATACTGATACCAAAAAATTCGATACGGTATTATACCGTACCGAAATTTTCGATATGGACGGTAAATATCGGTATGGTATCTGCGGTATACCAAAAATTCGGTATTTTTTCCCACCCCTAATCCTAGCGATGGCGTTCCACATCACTGATGCCCCCCTCATGGCCTGTTCGTCCTATTCTTAACAACCACAATAGCCACAAGTCGGCACAATAGCCACAAGTCGGGATGAGTATTCGGTTAAAACCAAATCGAATTGAACCGAATTAATCGAAAATTGAATAAATCGATTTTTTTCGAATCAACCGAACCGACCGAATTTTCCAATAAAAATTGAACAAACTGAACCGATATTTTATCGGTTAATTCGGTTTTCGACCGAATCAACCGAATTAACCGAATTTTTTTAAATATTATAAAAATTTTACTAATAAATTAGAGATTTATAAATTTATTTACTTAAAATCTATAAATTATTTTTTTAATTTAATTAATTCGATTTATTCGGTTTAACCGAATAAGAAAATTTAAAATCGAAACCGAACCGAATTAACCGATTTTTTTTAAAAAAAATAATCGAACTTCCGAAATAACCGAACCGAATTAAAAATTCGGTTCGATTTGATCAGTTTATTCGGTTTAACCGAATTTTTGCTCACCCCTAACCACGAGACACCTAACAACCTTCTTTGACTTCCTTTCGCCTTTGCCTGGGCTGTAGGAACTTCTAATCTCCTTCGGTCCCCAAACCTTCCTTGTGATCGAAATCAATTATACCTTTACGATCCTCCACTCGAGGCCACTCCTTCATCCTCTATAGGAAATTTGATGCTCACCACTATGAGAGATGATCAATGTCACCTTGCATAACATCTTTACACCATGAGATTGTTGCAATGCCGCCCTTCTGAGATTTGAGTGACATGTAGGTTAGTCTATCTAATTATAATATTTTAGATTGTTCAAAAAAAAAAAGTATTCCTCTAAATTGTTCTAGTAACTTGTTCTATGGGAACCGTGTGTAGCAAACTTTGCAACACAAAGGCTCACATAACAAACTCTTTTATTTCCTTGTCTGCATTATTTTTTTCCGTGTCTACATTTACATCCTTTACACTCTGTTTGGATCGGGTGAGGGACGGTTCATTAATGGAAGGGGAAGGAAGGGGAAGGGAGGGAAAGGGAAGGGAAGGGAGGAGAAGATCAGTAACCTTGTTTGGGAAGAAAGGAAGGTTAAAAGGAAAGGATTTGAAAGTTAAAAAAATAAAAAGTCAAAAATATCCTTTCTCTTCTTCCCGACATCTCGCCAGATTCGACGAGCAGGCGGAGAGGGGGCAGCCGAGCCCCCGCCCGGGCGGCCCCTCCCAACGCCTGCAGAGGCGGCGATCGGCACGCGACCACCGGGCGCAGTGGCCGGCCGGTGGAGAGAAGAAGAGGGAGGAAGGGGGCGCTTCACGTTCCCACGCCCAGCTCCGCCACATCTCCGAGGCGGGTGCTACTTCGCCGGAGCCGATGGGATCGGAGGGCGGAGAGGGGGGCGGAGTGGGCGGCGGACGACGCCGGTCGCCGACGATGTGGCTGATGGCAGCGAAGTAGGCGTCCTTCTGGAGGACCGGCGCCGGAGGGGTGAACGAGTGGAGGCAGCAGCGGCGGAGGAGCGACGCAGCGGCGGAGGAGCGACGCAGCGGGTGAGCGGAGCATCGGCGAGAGCGGCAGTGGACGCGTCCCCTTCCTTCGCAGTGGGTAAAATTGGAAATAATATGAGTTCCCCTTCCTTACACCCCGATTTGGGGTGTAAGAAATTCGGGCTATTCACGAGCATGGAAGGGGAACACTTCCCCTTCTTTCCCCTTCCCCTCCTTACCTCACCTCATCCCAAACAGGGGTAAAATTTTTTTTTCCCCTTCCTTACCTTTCCCTCCCTTTCCCTCACCTCCTCCCAAACAGAGCGTTAGGGAGATTAAGGAAAATATGACTAAGGCTTATGTTCTAAAACATCCTGACCTCTCTGAACGTTTTGAGGCGTTCTAAGTTGCCTCTAGGATATGGATAACAGGAACCTCAAGCCAAGAAAGGCATCCCATTGTATTTTTAGCAAAAATATCTGTGAAATTTAAAAGTGTTACTTAAGCTACGATAAAGAGTTTTGTGCTACCATTTAGGCCTTTAGGCATTGACATCCCTACTTATTACCTCTTGAACTCACCTTGTGCTTTGAGCATAAGACATTGAGAAAGTCTGTTATCTACCCTTAAACCAGTCCATGCACAGCCCTATTTTCTTTTTATATGGGGATGTCATATCTTTGAGTGATAGCATGAAGTTAATCCCAAATTCCCAATAGCACACCTTGAGGGCACGGTTGGTTTAGGGTTATCGTTGATAACCTTGGTTATCTATCCAAGTTTATCAATAATAACCTTGTTTGGGTTATGTTATGATCAATTCGCAAGTAATGTAGCATCCACCTCGTGAAGGTTGGATGGAGGCATCACTCTGATCAGAGTAACGTAGCGGAAGCGTGAGGACGATATGCGCACCAAATATCCTCATCGATTTTCCTTAGGTATCGATTTCCCTAAGTTATTTTAATTTGGGGACCAAATTTTTTTTAGTGGAGGAGGATGTTAAGAATCGATAAAAAAAAAAAAGAGTCGCGATCTCCGTTTTCCTCGGAGAGGAAATCGCGAGATTCGTGAGGGATGCGATTTAAAGAGACGAGCGGCGAAAACCCTAGGGAACCCTAGCCCTAAATCCCTCTCTCACCGCTGCCTCCTCCCATAGCCTTTGCCTTCTGCCCTAACGCAATGTCGCTGCCTTCTGCCCTAACGCAACGCCGCCATTGCCCGCGATCACCGTCTCCTCCCATAGATGCGATGGCCCTCTGCCGGTGTCGCGATTGCCTCTCTGCCGCCTTTCGCTTGCGACGCTATGGCGAGCAGCAATCGCCGATCGCGATCGAGGCTGCCAACGACGAAGGTGGGCGACTCGCAATCGCCGATCGCAATCGAGGGTGCTAGCGACCAAGGGAAAGAAATCCTAACCGCTACCCTCCCTTGTGGTAACTTCCCCCTCATTTCTAAAATTTTCTTCTCATCCGACAACTCCAACAACAACACCCTCACTACTGTGCTCTTTCCAGCAAATAACCCCCCTTATTGTCCCTGCTTCTTGACTATTTTTGGAGCTTGCTGAAGTTGACAGCGAAGAGAGAACCCTAGTTGCTGCCTTCTCCTTGGGCGCATTGCTACCCTCTTTTCTGGCAACCACAACCATCCGTAGAAGGTATACTTTTGTTAATCGATTTGTAATTAGGAAAGTTATTTAGATTGGAATGGAGAACTCATGTAAGGATAGTAGATAGTACGAGGAAGCGAGATCAAAAATAATCAGTCGACTTCGAGTTGTAAATAATGTTTGGATCTTTGTGTTATTCTTCTCACTGGATAATAGTCTGATTATTTGAGTTATATTATGTGTAGATACTGGTTCGAATAGAGCATGTTGATCTGCTGACACTCGAAGCTTTTGGTAGATATAAAAGTGGGTACATTCTGTCCTTTAACTCGTATACACCTTTGTGCATAAATAAATAGATTAAAATTGGTATATATAATTATATTGTATAATTGTTTTCAAAAAGGGGATTAAAGTGATCTTAAAACTATTGAAATAGGGTTAAAATAATTAAATCATAAAAGGGTAAATAATTGATTTATTTTCTGTTCACACATGAGATTCATCTGGGGGTAATTAAAATGGGAAAGGGTGTTTTTAAAATTTAAATAGATACTCTGACTTACTCTGCCTGTTGATACCTGTCATTACATTGCTTGATCTATTTTAGTTCTTGCTGTTAATATTTCATTCTGTTGATACTTAGCTTTTACCTGTTGATACTTACCTTTACCTGTAAACCTGATTATGATACCTAAATGAATGAACAATATGTAATTTGATTTGAGTTGGTCGTTTAGACCAAATGATGAATATACATACTGAGAATGTAACACTGATGATAATTGATGAAAAAGATATAACAAGAAATGAGATAAAAGAAAATAATAAATATTAAAAGGTGTTAATTAAGAGCCTAGCTTTATACCAGAGTTTTACCAGACTGTACACTTGAGTAGTGGTGGTGTGATGTAGCCCTCGGTCCAGAGCACTGACCGATCACATATTATTGTGGTAGAGCAGAGGCCATGGTCAGTGTTTATCTTGTCTTCCATCAGTGAGAGTTGTTAGCCCGTACGTTAGATAACGTATGCGACAGTATATTCTGAGGAGGCTGTTAGCCTACATATATATGAGTTATTACTACACTCTGATGATATCAGCTCCTGTTATGCACTTTTTAATTAATTATATAAATGTTTGATACTGTTTATAACATTTGACCATATTGAGATTATACTGGTGATGATATAACTTGTTTAAATAACAAGGATTGATAATACTGGTGATGATAGATAAAAATAAGATTACTTGATTTCAGATAATAAAAAATGAAGAGAATGATAAATAGATATATATATACATATATATATTATGTACCAATGGAGAACTATACAAGAACTTAAAGTAACAATATGAAATTATGATCCACTCTAATTTCTTGGCTTTTTAATTAAGATTAAATTCATGCATATCTTTTCTGATTATCCACTTAATTAGCCTTTTAACTATCTACATTCTTTGGCTTCCAGTTTTGCAGGCCCAGAGTTGATACTACCTTGGTTTATTTTCTTTAGAGTTGCTTAGAGACTCGACGTGCTGATTTTCAGTTGGGGTTATTTTAGCTTATGGTATATCATGTCTCTTTTATTATACTGGTTCCTTATTATATTGTCACTAAGTGAGGTACCTCCCGGTGTGCGGGAACGACACCTCCAGGGCGTGATAGTAGAGTTCTCATTTTTCTTATCATTGTAAGATCTCCAAGTTCTGTAAAACTCTCATGCTCTTCCTCCAATCTTCTCTATTCATCTGTAAGAGGAAGAGATCTAGTATAAGGATTTTCTCCACCTTCAAAGTTGCTTTGAAAAGGAGAAAGTTTATAGTGAAAACTCTAGTGGTGTGTGTGTCGATCCTTAGATTAGTCACCTTGAGAAGGTGAATATCAAGTAAATCGAAGGGGTTAACATTGCTTAATCTTTATTTTATTTTTGTCTTGTGCTTCCGCTAACAAATTTGTAGGCAATTCGAACAAAAGTTACTATTCACCCCCTCTAGCAAACACAACGGTCCCAACAATAATGTCAATAAGTAATAAATCTAAGTAGGTCAAGGAGACCATGGCAAGGGGAAAATTTTAAGACAGTGAACCTTAGGTAGTGAGAAGACTTAGAGGAGTAAACTCCAAGCAAGATAAAATTTTAGTAGGCCAAACAAACTTATAGGATTAGGCTTGTATTTTTATTTATGTTTGGAAGGATTTTGCAAGAACCTATAGCTGAAAGCAAAATGAAGAGCAAATAAATGCAATCAGACATAGTCAGATCAAGTCCAAAGTGAACCTGACTTGGCCAAGGTCGAATTAGACTCGAACTGATCCGGTCAACTGATTAGGTTCGATTGACTGAGTGTGGGTTTGAACTCAAGTCAGTGATGTGGCCTGGTTTAGTTGATTGAAAAACTTGATAATGATGAGATTATGTGGCTCAATAACGCCCCACAAAAGCCTTTCAATATTTTATAAATATTGAACATGACTATAAGGAGGAAGGCCTAGTCATGAGGGAAATTTAGTAGAAATGCTAAATAGACCAAAAATGTAAGGTATGTCCTAGAGGGTCTATGGGTAATGTTTTTTTTCATAATGGGTCTAACCTTTATATGGGCTTAGCTAATGATAAAAATGAATGAAATTGGGCCTTAAAGAATGGATAAGCTAAATGGGTTAATTCCATGTGGGCTTTGCAAAAATAAAAGAGAAAAATAATGGAGGAACCAAGGATTGATCCTTGGACCTCAAGGAAATGGCAAGCCTAGTAGAAGCATGGGATAACCAAATGGGATAGCAAGTGTTATTGTGAAAAGGATAGGGGACATTCGAACTAAGGAGTAGGGTATAGGAATGGACATTAAAGAGTAGTGGAAGGGAGGAGTGGCAAGGTGGTTATGTAACTACCTCTCCACTACTTCCACTTCCACCTCCTCTCCACTCTCCTTTAAATACCCCTCTCCCTCACCCAAGTCCTCATTTTTCCCTCTCATTCTCACCGAGACCACCTCCCATCTCCGTCTCTTTGTCTTTGGCCGAGAGCCTTGAGAAGTTCTTCTTCTTTTGTGGCCGAAAGGTTTGGGAGGTCTCCACCATCAAGCAAGCGTCCAAAGGTAGAGGACAAGGGGTAAAGGCTAGGAGGCTTTAGGGAGAACGAGGAGAAAGATCAAGGAGATCAAAGGGCTACATCTTAAAGTTTAAGGACTCAAGAACTGTAAGATCTCCTCTCACCTGCAACATAAGTGTTTATCGTTTGTATAATCGTGTATGTCTGTATGATGTATGAAGTTCATGTATGTTGTATAGGTTTGTCAGTATGAAATATACGAAATATGGTTAAGGTTGTATTGTAGAATATAGAAAGGATATGTTGAAGTTTGTATTAAACAGAACAGTAAAACCGTAGAACAGAAGGCTGGTAATCGACTGGTTGGTCGATTACCAGACGGTGTAATCGATCGCCAGATCGATTACTCGTTTAACGAGAAATGGATTTACGTGATTTAATCGATCCTCTGATCGATTAAGGATCCGTAATCGATCGGCTGATCGATTACGGAGGCCACTGTGAAGACATGAAATCGATCGTGTGATCGATCCCTTGATCGATCGATAACAGGTTTACTGAGGAAGAGACTTACGACATTTAATCGATCCCTTGATCGATTAAAGCATGTAATCGATCGGCGATCGATTACAAAGGCCTCTGAAAAAAAAAGGGTAATCGATCTTTTGATCGATTAAACGAAGTTCTGATCGATCGTCTGATCGATTACAGTGAGTGGTAATCGACTCTCGGATCGATTACAACACTCACTGTTCAAAACTCGGATAAGAAGGAAGAAAGAGGAATTATGATAAGTAATCGATCCTTTGATTGATTAAGATAAAGAGTAATTGATCTATCGATCGATTACATGATTAAAAATATGACAATGGAAAATGTGATCGATTCCTTTGATCGATTACAAGGAAAGAGACTTAAGGTTTATGAATCGAAGGTTATCATGAAGGATTAGGGTTATGAGATTAAACCTAACCTAGGTTAGGTATTGACCTAACATGATAACGGAGAAGGAGTTGAGTCTTTAAAACTCAACTATAATTGCAAACCCTAGTTAGTAATGAACCATGATGATAAAATGGAAGACATTAGGGTTTAGGTTAAGAACCCAAGAGACCCTATGAGGATTTGACTAATCCTAGAAAAATGGGTTTATGTAATGTAAAGGTTTACCCAATGCCATGAGGAATGTTTTATGATATTATGATCAATGACTTCACGCCATGTTAAGATATGTATTAAGTGATAACATGGTAAAGGATAGTCATTGTATAAGGATATGCTAACCATGGCTTATGAACAATGAAGTTAAGGTTTAATTGATATTTAGACCTAACTAAGGTTAATGTATTAATGTAGGGATTAGCATGATGGATTCATGGTTAGGTTTTAACCAAGATATGTTAATGAATGATGATAAATGTTAAATGTTTAAGAACAATGATATTATAAACTCATGAAGGTATGTATACATGATTAATAATGGAATGTTCAAGAACATTCACTATGAAAAGAAAAGGGAATCATGTAGACTATATGAGTTATAATGTATATGCTATATGAATGTTTAAAGAACATACATTATGAAAAGAAAAGAATGCATGTATGTTATATTACTTTAATGCATGGCTTGTACCGGATCCTGAAAGGGATCCAAGGGATGGGCACCTTAAGAACGCCCCTAGACCGAAGGATAGTAGGTCTAGTAGGTTGAAGGATAGTAGACCTAACTAGGTTGAAGGATAGTAGACCTAGTTACCAAGTAGTTGAGGTTTGCTACCTCGGATTACAAGGGATGGGCGGACGCCCTAGGTTGAAGGATAGTAGACCTAGCTAGGTTGAAGGATAGTAGACCTAGTATCCTAGTAATCGAGATTTGGCTACCTCGTACTGACTTGGAATGAATGTGCACAAATAATGAATGGGTACAAGCCAGGGGACGCCCAAAATGATAATGAAGTGATTATGGTTAAGTATATGTTATGTTTCCAAAATGCATCATAAATGGTTATGCATGTGATTTCATATAAGATGAAATTTATGAAAGTATGCTCAAGAAATGTTAAGAATGATTCATGATTATCATACTTGATTTAATGTTAAGGTTTAATCAAGTATATGCTATGAGATGTTTTATGTACTTAAGTTATGCTATGAATAATCATGTTTATATGACGATTGGATTTTGTGAGTAGGAAAGGAGCTTACTAAGCATTCGTGCTTATAGTCTTACTTTCTTATGTTGCAGATTCAATTAAAAGTTACTAAGGGAACGGGAAGCAGCAGGAAGGGCTGATGATGGTGTGTGTGGTAGTGACTTAGCAGGACGATCTCATTACTTTCTATATTCGGCATGTGTATGTAAATGATGTTAAAGGGTTAAGTAGGAATTAAAGTGCATTTTAGGTTGGAATTAGCAAGGTTTATGAAAGTTTTCGTACAACAACAATGTATGTACAAAAGTTTTAAGTTCCGCTGCAATGCTCATGTTTCATATGCATGAAAGAATGAATGTAAAGTAAAGAAAAAATGTAGCGTCCGTCTAGGCCACGTAAGGGCGGGCGTTACAACTAATAATCTTAATACAAAGAATGAACGCATGAAAAAAATAAAAAATGAGATGATCAATATTCACTCTCTCCCCTCCTCTATCGATTCCCAACGATCCTATAAAGATATCACAAGATAGTAGAAGTTTATATTGATACTGATTGGGCAGGTTCTTTTGCAGACATAAAATCAACTTCAACTTAGCAACATGGAGAAATAAAAAATAATTGGTATTAGCTCGAAGTAGTGTAGAGACAAATTTTCAAACACTTCACATGGAATATGTGAGAAGATATGACTGAAGAGATTACTAAAAGAATTGAAGTTCTCTAACGATGTTCTATGGTAATAACCTAGTAGGTGTTAGCATTGCTTTAGTTCATTACAATTGAACAAAGCACATAGAAATGCATCGTCATTTCATCAAGAAAAAATTGACAAAGGGATTATTCGCATGATATGTATTCTAATAAGAAATAGATTGTGGACGTCTTACCAAAAAGTCTTCACAAATTGATATTTGACAAAAAATGATAAATAGGTTAAGAATGAAAAATATTTATATTTCAATTTGAAGAAAAGTGTTGAAATATTGAATAGAATATTTTCAATAAAATATTTATTGGATTATATAGTAAATTATTTTATTTTGGAAGATTGATTTATTTTCTAGCTAGATAAAAGATTGATTTATTTTTTTCCTTGTATTCTTTTATTATTTAATTTGATAGTTGAAAGATTATTATTTATTTTTGTTTTTTATTGTATATATATGTTAAATTATTTTAATAAATTATATGAATATTTTATTGTAATTCATTTTAAAAACTAACTTAAAACTGTTTGTTAAGCACTTAGACCCTCCAACCGATACCCTTTACACCAATTTGGTGTAAGAGGGGCACCAATTATTCTATAACGGATACTCCTAATTTTACACTAAAATGGTGCAAGTACCTGTTTGAAGCCCTTTAAATAAATTAATTTAATTTATAAATTTTATATTAGTTATTACTAATATTTATTTTGTTGTAATTAAAAATATAATATTATAAAAATGAGTTATTATGTACCATAAAATATTAATTTTATTAATAATTATGATCACAATAAAAATATTTAATAAATTAATATTTATGTTGAAATTAATATGTATGTTGAATAATAAAATTATAAGATGAAAAAATAGAATATTTTAAGGAATATTTCTTTTAATGTAGGAAATGGTATGTATTGGTTGGAATTGAAAAAAATTTTGATATTGAAATGATACCAAATTGATGTTGAAAATATACCAAAATAGATTTTGTTGTTGGACTGGTCTTAAGGCAGAAAGGCAAAAGTAAATGATAGCCGTATCTTGATCAAATGAATATTCAAAGACCACAAACGGACCTTTCATTTCACGTGATCAATCGTTTATTATCACGTGGCAATTTAATATGAAATCACGTGGCTTGAATGCGTAGTATATTGATTTCAAGACTATAAAATGACGTATCGGAAATCTCACAAATTTAATAATATTTTTATTTATTTAAAATGATAAAAAAACTCAACTCTCAGAAAATTATAAAAAACTAAAAACAAAACTCATCTAATTAATTTTTTATTAATCTACTTTATAATCCAAAATACTTTATTTCAATTAACAATGGTTTGTTTACCGCTTTTACCAATCTAATGATATTCATTTAAATTAACAAAATTTTGACACTAAAAATATTGAAAAAAAGGAAAGAAAAATGACATCCTTTACGAAATTCTAAACTAGGGGCGAGATTTGAAAAGGAAAGAAACTAAGGTAACGATTTAGAAACTTTTGCCAAAACAAGAATTACAATTATTCTTATTCTTTTCAGTTAATTTTCTATTTTTTGTTAGAAGTGAGGGCATCATGTGAAGTAGCTAATTATAGGTAGGTATATTCACATTCTCACATGGAACACTAGTGGTGGACCACTGCCTATCCTTCCACTATTTAAACGGCCATTGTCGTTGGCAGAGCTCACACGCAGCTGCTCCTCTCTTTCACCTTCCCTCTTCCTCCGACTCTCCTCCGCTTCCGCCTACATGGATTTCAGAGCAGCAGCAGACGAAGCCCCCACCTCGCCCTTGATCCGCCGCCCCGTTCCGCCTCCGGCGAGAAGTGCCCAAATTTCCTTTTGGGTCCTCTTCTTCCTCGTGGTCGCCTATGTCCTCCTCTCCTCCGGTCTGGGATCCAACCCCGCCTCGTCTCGGCCGCTCTCCAAGCTCTCTCGCCCCGTCGTCCTCCTCGTTTCCTCCGATGGATTTCGCTTCGGGTACCAGTTCAAGAGCTCTACTCCCAACATTCACCGCCTTATTGCCGGAGGCACAGAGGCCGAGGAGGGCCTCATTCCCGTATTCCCCACCGCCACCTTCCCTAACCACTACTCCATCGCCACCGGCCTCTACCCTGCTTACCACGGCATCATCTACAACTACTTCGTTGACCCTGTGTCCGGCGACCGGTTCGCGGTTGGGAACCTCGACCCTAAGTGGTGGCTCGGGGAACCGATCTGGGAGACAGTGAGCGCCCAGGGTTACAACGCCGCCGCCTACTTCTGGCCTGGATCGGAGGTCATTAAAGGTTCTTGGGCATGCCCTCCCAAATTCTGCCCTAAGTACAACGGGTCAGTGCCCTTCGAGGAAAGGGTTGATACCGTGTTGGGGTATTTCGATCTACCCGATGACGAGATTCCTGCTTTCATCGCGCTCTACTTCGAGGATCCGGATTCACAAGGACACGTCGTAGGGCCGGACCATCCGCAGATCACTGATGCAGTCGATCGGATTGATCAGATGATAGGGAGATTGATCTCCGGGTTGACGAAGAGAGGGATATTTGAGGATGTGACATTGATTCTAGTAGGCGATCATGGGATGGTGGGCAACTGCGCTGCCAAACAAATATTTCTCGATGATTTCTCTCCAGAAATCACAATTGCAGAGAGCTGGGTACAGTCCTATAGTCCTTTGCTCTCGATCTGGCCTCCTGCAAACGTTTCGTCATGGGATGTTGTGACCAAAATGAACCAAGCGCTAAATTCAGGCACAATCGAGAATGGAAAGTACCTCAAGATGTTCTTGAAGGAGGATTTGCCTGCTCGGCTACATTACTCTGAGAGCTACAGGATTCCACCAGTAATTGGCTTATTGGCTGAAGGGTACAAGGTTTCTCAAAAAAGAACCGATATTTGCGAATGCGATGGAGCTCATGGCTATGACAATGCCTACTTCTCGATGAGGACAATCTTCGTGGCTCATGGGCCACAATTTGAAAGTGGCAGAAAGATACCTTCATTCGAGAATGTTGAGATATACAACCTAATCACAAGCATTCTCAAGGTAAAAGGTGCTCCAAATAATGGGTCATCTTCTTTCCCTAATTCTGTACTCTTGCCAAGTTCATAACCACTTCAGCATGCTGGGGAAGTTGTCTTATTGCGTCTTAATGCTATGCCAACGAGCTTGCAATCACTATGATGATTATCAAATCCACCTGATGATACGGGCAGTTAATTGCTTAAGTTATTTCGTTGTATTTGAATTTAGTTGGGTGTAGTTATGTTCTATCATCTTTAGATGTTGCTGTTGGTAAATGCTTGTTAAGTACTTAATTCCATACTATTTATCAGTGGAATATTTGTAACTAGTTTGCTGTATTTTCTTTATCTGCCCTTGATCTCTTATTGCTCTGAATTTCTCAAACAACTTACACAATAACAATCCTTCTAGAAAGATGATTGACAAAGAAGGGAATCACACTCATTTGGATCGTTTAAGTTCATTCCAGACTAATTAAACTAAAGCCAAACAACATGTAACAAAAGTAAATCAACAAAAATGTCAATTGTGGTTAAGCCATGGTTGGTAGGAAGTCTAACATGTAGCCTTTGTATAATATGGACTGTGTAAACAAAACCATCAAGTCTTGCTGATGTAGCACCAAAATCAAATTAATTGAAAACTGATTTTTACATGAAATACTGAGATACTTTTATAGACTAGTTCCTACCAAAACTACCAAACAAATAAGTAAATCTGGAGATTTAATCATTGTCATTGACTATCTAAATTGAAAGATAACAAACTAAAATAGTCTAATTATCAAATAACTTGACTAATTACCAAACAACTGAAATCTAAATTCGAAATTTAAAATCCGAATCTTATTCCTAATCTGCATCGCTTGCAGGTTTACTTGGCAACAATATTTTTAATGTTGGATATTCTTTATCTAGTTATCACAACTCATTTTTTGCCTCAACTAAGTTTTTTCTTCTCATACTTTCAATTTGGTGAAGATTTTTGCATATCAAGGGTACTTATTGTCAATAACTGTGAATTGGTCAAATTGTCTTTCTCCCTTTCTCCCTGCTCACCTTCAACTTCTTTATCATACAACAAAGCTGCTTTTACCTTTGTGCTAGGATTCATATCCTATGTTCCCATAATATCTCATCAAGATCTATTAACTCCAATTACATAGATGGCCATCATCATCCTCATCTAGATTTTCATTTATCTTCATATGCAAAAGTACTACACTATTATTTCAAGCAGCAATAGTGCCAAATGCACATTTGTTATAAGAAGTTATATATGTACTGTTTCTCTGTGATCTTTATACGCCAAATTGTTGATAGCATCATCATACCAATCTCAAAGATTCTTTTCCAAATGTTTCTTCATCTGTCATTGACATGTGCATAACAAGACGTTGATGTCATAATTTTATTTCGTCTTGACTTTTCAATACTTAACTATCACTTCCAATAAAGATTGTACATTGATAAATTGTGATAGCTTTAGGCAAGCCAAGCCTATGAATAATATTTGGAATTCTCTGAAATTTATCCCCGTCTTTGATGTACTCACTAATGTAGTTTATAGTCAATATAAAATCATCCATGAGACATGACAGGTAAATCTTGTTGATTATATATATCCTTGGCTCATCCTCCGAATCACTATAGTTTAATAATAGGATGTAAACTTAAGACCAATATATGCTGTTTGTTTTAATGTCCTTTTGTATAACTTATAGAATCCTTATGTATATTCTATCGGTGATATCCATGTCAATGTAACAATGATCTCTTTGACACCAATATAATTTGCTCCACAAATCTCTTTGTGAACCTCAAACATTGCTAGCTTCAGTTCATTTTCATCAAATTAAATGGTTGGAATTTGACACAATGATAACTACTTCCATTTTGCTCAGACCTCATTCTGACGTTATTGCCGCATAAATTGGTTGCTCTGATTTATTCACTGGTTTTTAGTGTCAACACTATTGTATCATGCTTCTTTTGTTGAGTTTTGATCCTTCTGTATTATTTTGAGAGCTGCTTTTCCCCCTCCCGTTTGACAGCCCCCTCCCACCTCCTCTCTCTCCCTTTCAAATAACATTTCTATCATCTTCTTTTTATTTATTTATTTTATATATTTTTTAAATTTTTATTTAGTTTTATTTTTTAATTAAATTTATTTAAAAATAGCTCTCATATATTTTTAATTTTATTTAGTTTTTATTTTTTTAATTAATTTAATTTATTATTTTTTCATCAATACGATATTTTTTTTAAATTTTTTCAATTTTATTTAATTTTTATTTAGTTTTATTTTTTAATCAATTTTGTTTATTATTTTTTATCAATACTTTATTTTTAGAATTTTATATAAATTTTATTTAGTTTTATTTTTTTAATCAATTTTGTTTATTATATTTTTTCAATTTTATATAAATTTTATTTATTATTTTTTTCATAATACTTGTATTTTTTTTTCAATTTATTATTTTTTAAATTTTGTTTTTTTATTGATTTTATTTTTTTGTTAATCAGTGTTTTTATTAATTTTTTTATCAGTTTTATTTTTTTTAATAATTTTTTATATGTTTATAATCTTTTGTTTATTTTTAGTTATAAATTTTAGGAGTTATTATTTATAAAAAATTTAAAAAGTATAAAAATATGGATCAAAATACTGATATGCGAACATAAGTGAGTATCTAAATTTTCAATCATTCACTTCTTTAAGGTATCTAATGCCCATGTCAGTTGCTCTGTCCTCTCATTACTAAGATATGCGAACATAAGTGAGTAAGTTTACATTGTGGATGTGATACCCACAACCTCCAATAGTGGTATCCGATACTCATTGGTCTTGTATGTGGCATCAATGATCAACACAGACGAAAAATTGACAGACAGCTCTAGTCTTTTTGGATGAACCCAAAGAATATATGTGATTTCGTTAGTGTCTGGATTTGTACGGTAATTATGGAGGTATTCTTTCTAGATTAATTGGTCCAAGACATACTGAATAGAATTTAGACCGTCCCGTTTAACAGATTTATTTGTGAAAATGGCATTGTAAATGTTTTTGATCCCCGTAGTGTTTAACGGGTCTCTTTCCTTCAAAATACTAAGAATTTCACGAGGTGTGGTGTTGTTGGCCATGTCGAGCACAAATTCTTTCTCAATTGGTTTTAACCTACTCGGGTACTCATGACCATCAATATATTCTGCCAATTGATGATTATGAAAATCACAAACAACTCTTAAACCCCAAATCACACCATCTAGAGGTATTGGTATACCTCGTAGCTCAAATGGGCATTCACATTTTTTAGTCCTAGTATTTCTTTTTAAGGATTGTCCATCAACTAGATATCATGGCGGTTTGTACTTTCCACCTCTTTCACACATAAGATGACACTTTGGTAGCTTGTCACCTTTTAAATTAGCAGAATTTTTAATAACCACTACAATACCATTCTTCAGGCCAACTGTCTTTACCCAATTTATCATATCTTCTCTACTTATATATATATATATATATATATATAATATAACAAAGATGTATAAGTATGACATTATCCAATCTTAATATAATTTCTCTACTTATAAAATAAATAACGAATATGCATAAAACAATGATAATAACTAACTTGATCTGTGGTAAATTTTATTGTATAATCACGACTGTTGTTAGAGATACTCTCTCCACCAGGAACATTATTCTCAATTGACCAACTATCTGAAAATAAACCCAAATAGTCATCCATGGTTTCCTTCTATGAATTATGAAAAGTAATGACTAAGAAGATAACTATGTTTCAGGAAGAGAGAAGGAGAGGTTGAGAGGGAGATAGTAGTGGAGGGAGGTGTGATGAAGTATGAGAGAAGGATTTAAAGGGAGAGGTTTTGACATGTATTAAGAGTTGAAGGGTGGGTAATTTAAGGGGAGGGGAGGTTCTGACATGTGTCATGAGTTGAAGGGTGAGTAATTTAAGGGGAGGGGAGGTTCTGATATGTGTCAAGAGTTGAAGGATGAGTAATTTAAGAGGAGGGGAGGTTCTGACATATGTTAAGAATTGAAGGGGGTAATTTAAAGGGAAAGGGGTGTTTTGACATGTGTCAAGGATCGAAGGATACGTAATTTAAAGAGAGTGAGGAGTTCTGACATGTGTCAAGAGGATGAGAGATTTGGATATGTGTCAAGGGTTGGAAGAAGGGTAATTTAAAGTGATGAGAGATTTTGACATGTGTCAAGAGTTGGAAGGAGGGTAATTTAAAGGGATGAGAGATTTTGACATATGTCAAGGGTTGGAAGGGGGATAATTTAAAGGGAGAGGATGTTTTGACAGGTGTCAATGGTTGGAGAATGGGTAATTTAAAGAGGGTGAGAGATTCTGACATGTGTTATGTGTTAAGGGTTGAAGGGAGGGATGATTTAAAGGGAGAGAAGGTTCTGACATGTGTCAAGAGTTGGATGGGGGTAATTTAAGTGTCGAATTAAGAAGGTAATTTAAAAAAGGGAGAGATTCTGACCTATGTTAAAAATTATATAAAATAAAAAAATAAAAAAATAATAAATAAAATTGATTAAAGAAATAAAACTAAATAAAAATTAAATAAAATTTAAAAAATAATAAAAAATTAATTTAAAAATAAAACTAAATAAAAATTAAATAAAATTAATATATATATATATAAGTATTAATGAAAAAATAATAAACAAAATTAATTTAAAAAATAAAACTAAATAAAAATTTATTAAAATAAAAAAAATATATATAAGTAAAATAAAATAAAAAAAAGAAAAAAAGGAAAAAAAATGTCATTTGAATAGGAGAGAGAGAGGAGCGGGGGGAGGGTGCGGTGTTGTAGGATGGGAAAAGCAATTTACATTATTTTTGGAACAAATTATTTTGTTTAGCTATCTATATAAATAGTTACAGGGGAGGTAAATAAAAATATATGCACAAATGAAAACATTTAACAGGACATATTTGTTGAATTCACAGTTTCTAAAGAATTTTCAGTCAAATAGGCTCATGTCATTTAACTTGCCAATTCTTCTTCTAAAACCTTGGCCATTTATCCGAATTCCAAAAGCAACTTATATGCATGCTATGAACTATCTCTGGTAACTGTTTAATTTACCTACTGTTCCTTTTTGGATGTGCAAACTTAAATGAGAATGGACAAATGTATCCGTTTTTGTAAGCATTATGTTCATCCATACCCAAAGCAGCCAATCATTTATTTATGCAACCCTCAACACTCTCTCTCTCTCAGTTTCTAACTTTGTTTTCTATTTTTTTGGTCGAAAAGGAAACTACACGTACATCAACATTACTTTATGAAACCTAGGACTGCTTTTTTTTCCCCTCATTTTGTTGATCATTGAAGTCCATGTTTTTTTAAAAAAAATAATTTTGATAATTTGTCACAAAAAAAAACCTTTAATCATATAGTGATATGATGTTGCTTGGATTAGCACATTTTGTTACATCGGACCAAATAGTGATTATTTCGAAAGCGAAAAATTAGAGGAGAATTAAGAAGAGATCAAGATTGATAAATTGGAAAAATATATAGAAAGCCGCTGATAGTGCCGCTTCTAGGTTTTTGCCAAAAAAGTAAAATTTTATTAATCAATCAAACTGTCTCTTAAACATCAACTTATAAGATGTTTATATAGATTCAGATCCTAAGAAAGATTTCTAATAAAAAGAAAAATTTCTTAACAAACTCGAAAAAAATGATTCCTAGTAAAAAGAAAAATTTCTTAACAAACTCGAAATCCTAAATAGACTTAAAATATAAAATCCTAAGAAAAATTTTAACAGACTCAATCCTAAAAGTCCTAAACAAAATTTAAAAAAAAATCCTAAAATAAATAAAAAAATAGAACTTTTCAAAACTACTTTAAATAGAAAAACTCTGAAAATTATTAAAAATAAAAATTATCAATATTAATCATAAAATTCTTCAAATCCTCCTGTATCAGTCGTCCCAAGTTGAAAAGAACTCGTCCTCAAGTTCATAGAAGTATCATTAGCATCCTCCGAACACGGACTCAAATGCTTCACATTAAAAACGTCGGAAGTTGTAACGCCCTCCCCTCTCTTACTAGTTGGGAAGACGTTACTAACTTACTTTATCTTAACATACATGCAAGAATTAATTATATGCATAAAATCTAAACTTAATTACAATCTATAGTGCTACTACTCACATTATACGACATTCTTATATGGTTCAATGACCAAATCAAAGTGCACATATCATCAATCTACAATGCAACTTAGTTCTAAGCATGGATAAACAATTTACTACGCATAAACCATTAAACGATCATCAATGTACTCTAACATACGAAAGCAAATAAATAATATGGAAGGGGTCTTATTTCAAACTTAAGAATGTAAATTTTAATATTCTTCTGCGGTTCCATTGCCACACACACCAACGTCCATCCTTGCCGCCTTCTTCTTTAGTTTAGCTTTTCCTTTCCTTTGTCTGCAATAAGAGGAATGCAACTATAAGCGGATAGCTTAGTAAGCACTTTCTATCTCACAAAACACGAAGAAAAGCACATGCAACTGTTAAAACTTTCATGCTCTTAAAATAAAACACATGCTTTCTACATTCACAATAACTTGCACTGGGATTCAAGTAACATGTAAATAATGAACTTGCTTAAACTTTTACTTCATGAACTTATAAATAATGGAAACTTGCTTTTACTTATAAATTTACTTCAAAATACATAATCAACTTCTCTTGGGCCCTAGGCATAGTACCAAAGCGCGCTCCCTAATAGAACTGGGGTAGCGAGCCACCAGTCCTACGAGGGCAAAGACCTTGGTCTTACCAGGGCCAAGACCTTGGAATTGGTCACCTGGATTTGTTTTATGACAACCTTGGAAGTCGGGTACTAGCCTCTTCAAAGTAAAATAACTTTTTATCTTTTGTACTCATATACTAGAATGTCTTGGCATTTCTTCAAATACTTAATATGCCTTTTTGATTCTCAAATTCTTGAATTTGGAATCCTTTCAAGACCTTGGTCTTTTCTTGCTTATAAACTCATCATAACTTTAAAAAGGACTTAAAAGAATCTTTTTATCTACATGCATAGAAATCTAGGTTTTTATTATGCATATAAATCTAGGTTTTATCATCCCACATGCATATAAATCTAGGTTCTAATGTGTGAAGCGAAAATAACTCTTTAACATTCTATTATAGCAAGGAAAAACTTCGAAAACTACTCTGATTGCAGGTGAGAAGTACTTACCTTGCGTTCTTGGACCTACAGACGAAGATTACTCTCTAGACTCTTAGAAACTCACGATCTCTACGACCCGTTCGCGCCTACTCGTTCTCCTCGTCGTCGGGAACGCGAATCCACGAAGAGACCCTCAGAAAATCCCTTCCTTGGCCGACCACATAGGGTTCCTAGCTTCTCTTTGGTGTTTTTCGCCCAAGGAGGCGACGGCGTATGTTGGGAGAGGATTTTAGGTCGTGGAAAACTAATTACCTCTTTAACTTATCATATTTATACTAAGGGGTATTTTCGCCGTTTATCACATATAACATTAATTCGCTTCCTATTCCTTCAAGCATACCCCTGCTGGGGCTCCTGGCTAGCACAAATTGCTTAAGGCTTACACTTGCTTGGAGGTTTCGGGTTTGAATCTCGGCCATGCATCTTTTTACCCATTTTCCAATTTCTTTTGGGAAAATTCCTAAAAATTCTATAAAATTTCTAAAATTATTCTAAGCATTTATAAATATTAAAATTACAGAAGTCTTCAAGCGACTCGGAAGGCACAATTTGTATGTATTGTCATTGATTTTTTGCAGTATCGCACATGACCCAATCTTTAGATATTCTTGCATAATTCGCCACAGGTTGAAAGAACTCGTCTTCGAGTTTAGAATAGTGTCAGGTGGTCGCCCAAGAAGAAGATCATCTGACATTAATTCAGTAAAATCTTTTAATAGTTGTTGAACTTTAGGAATCTTCGTCGATCCACTAACAAGCATGATATCATGGATGCTGCTTTTGTCCATCTTCGCATTCTCCAAACACTTCTTTTTCTTACAAATTGCATTTAAAGGTGATGACACCAATTTATTCTTTTTAATTTTAATGGGATCCACAATGCCCCCAAACATGATTATCCAAGGAGGCTCTAGTGGATCACAAAGAAACTCTTCCATGATGATAATCTTGGTGCTGCCATAAGAAAATGATCATTTTGGAGAAACTTCACATATACTGAAATGACATTTCTATGAACTTAAATCTGTTGCAAGAGAAGCTCCAAATTGACTATGATAAAAAATGCTAGAGAAATTTATGAAATTTGTATTATTTTCTAAAGCTATGGAGGTAATTTCGACCTAATTAATTGTCTTGAAAAGATCTATGTTACGATCTGTATCCTGTAAAGTTTGTAGTTGTTCCTTATCCTTTTCAAGTTGATGATCAAAGGTTTACTTCATGACTGCTAGCTTTCTCAAGTCAAGATCTTTCTCGCTATACTTCAAGATGTGATGCTCATCTTTCATCACTGCAATCTCCGCACGTTTTTCCTCCGTCTTATCTTTGTTCACCTTTGATACCAGTTCAATGTCTGGGTCATGTAGATTGTGATAGGGGTCAAAGACATTAAAGTCATTCCTCTTCGGAGACAGCTTTCCAGGAGGGAGAACTTGAACTTTCATCGATATCAAAATCTTGACGCTCATCCATATCAGCATCTTCAGTTTGTTGTGCTTCTTCCTGAATTTGAAAATCCGCACCAATTTTATTGACAACTTCATCCACTTCATCATCATTTTGAACAAAACTTGAATATAGAAGCTCTTTTCCGACAACGGTTCCTTCATCGAAGGAATTCTCAGTGTTCAAAACCTGTAACACATAGGTACCATCTTCATTGACAAATTCATCATCATAAAGTACCTCGTCAAATATTGAATCTCCAATTAACCCAGTCTTGTTTTCTTCATACTGAATGAATTGGGATGTCGAATCAATGTAAGGTGAGATGATGGAGATTTGGGCATCATCGATAGATGAACCATGCTACTGATTGCCATCGGACAAATTGAGCTTTTGGTCTTCAATCAACACTTCGTCCAGGTCTATCTCTTCTTCGTTAGCATCGCCATAAATTGGATTACCAAATTTTTTGATCTTGTCGTCATCTTCGTTGCCTCCTATGATCGGACGATTGAGAGAGTAGGACTGATCGTATTCGATGTTGTTGAGGTCCGCATCTTCAAGGTTGTCCTCATCGTCGTAGGAGGAAGGAGGGGCGCAGAGGTGCTGCGAAGCCGACGTTCTCTTGAAGTTGTAGGTGGTGGGGTGGTTGATCCCAAATCCTTCAATCAACTGGTAAAACTCCTTCGTGTGATCATTGATTGATCTTGCATCCTGTTTTAATGTCTGATATCGTTGAAACACAGTCTAAGTATAGTCGAAAGGAAGAAAGTACTATTCATCTTCATCTTCTCCCAGTCGGTGATCTTGGTCTTGCCTTGTTTCTCTCGTGAGCGTCGTAGTTGTTTCCACCAAGCGGATGCTCGGCCCTTGAGTTGGATGACAACCAACTTTACTTTCATCCGATTGGGCACATCCTTGTAATAAAAAATACTTTTATTTTGTTGAGCCAATCAACGAATTCTTCTATTTGAAAGGTTCCTGAAAATTTAGGTATATCAATTCAAAAATCGAAGTCTACATACCATTCTTCTCGATTTTGACACTCTGAGACCCTATCGGGGTGGTGGTAAGAGTTGTCGAAGGTGGATGTGGAATCACGGTCATAGCTTCTTCGATCTTCAAAATCTCGCATTGTCAAATGCTTGGTTAGTTCTGTGATTTGCCTCCGTAAATCCTCAATCTTCACATCTTGAACGGTACAATTACGGTATTGGGCTTCCTCCATCGGAATTTGATTATTGCGATCGCAATCGCCATGATCACGACCATGACGACCTTCCATCGGATCTGATATGCTTTGATATCAACTGACACCGGACAGAATAGTGATTATTTCGAAGGCGGAAGATTGGAGGAGAATTGAGAAGGGATCAAAATCGAGAAATTAGAAAAACGAGTAGAAAGCCACTAACGACGCCACTTCTAGGCTTTTGCTAAAAAAGAAAAATTTTATTAATCAATCAAACTATCTCCTAAACATCAATTTATAATATATTTATATAAATTCAGATCCTAAGAAAGATTCCTAATAAAAAAGAAATTTTTTTAATAAACTTGAAAAGAAAGATTCCTAATAAAAAGGAAAATTTCTTAACAAACTCGAAAAGAAATATTCCTAATAAAAAAGAAAATTTATTAACAAACTTGAAATCTTAAACGGAATTAAAATATAAAATCCTAAGAAAATTTTTAACAGACTCAATCCTAAAAATCCTAAACGAATTTTAAAAAATCCTAAAATAAATTTAAAAAATAGAACTTTTCAAAACTACTCTAAATACAAAAATTCTGAAAATTACTAAAAATAAAAATTATCAAAATTAATAATAAAAATTTTCAAATTCTCCTACATCACTTTTCTCATCTATTTCAATTGCTTCATTTGCATTCAGTAAGTACAAGGTAAATTTTTTGAAAGTAGATGTTGTGCATTAATAAATATTTTACAAGCATCAGGCTCAGAAATTCAAGGTGCAATTTCGAACTGTGGCTTGAACTGGAGTGTGGAGTGGATTTGCAGGTATGGCTAGAGTTCTACATTAAAGTGTCTCTGTCACGTCTCGGGAGACAGCCGTCCGAAAAATTTCAGTGGCATCTCCCCTGTAACAATTCAACATTCCTTAATACATAATAACATAGGGCCTACCCGACTGCTCAAAAATACAATACATGTGGTTTGCACCACTAAACAACCTAAATAAAAGCTCACATCGCCATAACTAATCCAAATACATGCAGGTAACATACAGTACCATCACGACAACATGCATAAGCCGTAAAGCAACACAACAAAGCAACGATAAACTCTACAAGTCTCCAAAAAACACATACAACACAACGGAATAATAACAATATCCACATCCATACCATAAGAATCATAACGTAAGATCCAAATTCATACAATACAAATATAAGTGTCGAAAACCACTATCCAATGAAATCCAACAAAACATACGGGATAAAGACAAACTCTCCAATTGTGAGATGATATAGAGCGGACTGGCAAACCTCCAAGCACTAAGCAACGTCCTTATCTGCTACCTGGGGAGAAACAAGGAAACTTCAGGGGTTGGGTAGTGAGTATACAATACTCAGTGGATACTAGAATGAAAATGCACAACAACATATAGGATAAGACAATAGGATATCAACATAATGAATAAAGTCAATATACTACATACAACATAGAAATCATGCAATACGAACACAATCAAGTGCAACAACCACAACCATGTAACAACAAGTGCAACAACCATAGATACAGAAGACAACTGCCAACAAATATATGCACAAATGAAATGCATGGTCACTGTCTACACTTATCACCCCCAGACATTCACCCAGTACAGTAAACTGGGGCGCATGACAGGAAAGTTGTACACACTCCAACAACAAACCACTACTAATTAAGTGGGGAGCGAGCTTGATATCATAGGAGGGCTATCTAGCCAGTCCTGGTTGCACCCAACTTAGTGCAACAATTGCTCTCACTTTTGTGTCACTATCCTACAGTGTCAGGTGAGGCCAACAATAACAACAATGATCGACACCTACTTTTATTATGCATATGTCATAATGTTCAATTCAACAAGTTAAGCCTATATCTAATCAGGTATATCAACATCAACTAGAACAAATCATCATTCACAGGTAAATAGTAAAATGCAACTGTATGGGGGCAAGCAAGAGATTATATAAGATCAATCAACGAAGATAGGAAGGTTAACAACAATGTAATTAATAACGAAAATAATCATGCACTTACGAATAGAAACTTGTGTTGACTAAGCACAGGAGTACCCACCTGGTATGACAAATTTTAATACAGGAACCTCCAGAAAATAAGATCCTCATACGTAGCAGGATTCACCAATCAAGGTCCTACAAATTATAACAAACAACACCACTAAATACAATCATTCACAGGTAAACAATAAAATGCAACTGTATGATGGCAAGCAAAAGATCATAATAAGATCAATCAACGAAGATAGCAAGGTTAACAACAATGTAATTAATAACAAAAATAATCATACACTTACGAATAGAAACCTATGTTGACCAAGCATAGGAGTACCTACCTGGTATGACGAATTTCAATACATGAACCTCCAGAAAATAAGATCCTCTTACGTAGCAGGATCCACCAATCAAGGTCCTACAAATTATAACAAACAACACCACTAAATACAATTATACTTTAAATTCTATAAAAAGTCAAACCCTAACCAAGTCTAAGGTTAACTTTAACCAGATCAAGCCAAATCAGATCCGTCAACACATCTAACAAACTAATCGACCAGATCCAACCAAATCAGGTCCAAATCTTAATCACCAACCGATTTGGTTAAGCTTAATTCATACTTAACCTTAATTAAATCTTGATTACCAATAAATAATTCTCATCCTCAACGGAGCACAACCATACTCAAACTCAACCCTGACTGAAACAATCCATAAGAACAGATCATATCAACAGGATCTCACACTAATTTGATCCAACGGAAACTCATCCAAACCTAAAATCCAACCGAACAGTAAACAAGACTTTAACAGAACCAAGATTCAAGAACAGAGATTCCACCTCTGATCCGATCCAATGCTTTGCCCTAGGATCCAACTCTACCCAATCCAAATCCGATTTGCACCATCAGCCCTAGAACATGCCCAACAGGAAACCATGAACAGATCCTAAATCAAATTCAGAAACAACATACGGGACAGATGAAAATCAAGCAACTTCAAGATACCTTCAAAATCTTGCTAAGTTCTGCCTCGACCAAGATCCAATTCTGGCTCACGGTCGAAACCAACCTTCACCGCGACATGCCGATCAAAGAAAACCATGCGCGATCGACAACAGGACGCGCACGATGGAAGGTAGGCCGCAACAGGTGGAAGCCCTCTTCGCGCCCGCCGCCTGAAGCCCTCTCCATGCCTGTCACGCCACGACCTGCCGAACATCTCTTCGCGACCGCTGGAAGCTCTCTCTCTCCTCGCCCGTCACGTCGCGACCCGTCGATAATTTTCTCCACACCTGCCACACCGCGACTCACCGGCAACTTCCTCTGTGCCTGCCAAATCGCACCCTACCAGAAGCCTTCTCCGTGAGCAAGAGACAATTGATGGCAATGCGTCGCGAGTGAGAGAAGAACAATGACCCCTACGCACGATTCCTTTTATTTTGAGAAGCTACAATAACCCTAAACCCTAACCATACGCACTGCAAAAAAAAACCAAATCAAAACCCAAAAAACCTAATTCATGTTGAATTGGACCGGTTCGGTTCAAATCTTTACTATAGCAAACCAGATTTGATCTTGGTTCGCTTGATTCACTAATCAAACGACCTCAGATTTGATCCAAATAAATTTTGTTCAATTCGTCTTCCCAAGATGAAGCTTCTCATTGCTTTTGTTTTGCCAAAACCTCTTCCATCATGAACAAAACCGAGTTGGTTGAATTTTGGTTCAAAACTAAATCATTTGGTTCACTAACCAAACAACCTCTAATTTGAACGAAATCAGTTTCGTTCATTTTATCTTCGCAAGACGAGTTCTATTCTCCGCCACTAACAAAATTTCTCGTATCTTATATTCTCCCCCACTAACAAAAATTTGGTCCCCAAATTTATTATCTTTATACTATAGTGCAGAAATATCATAGTAATCAGATTCATACTTCAAGTAAATAGATGAGGGTATCGAGCCCGGATAATATCCTTCAGCTCCCAAGTAGCCTCCTCATTTGTAAGGTGCTGCCACCTGACTTTTACAAGTCGAATGATTTTGTTCCGCAACTACCGCTCCTTCTGGCCAAGGATCTGCATAACTCTTTTATCAATCCTGAGCCTCTGACATACGTCGTCTGATAACGCATACAAGCTCGGTATCTTACTGAATACCCTGTGGACCCAACAACTGTCTCTCACCAACCTCCTCCCACAATGCTAGAGAACGATAAGGTCTACTATACAAAGCCTCATACGGAGCCATCTGAATAGTAGAATTATAGCTGTTGTTATATGCGAACTCAACCAGATGCAAGTGATCCTCCCAACTGCCATCGAAATCCATAACACAAGCTCTCAGTAAATCTTTCAGAGTCTGAACACGTAAATTAAGGACAAGCATAGAATAAACATGAATACGTTTAAGGTATCCAACCAACTACAATAGAAGGATAACATGTACTAGAAATTATTCTGTATTGACCAAATTTCGGGATTACCCACATCACATCATGCCCTTTCTGGGTCCTAGGTAGGTCTGTAACGAAATCCATCATAATATGTTTCCACTTCCACTCGGGTACTGGTATCTCCTGAAGTAACTCGGCTGGTTTCTGGTGTTCAGCCTTCATCTGTTGACACACTAAACATCTCGCAACAAAATTTGCGATATCCCTCTTCATGTCGTTCCACCAATATGAGTGTTTCAGATCACATACGAATACCACCAGGATGTATCGCAAATCTAGAATGATGTACCTCCTGAAACATCTTCTCCTTAATTAGATGCTGCTCTGGAACATAAAGTCTCGCTCGGAATCGAAGCATCTCCTAAATGGTCACTTACCTTTTGTCATCTTGAAGACTCCTGAGACCTTGATCCTTGAGCTGGCCTCTTCTGACCAGTAATCTGGAAGTTTTGATTCTTAGACTCCTCCGGGTTTTTTTTTCTCTTCTCGAGTCACTTACTATTAAGTCATCTCCATGAATAAAGCCCGATCCAATGCCCCTCTTTAAGTACTAACCGAAAAACATACATCCTAATTCAGATATATGCAACCAATCCCTGGGTGAACTAGAATATCCGATCATCATCTTGAGCTACTAGATGCGCACATAACTCGGTTAGTCGAGAGAATTACACGGTATAATCTATAACAGAATGATCACCCTGCTTAAGACTCAGAAACACCTGGCGTCGTGCCAAACAGAATACCGCTGAGAAATATTATCTCTTGAAAGTCTCCCAGAATGATAGCCATAATATATATCATGCTCATATCGTCCTGACCCCAAGTATCCCTTGGTGGCTATGCGAGTGAAACCTCTAACCATGACAGATCTACTTAGGCAACAAAGCTAAATTTCTAAAAGAATGATTGGAAAGCAAGTAATGGCACATAGATTGTAATATGAAAGCTTCATCAAATAAATGAAAAGCCTTGCCGCTTGGCACCTTTGTAGGGCCATTTCTTCTTATTTAGGCTTGTAAACCAACCAACTCTAGATAGTGACTACAGATCTGTCATTTGGTCTTAGCACCACCTTGGCCAAAAAGTATACTAGATTTATGTTTGTAAGGAATATCCACAGAATACCAAGTATTTTTGCACCTAAAATACATATAATGGCACTTGTATCAAGTGGAGTAAATGTACTGTCAAGTACAATAATTTCAAGAAACATCAACGTCTAGAACAATATGAGAAGTCAAACATGCACTTCAGAAACTATTCAATCAAATTATGAAGATAGTAGAAAATACTTGCCTCTATGATTTTGGTCATACATCCCTTCTAAGATTCTGGTCATAAACAGTAGGACCACTCCAAGCATATCACCTCTCCTAGGTCCTCCACTCGAAGATTTGGTGCTTGATCTTGATTCTCTTTTAGTATAAAGGTACTATTTTGTATAATTACCGACTATTTAGAAAATCCTTCGATTGGGCGGGCTATTTGGCAATCCCCATACCCACATCAATTGAAAGATTCAGAGAAGACTTCATACAGATTATTCTCATGGCATCACCAGAGAACTTTAGGCAAGCTAACAGAAAATTGAAATGATGAAAGGAATCTAGTACAGGCTTGAAAGAAATCCAAGTTAGTGAAAATGAACAAGGTAACATTGTCGACCATCACGAAGACTTATTTCACATCACCCAACTAGATAAACTTCAACAAGCCATTTACGAGGAAACAATCTCCATTCTGCATCTTTTGCATCATCATAACAGAACCATGTTATCAACTCTTAATTGAATTGACAAACGGTGGTTTGTACCTAGATGCATCAATCTTCATATTGAATTACAGCCAAAACACATGAAAGTAGCCAAGAAGTGTGCCAAAGAAAGAAGCCAGCTAACACCCGATGGTAATAAATCAAGTCTCTAATCCAACTCGTCAGAATGTTTGAAATTCTTCAAAAAGAATGCACAACATTTGATAGGAGGCATTGCACAAGTTAAAGGATTAATGGTGAACTCTACCATAATGCTCCTTAAACACAGAAACACATGGTCATCCTGCACTACATAAAACAAATATATCGGCTATGTTGCTATGCAAATATTGTATTTCCATCAATCAGCTGTGGGGATGGACTAAACCTTCCATCTTGAATGCAAAAAGTGTCTCCTGAGTATTTAGTCATATACATTTTCCTGACAATAACCTCCACTTCTGGGTCACTTTTTTTTTTGAAGAACTAAATCTCTTCTTTGTCTCAACCAATATCTACCAGAGCCCCAATACTTCTATTTACATGTGTAACCAAAAAGAATATATATATATACATATAGTTAAAGCATATATTAACTAACATGTAGACACTAAGATGCACTTCCCAACTTACTGAAATTTTCATCACTTCGTCCTTCATAACCTATCTCATGAAAAATTATGTATACGCTTTAACCATTGGCTAGTTTGACTTAATTCATCTTCCTCACGGTTGCATTCCCATTGTCCATAAATATAAAATTGTTTACTATGGAAATGGTCTTTCTCTTCTCGACTATCTTAATGATTAACATCAAGTCTAATAATACATTCGCTTCTAAATATACCTAACAATTTAAGTCATTTGGTAGAAAATCAACCAAAAGAATTCACATGTACTAAGACGAAGAAAGTTGAATTAGTTATATATCATCTCCTGAGTTCAAGAACCCTGTCCCCCAACTGGAGGATTACGGGTCTGCTCTCGACTATCCACAACATCCTCAGAAATCCCCGACTCTACTAGAGTAGCAGGTCATCTTGGTGGTCAACCACGTCCTCGATTTTTGTACCGGAGCCATTAAATAATACTTGGTAACACAATTACTATGAATTTCTAGGAGAATGAATAAATAAAATTCTACTTACAATTGCTTGGAGAATCATGCCGCTGTCAGTCCAATCTCACAACTTAGATCAAGTAAACTAAAATACAACGAAAAGAAATCCAAACGAAATAATATGTACTTTATAACCTAGGACTCAACTTAATATGTTTTGATACCAAAGCAATTGGTATAAGATAAACCAAAAAGTCAACGACAAAATCAACAAGAAACCCTAAGCTCTGATACCAAAACAATTGGTATCAGATAAACCAAAATTGCCACGACAACAACAAATAAACTAAAAAGGACTTCGCAACCTAAGCTCTGATACCAAAATAATTGTCACCCAGAAGACGGTTGTACGAAAAAATTTGGTGGCATCTCCCCTATAGCAATTCAACTTTCCTCAATACATAATAACATAGGACCTACTCGATCGCTCAACAATACAATATATGTATTTTGTACCACTAAACAACCTGAATAAAGACCCACACGACCATAACTAATCCAAACACATGTAGGTAACGTATTGTACCATCACGACAACACGCATAAGTCATAAAGCAACACAACAAAGTAACGATAAACTCTACAAGTCTTCGAAAAACACATACAATGCAATGGAATAATAACAATATCCACATCCATACCATAAGAATCATAACACAAGATCCAAATTCATACAATGCGAATATAAGTGCCAAAAACCACTATCCAATGAAATCCAACAAAACATACGGAATAAAGACAAACTCTCCAACTGTGAGATGATATGGGGCGGACTGGTAGACCTCCAAGCTCCAAGCAACGTCCTTATCTGCTACTGGGGAGAAACAAGGAAATCTCAGAGTCTGGGTAGTGAGTATACAATACTCAGTGGATACTAGAATGAAAATGCACAATAACATATAGGATAAGACAACAAGAGATCAACATAATGAACAAAGTGAATATACTACATACAACAAAAGATATCATGCAATACAAACACAATCAAGTGCAACAACCATAGCCATGTAACAACAAGTGCAACAACCATACATGCAGAAGACAACTACCAACAAATGTATGCACAAATGAAATGCATGGTCACTATCTGCACTCGCCATCCCCAGACACCCACCCAGTGCAGGGAACTGGGGCATATGACAGGAAAGCTGCACACACTCCAACAATAAACCACTACTAATCAAGTGGGGAGCATGACAGATATCACAGAAGGGATATCTAGCCAATCCTGGTTGCACCCAACTTAGTGCAACAATTGCTTTCACTCTTGTATCACTATCATACAGTGTCAGGTGAGGCCAACAATAACAACAATGATCGACACCTACTTCTATCATGCATATGTCATGATGTTCAATTCAACAAGTTAAGTCTATATCTAATCAGGCATATCAACATCAACTAGAACAAGTCATCATTCACAAGTAAACAGTAAAATGCAACTGTATGAGGGCAAGCAAAAGATCATAATAAGATCAATCAACGAAGATAGCAAGGTTAACAATAATGTAATTAACAACGAAAATAATCATGCACTTACGAATAGAAACCTATGTTGACCAAGTATAGGAGTACCCACCTGGTATAACAAATTTTGATACAAGAACCTCCAGAAAATAAGATCCTCGTACGTAACAAGATCCACAAATCAAGGTCCTGCAAATTATAACAAATAGCACCACTAAATACAATTATACATTAAATTCTACAACAAGTTAAACCCTAACTGAGTCTAAGGTTAACTTTAACCGGATTAAGCCAAATCAGATTCGTCAACAGATCCAACAAACTGATTGATCAGATCCAACCAAATCAGGTCCAAATCTTAATCACCAACCAATTTGGTTAAGCTTAATCCATACTTAACCTTAATTAAATCTTGATTACCAACAAATAATTCTCATCCTCAACGGAGCACAACCACACTCGAACTCAACCCTGACCGAAACAATCCATAAGAACATATCATATCAACAGGATCTCACACTAATTTGATCCAACGAAAACTCATCCAAATCTAAAATCCAACCAAAAAGTAAACAAGACTTCAACAGAACCAAGATTGAAGAACAGAGATTCCACCTCCGATCCGATCCAATGCTTTGTTCTAGGATCCAACTCTGCCCCAATCCAAATCCGATCTGCACCATCAGCCCTAGAACATGCCCAACATGAAACCACGAACATATCCTAAGTCAAATTCAGAAACAACATAGGGGACAGATGGAAATCAAGCAGCTTCAAGATACCTTCAAAATCTTGTTGAGTTCTGCCTTGACCAAGATCCAATTTCGGCTCACGGTCGAAACTAGCCTTCACCACGACCTATCGATCGGCGGAAATCGTGCGCGATTAGCAATAGGATGCGCACGATGGAAGGTAGGCCACAGCAAGTGGAAGCCCTCTTCGCGCTCGCCGCTTGAAGCCCTCTCCATGCCTGTCACACCATGACCTACCGGACATCTTCGTGGCCGCCAGAAGCTCTCTCTCTCTCTGCACCAATCACGCTATGACCCATCGATAATTTTCTCCACGCCTACCACGCCACGACTCACCAGTAGCTTCCTTTGTGCCTGCCAAATCGCGACCCGTTGGAAGCCTTCTCCACGAGCAGGAGACAACCGAGTGTGTCGCAAGGGAGAGAAGAACAGGGACCCCTACGCACGATTCCCTTTATTTTGAGAAGCTACATTAACCCTAAACCCTAACCACACGCGGCTGCCAAAAAAACCAAATCAAAACCCAAAAAATCTAATTCATGTTGAACTGGACCGGTTCGATTCAGATATTTACTGTAGCAAATCGGATTTGATCTTGGTTCGCTTGGTTCACTAACCAAACGACTTCGGATTTAACCCAAACTAATTTTGTTCAATTCGTCTTCCTAAGACGAAGCTTCTCATTGCATTTTTTGCTAAAACCTTTTCCATCATTAACCAAACCGAGTTGATTCAATTTTGGTTTAAAACCAAATCATTTGGTTCATTAACCAAATGACCTCTAATTTGAATGAAATCAGTTTCATTTATTTTATCTTCGCAAGACGAGTTACATTCTCCACCACTAACAAAATTTCTCATATCTTACAGTCTCTATTCTAACTTTCTTACGGTATAATTTTCATGTGCATCGGAGTTAGCACATACTGATACATCTAGTTCGTGATGTGCATAGGGTATACATGTATTTTTAATGCTTTGATTGCACATCTTTATGTATTTCATGATATTATCTTATGTTTATCACATCCTTTATCTACGCATTAAGTGTATTTTCTCCATTTCCTATTTCGGAAGTCTGCTTTTATATTTGTGTATTTACAGGACGGATTTGGAGTGAAATAAGGCAAGACGAAGATTAAACAAAGACAAGGTAAGACAGGATCGTACCTCCAAGACATGGTCGTGTCTCATCATCCTAAGGGGTCGTGCCTACAAGGCACGACCGTGCCCCCTACCCTACCAAAGCAATCCAAGCTTGGGGTCGTGCCTCAAATTCCAGCCTGACCCAGCTTGAGGTCGTGCCAAAAAGGCACGGTCGTGCCTCATTTCTAGAGAAGAGCCAGGGCAGGGTCGTGCCTATTTTTTCGAGGAAGAGCTGCTCTTGGCCATGCCTATCAGGCACGACCGTGTGACGGAAGAAGGCAGGCATGTCTCTTGGGCCGTGCCACGAGGCACGTGGCACGGCCGTGTGACATAAGGCTGACAGGGGGGACATATAAATACCCTCTTATTTGCCCTAAAAGGAGGGGGGGAGTCCTTAGAGGTGATTGAGAGCCACCGTAGCCGCGATCCGGAGCAAGAATCAACGAATCATCCATCCATCCGAGACTACTCCATCGTATCCATCATCCGTCAACGAGGAGATTGCAAGACCAAGAAGACCATACTCATTGATAAGTCTTATTCCCTTTTCTATTTCAGATTTAGGATTAAGATATATTATTTTTACTCTTCTTTGTGTTGTATCCTGTAACAACCGCCCTTCTTACCTCAAGGCGATACGTTACTTATACTTGCTAAAATCTACCATAATTTAAAATTTCTTTCTATATGATGATTGAGTAAACACATGCTCTCAAACAATTAACATAAAATTTAAACATAATGACATCACAATGGGTTCGTAACTTCTAACCTTATTTTTCACTACTAATTATCATGTAATTTACCAACTATCAAATAATGCATAGAACTACTATAGTTGTTAACATTCGAAAGTGCGGAAAATAAACAACTCATAAAGACTATTCTTTAACATTTTTAATGATGCAAGTTCCCAAGGCTCTTTATTCTAAGTTCCACCATATCACACACTTCGCATCGTCTCTGCCGCCTCCGCTACTCAAATTTTCCTTTGCCCTTATCTGCAATACAAGGAAAATAAAACTATAAGCATAAAACTTAGCAAGTACCATCCTACTCACAAAACGATGCATATTTTAAAATCATACTTTTGAAAAATATGAAAGGAAATATCTTCATGTTTATCATTTATTACTACAAAAACATATAAACTAGATAAATATCATAGCATACGCATCATAATAAGCACATGGACTAAAATTATAACTGACTAAACATGATCTTAAAGACTAATTTCACTTCAAGTTAGTAATGAACTTTTGAAAACTTATACATATAGTAAGTGAAAATAATAATCATCCTACTGTGGGCCCGGTATTGTGCTACTTATGCGCGCATCCCTAAATAGATCCGAGGTAGCTAATCCCGAACCCATTAGGGTACTACTAGGTGATCTCGGGCCTAGGAGCGATAAAAAGTAAAATACTCGCATATACTAGAGCCCACCCATGGACGAACTCGAGTCCATAATTACTGAGGCAAGGTAAATTATTTCATAAACATTTTGTAAGAGAAACTAATCTCCACATACATACATAAATTTTTGAATAACTAAAACTATGGATTTATGCATACGAACGGAGCTACTTATACTGCAGGTGAGAGGTACTTACTTTCTGCGCTAAGTTTCTTACAATTCTTTCGTTAGAATTCTGAAAACGAAGACCTTCTCTGCGATCTTCCTACGTCTATGCGTTCTTCTCGCTTGGGTGAGTCCGGATCTACAAGAACCCCTTGGATCTTCTCTCTCCTTGGCCAGCTACCACCCAAAAGAAGGATTTCCTCCCAAAAGGAGGAGGGCGGCGCCGTTTTCGAGGTGGGGGATGAGGAGTTTCCGAAAAATAATCAAAACCCTCGCTTAAACCCTTATTTATATTAAGTGGTCTCTAAACCCGACCCGTTTATAAATATAATTCCGTTCTATTTCTTTTAACAAACTCTTCTTCGGCCCCTTGGTTATCAGAACTGTTTTAAGGGGTGCAGATTTCAATAGGTCATGGGTTCGAATCTCGCCTATGCCCTTTTTATTCCGCTACTCTAAAAATTTCAGAAAAATATTCTAAAATTCCAGAAAAATTATAGAATATTTCTAAAATTATTTTTGAGGTTTTTCGGGCGTTACAATCCCCCATACCTTATAAAAAGTTCATCCTCGAACTTAAAATAACTCTGGGTATTTCTGTCTCATACTATCTTCTATTTCCCAAGTTGCCTCTTCTGCTTTATGATTTTGCCATATGACTTTTACTAATGGTACTTCCTTATTCCGCAATTTCTTAACTGCTCGATCTATTATCTGAATAGGTCGACTATCGTAGCTTAGATCTTCGCGGATTTGTACCGTCTGTGGCTCTATCACCTGGGTGGCATCTGGGATGTGCTTCTTCAGCATGGAGACATGAAACACATTGTGGATAGCTGACATCTCCTGAGGTAGCTCTAGCTCATAAGCTACTTTACCAACTCTTCTAGTGATAAGGTATGGTCCCACATATCTGGGACTTAGCTTGCCCTTTTTCCCAAAATGCATTACTCCTTTCATAGGAGCCACTCTAAGGAATATTGAAACTCCAACCTCAAACTCTAATGGCCTACGCCGTGTATCGACATAGCTCTTTTGTCGACTTTGAGCTGTTTCTATTCTCTGGCGGATCTGCTGTATGGCTACTGTGGTATCATCTATAAGATCTGTCTGTAGGCCTAACTCTTGCCTCTCACCACCCTCATACCAGCAGATAGGAGATCTACACCTCCACCCGTATAAAGCCTCGTAGGGTGCCATGCCGATAGTGGCCTGATAACTATTGTTGTAGGCGAATTCAGCTAAGCACAGGTATTTGCACCAACTTCCCTTGAAATCTAAAGCACATGCTCTGAGCATGTCTTCCAGAACTTGATTTACTCTCTCTGTCTGACCATCTGTCTGAGGGTGAAAAGTTGTGCTAAACTTCAGTTTGGTGCCCAGTGCTGTCTGTACGCACTCCCAGAAGTGCAAAGTGAATCTACTATCTCTATCTGAAATGATAGTCCTAGGGACATTGTTGGTGCAAGATGCACTAAGATCTTGCCTAGAGTTTCGATGTTTGACAATACACCTAGGTCTGGTCAGTTTGACCAAGGGTTGATCCAAACAGGACTTGATGTTTGGATGTGTGGAAGTGAGTGAGAAAGATCTAGTCGGTTAGACTAGACAATGACTTGATGTTTGGATGTGTGGAAGTGAGTGAGAAAGATCTAGTCGGTTAGACTAGACAATGGAAGTCCTGGTGAGTGAAGCTGGGCAAGAGAAAGTCCTAGTTGTAGGCTAGGCAAAGGGAAAGTCCTGGTTTGGAGGATCAGGCAGAAGTCTTGGCAGAGTCAACGTGCACCAGGCAAGATCCGGACTTGGGTAGTTGCGGATGAAATGGACTTGGTCAGGAGGACCAAGTTGCAGAGAAGAATGGACTGATCAGGAGGATCAGTTGCGTTCAAGTCCTGGGGGGCAACGACAGAGCCGAGCACAAGTCCAACAAGTCTGGGTGACTTGGTTGGCACAAATTCTCCAGAATGGAGTGGGTTAGACTAACCCAGGATTTCGGGAGAAATCCGAAGTTAGACTCACAAGGTAAAGTTAGGTTTGCTTCTTTGTATGCATGCTGATTTTTTCAGGAACTATAATACAGGCTGAACTTCAAAAGGCCATAACTTTTGACTCGGGTCTCAGAACGAGGCAAACTCAGATGCGTTGGAAAGCTCTTTCAGAGATCTACAAAATTGGTGTTTTGAGTTTTTTCGGATTCAGGCTGGAGTCGACTCAGAATGCCACTTGAGTCGACTCGGAGGGCTGGAGTCGACCCAGAAGCCCATTTGAGTCGACTCAGGCAGCTGATAACGACAAAGAAGCAAGTTTTATCCACCACATAGGCTGGAGTCGACTCAGGGCTTGCTGGAGTCGACTCAGGAGGTCTATATAAGGCTGTGAACGTGCAGAAGCAACCCAATTCAAGCCAGAAACCTCCCAACTCATCCTGTGGTGCTGTGAAACGCAAAAGAGGCCAGTTCTTGCAACCGGGGAAGATCCAGAAGGAGTGCGGGGCGCTCAGGACTTCCAGATCGGGCACAAGAGTTTGCTTTTAATTTATTGCATTTAATTTCAATTCTTAAGTTATTGTTTATCAGACTGTAAGACGGGTTTCTCCGCCTCCGAACGCCGTTCGGAAAGGAGACCACTAGTGGACGGGCGCCTCCCGACTTAGGCCTTGGACGTACTAACCCTGGGGGGTTAGGAACCAAGTAAATCCCGCGTGTCCCCCTGCTGTGTTATTTAATATTTCCGCTGCTTAGTTTTTACAGTTAACGAACGAAATCGAAAAAGCGAAACGCGCTATTCACCCCCCCCCTCTAGCGCGTACACGATCCTACATGTAACGCCCGTCCTTACCATACCAGAGCCTTATGACGGACGTTACGGGGTTTCATTTTTTTTTTCATACATACATATAGAGTATATCACATACGAGAAATCTAAAACTTGCAGCGGAAACATTTTAACATAATAGAAGTTCATATGTGATACTTAAACATCTTAAGAGCATGCATATATTGTCTAAGTTACTAAGGTTCTATCATCAACCACATAACATTAACATCATAATCTTAAAGCAATAGTAATTAATACAGTCATTTAGCATGCAATGTTTATGTTTCATATTCGTCGGTTATGGCACCACCACACACATCTTTATTTGGCCTTGTCCGGCTGCTTCCCGTTCCCTAACGGCTTTGATTTGGTTCTGCAACATGAGAAAGAAGAGACTGTAAGCACAAGGCTTAGTAAGCTCCTTTCCTACTCACCAAAACCAAGTCGTTAATCCGAGCATATAAATATCACATGATAAAAGCAAGCATAAACATCAAAGCATATCATTTCATAAACATTGAGCACATGTAACTTCCTTAACTCTACATTGTCATAATATGCATAAGTATAATGCACATGCCTTTGAAAACTTATTACATAATAAGTGAAATTAATCATTCTTATCATTCTTTAGGGATCCCTGGCTTGTACCCATTCATTTTTTGCGCGCCATTCCAAATAGTACGAGGTTGCAAGTCTCGACTATTCGGTTACTAGGTCTTTTGTCTTTCGACCTAGGGCCGTTCTTTAGGTGGCCATCCCTTGGACCCCTTTCGGGTTCCGGTACAAGCCATTCATTAAAATAATTTAATGCATATACCTTCATTTTTCATTTCATTATGAATGTCCTCTTATCATTTCATCGTTCATCATCCTTTATACACGATGAACATTCGGACATCATTTCATGTGGTATGTTATAACATATCATGATTTTCGTCTTGTATCATTAACATGAGATAAACTCATATCATGAACCTTATATCATGGATACCCATATTGACATCTTTGTTCAATCAGAACCCTACATTTTCTTAGGGTTAAGCAACCCTTATAGGTTACCTTTTTCCTTAGGGTCTTGTCATTCTTATTACTTGGAACTCAATAAGTTTAACTATGGCTACCCATTTCATAGTTGATCGCATAAGAACCCTAGATCCGACCAAGTCCCTAATCTCTTAAGGTTGGTCGAATCGTCTCGGAGTCCCCTTTAGTTTCTTTGCTTTCCTTATGTACCCTTATCTATTTTAACTTCATACGAGAACCTCAAGTCGTATTTAAAACCTATTAGAGTAGGTTCAAACCATTACTTGGGTCCCCTACCTAGGTTGGCCGAACCTCACAAGGTTGAACCTCGAGTTAGGCTTAGCCATTGATGTCCTAGGTTCTTGTTAAGGTTTCTCTACCCTTCAAAGCCATTAGTTAGGATTAGAACTACCATTAACCCTTTTGTTTCATGGTGGCCGAACCCTATCCCTTTCAAAACCCATTGATTAACCTTAACTTAGTTACATATTCTCTTATATCATGATAGGTATTCATTTCATTTGTTTCATCAAATTCAACGTTTGAAGATTCTTCTATAATTTGAGTCCTTTTGTTGTAAATTCTATATCCTCTACTAGTCGATGAGTATCCTACAAGGATTCCTTCATCCGCCTTAGCTTCAAATTTTCTTAATTCATCCTTAGTGTTTAGGATGTAAGCCTTACACCCAAATACCCTAAAGTAGTTGACTTTTGGTATTTTGCCACTCCATAATTCAAAAGATGTTTTTCCTAAAAATCTGTGAATTAATACCCTATTTTGAATATAGCAAGCGGTATTAACCGCTTCTGCCCATAGGTATGTGGGTAAGGAGTAGGCATTTAGCATGGTTCTAGCGGCTTCTTGTAAAGCTCTATTTTTCCTCTCAACAACTCCATTTTGTTGAGGAGTCCTAGCACATGAAAATTCATGTTTGTATCCATTTTCTAAACAAAATTTGGAGAAGTTTGAATTTTCAAACTCTCCACCATGGTCACTCCTAATTCGGTTAATTCTAAGTTTTCTTTCATTTTCTACCCTCTTACTAAATCCAATAAATATCTCTAGGGTATCATCCTTATGTTTCATGAAGAAAACCCAAGTAAATCTAGAAAAGTCATCTACAATTACCAAACAATATTTGCTACCATTCAATGAAGGAGTACTATGGCAATCAAATAAATCTAGGTGCAATAGTTCTAAAGGTAAGGTAGTACTAGTTAGAGTTTTACCTTTGTGTGATGTTTTTGATTGCTTACCCTCTTGGCATGCATCACACAATTTGTCCTTGATGTATTTGATTTTGGGCAGTCCCTTTACTAGCTCCTTATTTGCCACTTTTGCTATAGTCTTCATGTTGACGTGCCCAAGTCTTTTGTGCCATAGCCATCCTGCTTCTTCTTGTGAAATAAGACACTCAATAGAAGAGTTAGTAGCAAGTGCCAAATTCACATAATATAAGTTTTGTTTCCTATGTCCTTCTAATATGATGTTGTTCATTCCTATTTTCCTAATCAAACACTTGTTAGCATGAAAGTCAATTTGATAACCTGAATCACATAGTTGGCTTACACTAAGTAGATTAAAACTCATGCCCTTAACCAATAGGACTCTATGTATGGTTATAGTGGGTGACATTTTAATGGTTCCTTTTCCTATGATTTTTAATGTTTCATTATTACCAAAAGATACATTTCCCTTTTTCATGTATTTGATTTTGGTGAATTTACCTACATCCCCGGTCATGTGGCTTGAACACCCGCTATCCAAAATCCACATGCCTTCATCCTTCTTTTCTCTTACCTACATGATACGAAAAATATCCTTTTTAGGTATCCAAAAACTAGATTCACTAACATTTGAAAGATATTTCTTAGGTACCCATGCTAGTTTTCCCTTAGTGCTTTGTTTGCTAGATTGTCTTCCTACAAGGGATATATATGATACTTCCTTAGGTCTATAACCCAACCCAGCCTTGTTGTATACTGCTCTTTGACTGTTCAAAATTAGATCAAGTTTTTGTGATCCTAATGTGAACTTTTCTAAACATGTCTTTAATTTTGCATTTTCTTCCTTTAATCTTGTATTTTCTTCATTTAGGTCGCTATGGTCACATGCAATTGTTCTAGTCTCCTAAGTTCTTCTTTTAATGCCTTGACTCTAGATTTTGATTTTTCTAATGCATGCTTGAGATAGTTCATGGTACGAAAAAGTAATTTTTGTTTACGACTATCTAATACCTCATCCTCGCTAGAGGAGGATTCGTCTTCGCTTGATGATGATGATGCTTCATCGCTTGAGGTATCCGATTCATCTCTTCGTGCCATGAGCGCCATATGTCGTGTGATGTGGCACGCTTCTTCATCATCGGATGAGGACTCACTGCTTGAGTCATCCCATTTGGCTTGAGCCACCATCACCTCCTTCTTTTTGCTCTTGTCCTTTTTCTTCTTGTCTTTTGATTCATCGTTCTTTTTCAGGTTTGGACAATTTGGCCTGATATGTCCTTTCCTGTTGCACTCATAGCAAGTGACATCAGTACCAAAACCTGAACTTTGACTATTACCTTGAGATGGTGTGAATGTCTTCTTGAAGTTCCTCTTGGTAAATCTTTTGGTTTTCCCCATCATTTTTCTTCACGTAATGTGCCATTTCTTTTGATGTTAATTCTTCATCACTGTCTGAAGAATCTTGCTCAGATTCTGATGACTCCTCCTTTTCTTTCTTCTTCTTCTTTTTCTCCTTATCTGCAATCAAAGCTATACCTTTCTCTTGCGTGCCCATATTAGCTTGTTCATGCAGTTGTAGTTCACAAAATAATTCATCCAATTTGACAACAGATAAATCCCTTGACACTTTATACGCATCTACCATCGATGCCCATAAAGTGGTTCTCGGGAAGGCTTGTAATACATACCTTACAAGATCGCGGTTCTCGATCTTTTCTCCGATGACATGGAGGCCATTTACTATTTCTTTGAATCTTCCATGCATCTGACTTACTGTCTCATTGGATCTCATCGCGAAGGATTGTAGTTGACTCACCAAAAGATCCTTCTTGGCTCGTCTCGATTCGGTTGATCCCTCGTTCAGTTCGATGAGTTTCTCCCACAGTTCTTTGGCCGAATTAAATGGTCCGACCTTGCTCAGTTGCTCTTTTGATAGCCCACATTGCAAAGTCGTTGTGGCTTTGGCGTTGGCCTGTGCCTTCTTGCACATATCTTTCGTCCAGTCTTTTGTAGGGATAGCTTTTCCCTCAATGTCTTTGGGTATCTCGAACCCATCTACAATACTAAACCAATTTTCAATGTCATTCATTAAATAATATTCCATTCTACCTTTCCAGTAGGCGAAGTCATTTCCATCGAAGTATGGTGGTCGTGCGGTGCTGTAACCCTCTTGGAATGCCATGAGTTGCTCCGGTTGATTGTTAGATCCTCCGAAACGTAACCGGCTCTGATACCACTTGTTAGGATCGGTTGGTTCGCTAGAGGGGGGGTGAATAGCGTTTTTCGATTCTTCTTGATTGTTTCTCTGCAAGAGTGTTAGCGGAAGCAAAATATAAAAGAGAAAACAATAGATCAACGCTAACCCGGTTTGTTTACTTGGTATCCACCTCCGCAGAGGTGACTAATCCAAGGATCCACACGCACGCACACACCCGATGCACTATGAATCTTCTCCTTCTCGAAAACCTCGAAGGCGGAGAAACCTTTACAACTCTTTCGATCTCCTCAAATATGATATGAAATAGTGTTTAAGAGGAGAGGAAGAAAGCAAAGAATAGAGAACAAACACGTTCTCAAAAGAAGCACAAAGAATGAAAGAATAGCAGAATTCTTGAGTTGATCTCGAGCAGGCTTCTTTTATAATTCTTCGGCATCAGTCGACTGCTGGCAGGGCCAGTCGACTGATGGCTTCAATCGGCAACAAAATCTCGCATTAAAGCGCATTAAATGCTTGCCAATCTTCGCCAACGTTCAAATAGCAGTCGACTGTTCCAAGACCAGTCGACTGGCATCAGTCGACTCACCATAACACCAGTCGACTGCCCAGTCGACTCCTGTCTTCCTCTGGCTCGACTGATTTTTCTGTGTGCGTCTGATTTATGAGCAGTCGACTGCTGGCAGGGCCAGTCGACTGGTGAAGCTGAAAAATCCCATTTCAGCTTCTCTTGACCTAGACCTCGGCCTTCAAACACCTCCCATAGCCTCATGCCTTCCCTGGATGCTCCATCATCCTTGCACTAGCTTGAGATGCTTCCATCAGCTTCGTCATGTCAAGTCTTTGCCAAGACTACCCACTTGGACTTTTCCTTGCCAAGACTACCCACTTGGACTTTTCCTTGCCAAGACTACCCACTTGGACTTTTCCTTGCCAAGACTTCCCACTTGGACTTTTCCTTGCCAAGACTTCCCACTTGGACTTTTCCTTTGCCAAGACTTCCCACTTGGACTTTTCCTTTGCCAAGACTTCCCACTTGGACTTTTCTTTGCCAAGACTTCGCTTGGACTTTCCTTTGCCAAGACTACGCTTGGACTTTCCTGCAAACTTGCATCACACATGTTAGATCACAAGTATTGCCTAACTTTAAACATGGTTTAGCCAAACATTGAAACTCAATGCACTTGGGGCAAAGATTGCACCAACATTTTTTTATTAATTTAAAATGATTTTAATAAAGTTTAAATATTTTTAATAAAGTTGGTAGTATTTTGATATAATAGTTTTCGAAATATAATATTTTAAGATTTAGGATTTAACTATAATGTGTAGAAGCTACTCGGTATTTGTTACAACATGAAAAATTAACTAATTTAGTATTCAAAGTTTATGATTTAGAATTCAAAATTTTAAAATTTAAGATTTAGCTACAATGTATATAAGTAACTCAGTAGTTACTATTATATAGAAACTACTAGATAGCTATTACAACGTAAAAAATCTACTATTTCAGTAAATATTTAATTCTAAATCATAAAATTTGAATATTATTATATCAAAATATTATTTACCAATTTAATTAAAATTATTTAAACTCTATCAAAATTATTTTAAATAAATTAAATCATTTGAAAATAATTATAATAGCTACTAAGTAATTATTATAATGTACAGAATTTAAACATAGTTGAGTTGGTTATGATGAGGAAGACTTATTAAAATGGACAAAGGTTGAATTTCGACGAAACTGCTAGTGTATTTATGACGGAATAACAAAAAATGTATATGATCTTTTATCACATAAATATATATATTATGAGGATAATAAAGATTCCTCTCTTTATAAATTAAAATTACAGCTAAAACAACCTTTTGTTGGAAGGGATTAACATAAGAGGTAGCTATAATAATATTATATTAATTTTTTTTATATTATAGTAATTATCTAATAATTTTTATAGGCCGTGGTTACATTAACAAATAAAAATATTTTTGAGGGACGCCCTATTCATTTTAAAAATAAATTCTCGCACTACTCTTCCTCACGGTCAAATCTATCCGCAGAGATCGAATCAATCCGCAGAGAGGCGACGGAATCGAACGACGAACAAGCGGTTCTTTCCCTTGCTCCAGTCAATGCGCATTTGGTACACGCGCCGCGCCGCCTCCCAACTCCTCCTCCTCCTTCATGGATCACCAAACCCTAAACGATGTGGGTCTTCCCACTCTCCCTTGCGCTTGCCCCTCCTGCTCTCACCCCTCCTCCACGGCCGTCCGCCGCTCCGTCAAACGCCGCCTGTGTGAAGAGGAAACCGGCGCGGCTCCTTCCGCTTCCTCCTTCGGTGCTGATGGGGGGTCTGCCCGAGTGGAGATCGAGGACGAGATGGCCGTACTGCGGGAGGCGATGGCGAAGCAACAAGAGACGATCCAGGAGCTCTGTGCGGAGCTTGATGCGGAGCGCAACGCTGCGGCATCCGCCGCCAGCGAGACCATGTCGATGATTATCCGCCTCCAGTGCGAGAAGTCCGAGACCCAGATGGAGGCACGCCAGTTCAAGCGCTTCGCCGAGGAGAAGATGGAACACGACCAGCGGGAGATGCTTATCCTCGAGGACCTCCTCTCCAAGCGCGACGAACTCATCAACTCCATGACGCTCCTGATCCAGACTTACCGAAAACACCTTAGTAGCCTAGGCATCGACGTTGATGCCATCGACGCCGATGCCTCTTTTATCCATCCAGGCGGCTCGCTGGAGGCTACTCAATTCGACAGCTTGCCGACCATTGATTACCCTTCTCTGAAATGTAGCATACCGAGTGATATGGCAGGCAAAGAGGGCTATTTAGATGAGACTACCGATCACCAAAGGTACGAGTTTGTGGAGACACCAAATGCCAAAGAGGACCTTGAGAATCTACATCAGCGGATTTGCGAGCTTGAAGCCTTGCCAGGCGCTTCCAGTCTTATGGACAAGGACGTCATCAAGGAATCGCCACGACAATCTATTAATTTCAGGCAATCATCTGCGGATAGCCATACCTCAGCTTCCATGGGTTCCGGGAAGAATTCACAAGAGATCATGAATGGGGAAGAATTTCCTTCCTTAATTGACATGCACTCGGATGATGGTGGCAACTTTGACAACTTGAGCGATAGGGTCTACACAATTGATGCTGTGCATGGGGTTCCAAAGGTTGGTGTGACTGGTGATTGTGTGAATGTGCCCAACGAGGAAGAAAAGAGACCAGAGGTGAATGGAGTAGTAGTTGGGAGTCTAGATATTGAGAAACTTCACACGAGGCTGCAGGCTCTTGAGGCGGACAGGGAGTCAATGAGGCAGACCATTGTTTCCATGCGAACTGAAAAAGCACAGCTACGTCTGTTGAGAGAGATAGCGCAGCAACTTTCGAAAGATGCAGCTCCTCAGAGGAGTATGGTTGAGAAAAAGCCTTCAACTGCTAATTCCTCCATACTATCATTTCTTAAGGTATACTTTCAGAGGTATTGGATCAAACTAACATAGTTCATTTTTCTTCTTTTTCTGTGCTTACTGACCAATAGCATTGGTGGTTTTTGTTGTGATACTTGAACACGAATTTGAAAAAAAATAGTTTGCAGATAGAAAAGGATACCTTAATATTGGAAGATTTAAAGGCGAAGTAAATGAAATATTTATGTTTAAGCAATTGAAGTGTACTTAGAGAACTTTGTCCCATCATTGATTATTATGAGTTGATTAACAATAGCATTGGTGGATTTGTTGTATACTTGAAACACAAGTTTAGAAATGTACTCAGATGGAAAGTGAGACCATATTATTGGAAGCATCAAAGAAGACTTATAGAAAATATTTTGTTTAAAATATTCTGAAGAATATTATACTGGATGGTGTACACATTTTAGGGGGTGGATATGCCACCTATTAGTTAAGTGTTAACACAACTGCTGGAGTATATGTAACCTGGAAAACTGACATTAGGTCAGTTAGAAGTAATTTTTTGTCTGTGAGAAGATTAACCACTCTTTCAGATCCAATACGGGTAGATTTGTGGTCACCTTGCAAAATTCTAGCACCTGTGTGATGAGATGGATCTGGTATTATTCTAGTGACATGTATAAGGCGAATAGTATTATGGATGCCCATTTGATTTCTGTTATTATGCTTTATTTCTTTCACTTGAAATTATTTTGCAATCTGTCTCCAATAAATTAGATATTTTAGCAAGTAGCAAGGTCCTTAAAGACTTCACAACATGATTTGCTCTTATCTACAAATTACTCTATCACTAAAGAAGACTCATCACCCAGCTTTGAAATAAGTGTTATATATGTTATGTTTTTGGATGACCGACATAAGATAGGCTCTATTTCTTTAATATGGGGTGATAGACACCAATTAGAAATATGGTTTGTACATTTTCATGGAATAACTCTTCCTCAGTCACCGTAGTTTAAACAAAGAGACCACTATGCATTGAGACAAGAAAATGAATTGCATGATTCTTATCTTGGAATGTTCTTGATCTCATTAGGTTCATCAACCAAATCTTGATATTACCATTTCAAACTTTGGTACATTATTGTTAGAAATAACTTGCTTTTCAAGTGAAACACCATACGGGATAACTATTCAATGATTCTCACGCAAGTGGAGGGAATGCTATGCACTCTGTGCAAATCCCACATAAACATTCCCCTCTAGTGTTGCGATCATAGTTTTTGTTTCTTCCTTTCCTTTCTGAGCTAGTAAAAATGTATTTCAAGTTCCTTGAATCATACACATATACGCTTATACAACTTGGAAATACATAAAAAGATGTGATAGCAGAAACACTTTTTTATAAAAGCTTTGCCTTCTACTTGTTATCATTATTATATATAGATGATGATAAGTAATATATATTTATCTCTTTAGTGTTGTAATCATATTTTACTGAACCATGCACCCAACTTCACTATTACTCAAATTACGCACTACCCTTTCGTATTTATCAATTCACACACTATATTCCTATAATACTCCTGATGTAGTCCATGCGTACTTGTCTGAACCACCGTGAGCATTTCAACCACTTTTGAAATAGAAGGGCTTTATATGGTAGCTTCTACATTTTCTCTCACTCACCCGATCGTCAACCATTTTTTAGTGCTGTGACCTATGCTCATGATAATTGAAACCCTAATTGACTTTCAGCGGAGTTGGGACTTTGATTCTCCCAATCTTCTTCCTTCGACTATTGCTTGTATCTTCAAAATTATGATTTTACACAATATTGTAAGGTCAATGTTTAGGCTCATCATCTTCTCCAAAGGTGAGGTTTTTAAGGTTAAATTTGTGTCGTATGTCACTCTTCTCTTTATTCCAAACTTATTCTTACCATCAGTGAATTATTAGTGGAAAGTAAGTGATGAACATGGTTTTCTTTGTATAACTCTTATCGACCACGATTCCTTTCCCTTTCAATCTCCGATCGTTTGTAAACCTTAGTTTCTTATTGCTGAGGGTTCATTGCCCATCGATGAGTTTTGGCCAAAACTCATTTATGACCCTAATCATCTTAGAATCGACACAAAGTAGTATCAGTGCGTTCCTTGCAGCTTTTTGAGTCTGACTATGCTCTTCTAAATTCTAAAGTTTGAATTGCATCTTGTAGGTTTTTGAAATCTGCACAACATTGAGTACTGTTGGCACAAACTCATTAAGGGACCTAGGCTCATCATACCCAACTATAAGACACCGCTACTGAATTCCTTGTAGCCTTGAGTCTGAGATTGTATGACCATCAAAGAGTTTATGCCAAAACTCATTAATGGTTGTACTCTATCCAGAAATTAAATCTTGGGCATGATCAGACTTGAGACACTCTAAGAAATGCGTTAATTTGATGGATTAAAATACCGAGCCGAACCACTTGATACGCTCGATTTTTACCGTTCCACCGTGGGACCGGCACCGACACTCAACCAGCACAACACGCGCGCGAGAATTTCATGTGTCATCGTGTGCGTCAGGTTGCAGCACAGTACACGACAAAAGGAATTGATTCAATTCCTTTTGTCGATCACGATCGCGAGATTGACGGGAAAAAACTTATTTAAACGACGAACTCACTTACTTGGAAGCATCAGCGAGGGCTGGCAGCGGCAGTGAGGCGGTGAGGAGGCGAGGTGGCGAGGCAGAGCCGACGATCAGGTACTATGTAAATTGTAGAGGTGGTGGAATCGCAGTGAGGGCGCCGTCGCAGCGAGATCGTGATTCGAGGTCGTGAATTGACGGAACTCGAATTGTGATCGTGAGTGAAGTTAGGGTTTTAAAAAAAATTCAATATAACAGTTTTAATTAAAACCATTATATTTAAATAAAATATATATATATTCATATGTTATAATAACTATTATATTTATTATATCAGTGTTATATCAAATTTTTATAAAACATATTATTTAATGTATATAAATATATAAAATATTATTTAATATATATATTTTTAATTAATAATTAATTACATAATAAAAGGTAATTATATATATTATATAGATTAATAATTAATTATATAAACCGTTAATTAACTAATATAATTATAATATATAAATTTATTTTTTAATAAAAAATAAAAATATTAAAAAAAAATTTAATTTAAATTCATATTTATAATTTATTCCAAATCAAATTAAAATTATATATAAGTATGTGATGGATTATTTAAAATATATATAATTTCTAAATAATTATTACGTAAATGATAATTATATATTATATTAATAATTAATTAAATAAATTATTAATTAATCAATATAATTATGATATATAAATTTATATTTTTATTATTTGTTAATTTAAAAATAGTTTAATTAAAAATGATAATTCATATTTATAATTTATACAAAATCAAATCTTAAAATTTATAAATTAAAATAGTTTGAAATTAAAAAAATAATTAAAATTTTAAAATAATTTTAAAAATTTATAAATAATTTTAAAATTTTATCAATAATTCAAAATTTTTTAATTATTAAAATAATTTAAAAACATATAAATTTAAATCTTCTAAATAAATTTGATTTTATAATATAATATAAATTATATATATAAATATATAAATTATAGTATTTAATATACATATTATATGGAAAAATATAAACAGAATTATATTAACAAACAATTAATTTATATAATTCATATATATAAATTAATATTTTTGTTATTATTTTATATGAAATAAAAATAAAGTAGAGTAAAAAAATAATATAATTCTATAAAATTATTAAAGAAATTTTATAAATTTTATCTATTAATTATTCTTTAATTAATGATATGTTAGAAAATTTTATGGTAAAAAAATATACAACGGTTTATGAATTATGAATTGAATAAATAATTTAAAAATTTTCTTTATTAAATGATTTTTAAAAATATATAATTTTATATGTTTTGAATATATTTAATTTTAAAATTATATATAAATATATGAATAGTAATTTTTATTATATATTATATAAAATATATAAACAGTAGATATATATTATATAAATTAATAAATGATTAAGTAAATTGATAATTATTAATATAATTTGTTAGAATATTTAGGGATAAATATATTTTTATTCCCTTAGAATAGGTCTCTATGCTCTTATATAAATAGGGGCTTAACCCTTGTAATAAATCAATCTATAATATTATCTTTTACATGGTATCAGAGCGAGAGGATTTAGGTTTATCCGCCTAACCCTAATTCTTTATCCTCTCTCTTCGCCGCCGAATCTCGCGTCTCAACCCACGCGCGAACAAAGAGGCTTCATCGCGATCCCTTCCTGATCGCGACGTCCACCGCAGCGATCGTGACTCTTCCAGTGCTGATCGTGACTCTTCCCTGAACGCGACGCGGTCCGGCTTCGTCAGCGCCGTTTCCTTCTGGCAGCGCCCTGATCTCCTTCGATCCCTTCTCCTTCAACCTCTGGGATTCTTTCCAGGGCTTCCTCCGTGGAGCAGTGAAGTCATCCAGAAGCACTAGGCCGTGGAGCAGTGAAGCTTCTCCAGATTCTTCTTGGACCTCAATCAGTTTCTGTTTTGCTATTGTCAATAGAGGTAAACAGAAACCATTAGCCTCCAGGTCGATCACCAACTGATCATCGCTTGGAAAGAATTTTCTTGCCAAGCTGGTTGGCTCACGTTAGGAGAATCAGGAATTCCAAGTGTGCCTACAAGAGTTCCCTCCACCATATCGACAAAGTTGCAAAAGCAATTGTTGGACAGTAAATACTGCGGAGAGTAGCCATCGAGGATAAGATGGTCTGTAGCAGAGAATAATCAATAGAATCAGACGTCCAGCTATTCTCAAAGAGAGTTCTGTCACTGGAGCTTCCATGGGGTTTGTTGATGCTGTCATTAGGGCAGTTTGAAAAATGACTGGACAACAAAGAATGATCAGACGAGAGCAAGAACTCCTCGCCTAGGATCTCATAAAAGGGTTGTTCTGCAGCTAATAGATCAGGGTGTTCCGGATAGTTTCACGTGCGACGCAACACGATTTCTCTCTTCATGGCTACCTCTAGCGCTTCAAAGTCGGATATCTCTCGTAAGGGTGGCAAAGAACCACCAGATCTGACCCCACCGCCTTCCTATGACGACTTTCTGAAATGGTATGAGGATCGAAAAACTTCTGATTCCCCTGTTGCCGTTGCACTCACTGGTAATTCCTTTGCTGGCATATCTCGCTCTTCGAGTTCTTGGGTTCTTGATTCCGGGGCCACCGATCATATCACTGGTAATAGATTACTTTTTTCTTCTCTCTCTACTTCTGGTTATTTACCCTTTGTCACCATGGCAAATGGTTCTCAAATTCAGTCTCAGGGTGTCGGTACTGTTCATCCTTCTCCATCTCTTTCTATTCATAATGTTCTTTATGTTCCCGGTGCTCCCTTTAATTTATTATCAATTAGTCAGCTTACTCAGTCTCTTGATTGTGTCATCTCGTTTACAAAATCTTCTGTTTCCTTGCAGGACCGGAGTACGGGGAAGATGATTGGCTTCGGATATGAGTCTCATGGCCTATATCGACTTCAACAATCCTCTCTTGTTGGTTCGGCGGCAGCATCTCCCCTTCTTATTCATGCTCAGTTGGGACATCCAGGTCTTGATAAGTTGAAACAATTACATCCTGGTCTTTCTCACTTAGATTCTTTATCTTGTGAATCATGTCAATTAGGAAAGCATATTCGTAGTTCTTTTTCTCCTCGCACTGTGAGTCGGGCTACGTCACCTTTTTCTTTGGATCTCCCATTGATAGGAAATCTACTTCTGGTTTTTGTATATTTGTCGGAGATAATCTTATTTCTTGGAAAGCAAAAAGCAAAATGTTGTGGCAAGATCCAGTGCGAGGCAGAATATCGAGCTATGGCCATAGTCAGTCAGGAGCTTATATGGCTCAAACAGTTGCTTCAAGAGCTAAGATTTGGAGAGGTTACACAAATGTCACTTATATGTGACAATCAAGCCGCTATGCATATCGCCTCGAATCCAGTTTTTCATGAGAGGACAAAACATATTGAAGTCGACTGTCACTTTGTCAGAGAAAAAGTCATATCTGGTGAAATATCTACAAGTTTTGTTAACTCACAAGACCAACTAGCAGATATATTTACCAAGTCACTGAGAGGTCCTCGAATTGACTACATATGTAACAAGCTGGGAACATATGATTTATATTCTCCAGCTTGAGGGGGAGTGTTAGAATATTTAGGGATAAATATTCTTTTAATTTATTTTTTTCTTTATAGAATAATTTTTCCTAAAATAAGTCCCTATATTCATATATAAATAGGGACTTATGTCTTGTAATATCCCAAAGTGATTCCATAATATTTTTACATAATTAAATTTTTATCTTAAGATAAAAATTTTATTATATAATTTAATAATTATTTTTAAAAACTTAAATATATAGTGAAGATATTTTAATTAATTAATTATTATTTTTTAATTAAATTTAAATATTTTTATATATTTTTTATCATATAATTTTTTAATATTAATATTATTAATACTGTAATTATGAATTATTTGATTTTTTGTCGTTCTTAATTTTTTATAATACATATGTGATGACATCAAAACAAGAATATTATTAATACTATAATTATAAATATTTATTCTGAATTATTTGATCTTTTTATTATTTTTATTTTTTTATAATGCAGGGGTAATGATACCAAAATAACAATCTTATGATCCAGCTTGGAGACATGCACGTCGATTAGAGAATCGATTTCATTGGCAATGCTTGCATTGCGATATGATTGGACGCGGCGGTGGGATCACACGCCTAAAACAACATCTTGCTGGTGGATATCCAGATGTTTCTAAATGTCCAAAAGTTTCTCAAGAAGTTCGTCGTGCAATGAAAGAGGAACTTGATGGAAAAAAAATATTGAAGTATAAACAACAACAACAACGTGAACTTTTGGATAGCCGAAGTTCTAAAGAACCAACCTATGATGACTTTGAAAGTCGTGATGAAGTTCCAAATGACGAAGAATTTTTAGCAGCTCTCCATGCCTCTCGAACTCAATATGAATATGAGCAACATATGAGACATGGTGGTACTATAGTTGGCGCTGGTGGAAGTGGCTCAGCTGGTGCTAGTGGATCTGGCTCAACTACTGCAGCAACATTGGGAAGGAGTGCAAGTGTTCGTATTACTTCAACACAAGGTGGTATTGGTCGTTTTTTCCCTTCTATGGGATGAAGACGAGCAGTTGATATTGCTGATATTGATCCACTAGCATTCCCAGACCAAGCTAGCAAACAAACTCGGATTGATGATGCATATACAAAAGAGAAGAAGAAATCAATCGGTAAAAGTATTGCTAAATTTTTTCATTTTAATCAAATTCCTCCTAATGCAGCAAACAACACATACTACCGTAGTATGGTGTCCAACATCCAGAAATCCGGTTTGGGTATTCAACCTCCGACTGCATATGAAATTGCTGGTCCGTATTTAGATGAACAAGTGGAGGAGATTAAGACTTGGATTCTATCATGTAAGAAGCAATGGAGTTTATATGGGATTACGTTGATGTGTGATGGTTGGACAGGACCTACACGGATGAACATTATCAACTTTCTGATATACTGCAATAGAAAGGTCATATTTCATAAATCTATTGATGCAACTACAGACTATCATGATGCACCTTACATATATCATTTGATGGATAATGTGGTTCAAGATATAGGTGCAGAACATATAGTGCAAGTGATTACAGATAATGGTGCCAACTTTAAGAGGGTTGGAGAGTTATTGGAGCAAAAGTATCAAACATTATTTTGGACACCATGTGCAGCACACTGTATTGATTTGATGATGGCAGATATCGGTAAACTCGATATAGTGAAGAAGATAGTGAAAAAAGACGTCAATCGCTAACAAAATTCTTCTATAATCATAAGAACTGGGGTAGCGAGCTACCAGTCCTACGAGGGCAAAGACCTTGGAATTGGTCACCTGGATTTGTTTTACGACAACCTTGGAAGTCGGGTACCAGCCTCTTCAAAGTAAAATAACTTTTTTTTTCTTTTGTACTCATACGCTAGAATGCCTTGGCATTTTTTCAAACACTTGATATGTTTTTTTTTTCATTCTACATGCATTTAACTCTAGGTTCTATCATTCCACATGCATATAAATCTAGGTTTTATCATCCCACATGCATATAAATCGAGGTTCTCATGTGTGAAACGAAAATAACTCTTTAACATTCTACTATAGCAAGGAAGAACTTCGAAAACTACTCTTATTGCAGGTGAGAAGTACTTACCCCTTGTTCTTGTACTTACAACGAACCCTAAGGTCGAAGACTCCGAGAAAACACTAGCGTGTTTAGAGGATCCTTGTCGGCGTGTCCGAATCCCACCAATAAGGCCCCCTAACTCTCTTCTCTTGACTGCATTGGGTTCATGGATTAATGAGAAAATTTATTGATGGGGAGATTTTGCGACCAGGAGCGACTAGGTTTGCCACTCACTTTCTCCTGTTAAAATCATTGTTTCAGAAAAAAAGTGGATTGAAAGCCATGTTCACTTCTGAAGGATTGGGAAGCCTCTCGATATTCTAACACGACCGAAGGTAAAGAAGTGCAAAAAATTATTATATCGGTTAGATTTTGGGACTATATTGCAGATATTCTTGTAGCAGTAGAGCCCTTGTACGTTGTTCTGCGCAAAGTCGATATGGACAAGAAGCCACAAATGGGCAATGTTTACCGTCTAATTTATGAAGCAAAAGAGGAAATTAAGAGGCGTCTACAATCACCAACCAAGTATCAACCTTATATTGATATAATCACTGCAAGATGGGACAATCAAATGGGAAAATATATTCATTTGGCAGGTGCGTATTTTTTAATGATAAAGAATTTTTAATATTTGTTATTAATAGTTATATATGTTTAATTATTTTAGGTTATTATCTCAATCCGGCATATCAATACCGTTATAATCTTGGCACAAATGAAGATCTATTAGCGGCCCTCAGAAATGTAATATCAAGACTACAAACAAATAGACAATTAGCTACTGAGGCTATTAATGAAAGTCGATTATTTCGAGAGGCATATGGTTCTTTTAGCGATGATTTTGCAGTGTCATGCAGATATAAAATGGATGCAGGTAAATATAGTAAAAATCATTAGTAATTATTGTCAACAAATATAAATATTATTTTAATTTTGTTCTTATTTATCTTACAGCTGAGTGGTGGTTACAATATGGAGGATCAACTCCAAATTTGAAAAAGATTGCAGTACGGATTCTTTCACAGACAACATCTTCAAGTGGTTGTGAAAGAAATTGGACAACTTTCTCCCTCATTCATACAAAAGTTCGAAATCGTCTTTCTTATCGTCGTTTGGAGAAGATGGTCTATGTTCATTATAATATGCGTCTTCAACTAAGAGCAATAACAGAAGAGAAGGAAGAACAAGAGTCTGGTGATGTAGACCCATTTGATATTGGATTTGTCCAAACTGAGAATGATCCAATGATGGATTGGTGGAGCGCTGTTGAAGCTGAGAATCCATTACTTGATGAAGCAGGAGACCCACCACGACCATCTGAATTTCTTACTCAGCAGATTGAAAAAATGCAAACTAGAGGAGATATCGATGAGGAAGAAGACGATGATGAAGCTTTTGATCAAGATTTTTGATTTTCTGGATCTCGACCCAGACGTTCTCAAACATCCCAACCCCAAACTCAACCAAAGTCTGTAGATAAAGGCAAAGGTAAAGCTCCTGCAACTTTTACTAAAGAGAAAAGAAAAGTTAAAACTCCTACTTTTAAGGAAAGGGGTCAATTGAGAATTAGTGAAAATCCACTCGAAGCAATTGATGAGCAAGAACATGATGACAGTGATGAAACATCATCACCTTCCGACACTGTAGTCCGACGAGAAATTCGAAATGATGATAGTGATGTCGATAGCAGTGCAAGTACTCATGGAAGTGATAACAGTGGTGATGCATCTGGTGGTTGTAGAAACTTATGTTCCCCCTACTCCAGCACCGGAGCCTTGGACATGTGAGCAAGATTACACGCATGCAACTCAAGATGATGATCACGGAGGTAGAACTATTATGACTCAGTATCGACGTCGATCTAAAGTTGACAAACAAAAGGAAGCTCATAATTATCAAGATATGAGGGAGAGTTTAGCTGAGATTGATTCTGATCGAAGTTCATCATACTCACGGCCTTCTTATTATAGTTCTGATGCATCTTATGGTGATCCATCATATCAGAGTTCAGGGGCGTATGTTTATCCTTATCCTGTGCCTGTACCCGTTCCGATTCCAGTGGTGCCAGTTCAAGTCCAACTTCCAGTGGTGAATCGAGACATGCTGATGGACATGTGGAGAAATCAATATCAATATTGCATGTCATGGGATGATTATTTAATCTGGGTGTTGGAGAACTATGGAGTTGATCTAAGCAGAATGTTGCAAGAACCAATGCTTCCATCTGATTCACGTCACTCCTTTTGGTATTAGTAAGGTAACTTATTATGATGTATCAACTATCAATTTTAATTTGAGTTATTGATAGATCAATTTTCTTTAAAGAAAGATATATTTATTTATTTTTGTTTAACAATATTAAGATGGTCAATAATTGAGAACTTATATCAAATCAATATACAATTTATTTTTAAATTATACACAATAAACATATTTATCTAATAATTACTATATATATAAATAAAAAAGTACCGAAACTGTATCGGCACGAGGCACGATACGGTACCGAAACAGTATCGTTCCGGTCTGGGACCGAAACCTCGGCACGGGTCGAGATTTTAAACCTTAGCAGCAACAATGTCAATGCCTCCCTGTTCCACACCACAAGTGACCGACCTCTCCGCTATTGCCTCACGTCTGCGTGATGTTCCACGACTACCTCCATCGTGGTGCCTTCGTGATCCCACGGAGGTCGCCTCGGGATTGCGGGGTGGGCGGAACGATAAATTTAACCTATTTTGTTCAACACGGTATGAAATTTTAAATCATGCCTTACATGGTTGAAATTCAGCCTTTGTCAAAGTTCCCCAGGTAGTAGACACCCTAAGATCTTAACGTGTGTTAACTTCTTAGTGCAGGAGCAGAAAAGAAGCTTTGCATGCATTGAAACAAAATATTAAAACTATGTGCTGAGTTATGCTAACAAACATGTGAGATGCTTCAACATCGATATTAGAGCGAGACTCGCAACATAAAGAGAGGGAGATAAAGAAGAAGAGAAGAGAAGCTAAGGGAGAGAAGAGTACCATGTGGCGGTGGGTGCAATAAGCATGGTGGTGGGCAGTGGACATAATGGCGACAACAAGTGATGAGATGGATTGAGAGAGGAGAGAGATCATTGGAGAAGAGGACGAGGCATGGAAAGAGAAAGGAATTACATATAAATTTTAACTTCTTTTAAAAAAATACTCCTATTCTGATTAATAAGATTAAACTGGACTATCTTATATAAATTTGGTTCAATTTTAAACTAACCAAAATAAATTCAAATTGAGTCTAGTTTGAATCCACTTAATACTAATAACCATGGTTACTCAATGGACTCCACCTAGCCCTAGATTCACTTTCATTCAACCCTAAAACTTAAAGTATTAGTTGGATTTAGCTTAACTAGTTATCTTAAAAAATTAAAAATAATTTAAACTCTCAAAATTTTAAATAGGATAAAATTTGATATCTAATATGGATGAAGATTTTTTTTTTTTTGTGTTTTCAAACTTTTGTGACATCAAGAGCCAAGAGAGGTTTTGTATCAAACAGGCGTATAATAAACTGTCAGCCAATCCATGTCCAGTATGATATCAAACTCGATCAGATCTAATACTAACAAGTCGACTGTCAATATCATGTCCCCAAAATCTAGTGGGCATCCTCTGACCTCCTGGGTGACATCTAATCTATCTCCAGAAGGTAAAGATACAGTCAAATGTTGCTGTCTAAGTGTGGGTAGTCTACCAATCTCCCTCATGAAAGCACGAGATATAAACGAATGGGAACTACCAGTATCTACTAACATATCAGCAGTAAATGCGTATAATAAAATCGTACCACGGAAAACCGATCCGTCGGCTCGCTGTGCCTCCTCCCTGGTAACCGCATGAATCCGTCCAGTCTCTGGCAGTGGTGGGGGTGGTGGCGCTGCCAAAGGCTGCTGCGGCTGAGTCTGAGTCGGATACTGAGCCGGATAGGAAGGCGGTGCCGCATACTGAACCGGAGGCTGATAAGAAGTCTGAGCCTGATACATCCCCGATGGCTGAGGCTGTGTCTGATACTGCACCGGTGGCTGAGGTGGGTACTGCACATACGCCTGATACTGCGGTCCCGCAATAGAAGTCTGGGATACTGAATAATCTGTGGACTCCTGTCCGCGAATACCATACGCAGCAACTGCAGGTGGAGCAGTCCGCTGCTGACGATGCGTAGAATGAGCCTTCTGGCCCCCTCTCGGTGCTCCTGTATGACTCGCCTGTCCTCCCTGTGTGGAAGTAACTGGAGCACCACGCTGAGCCCTCAACGAACAATCTCGGCTCACATGTCCTGGCAGTTTGCAAGTATAGCAAACTGACTGCTCCAGAGAGCAAGCTGATATCACATGATCCTTGGACCCACATCGATAACAATAGCTGTCACCTCCCTGCGGTCTCTGGTCCTGACGAGATGATCCCGAACGTCCCGTCGATGACTGTCCTGATTTCTGAGCCTTGCCCGAAGACCCAGAACCACCCTGCCTCGACTCTCTACGACCACGCTGCTGCTGGCCCCCAGTCTGAGTCTGCTGAGTCGGTGCGGAATCCTGTACTGACTTCTTTTGTTTCTTCCTATCCCCAAAGGCTCTCTGCTGAGCAGACTCAATCAGGAGAGCTCTATCCAATACCTCTCGATAAGAAGAAATACCCAACCCGGCCAGTCTCACCTGTAAGTGTCCATCCAATCCCTGCATAAACTGTAACATACGCGATCTGTCCTCTGCAACCAACTCAGGACAGCATCTGGCTAACCGGTTAAATTCGGCATTGTATTCCATCACTGAGCGACCTCTCTGTCTGAGGCTCTGGAACTCCTGACGAAGAGTCATCTGGTATGATAAGGGGAAATACTGACTATCAAACATCTCTCTGAATCTCGCCCAAGTAGTATGCTGCTCCCCCAGCATAATACGCTGAGTGTCCCACCAGATCTCCGCCTCATCTCGCAAATGATAGGCGGCCAACTCCACCTTCTCCCACTCAGTACACGCGGTATAGTGGAAGGTGCGCTCCACTGTCTCAATCCATGACTGCGCAACTCTGGGGTCCGTCCCTCCATGGAATAAAGTGAATCTGCTCTTCAGCGCAGCTGCTAGCGCTGGAATCCGAGCCCGCGCTGCCACAAGATCTGTCGGACAGGTCGAGTCCACCACCGGAACTGGAGGAATCACAGTGGTAGGTGCTACCGGTGGCGCGCTCGGAAACCCTGGAGTCGGTACTGCTAGCATACCCCGGAGTAGCCGTCGCAGGAGTAGGAACTGACTGGAAAGCCACATGCACTGCTGGAGTAGGTGCTACCGGAGTAGGGATCACTGGAGGTACCGTAGTGGCTGCAGGAGGTATATCAGCGCCCACTGAGGGATCTGAAGAAGAAGAAACAGCCGCATGTGAAGGTCCCTCCGGTAGATCAGCCGTCACAGCATCGTGTCCCCTCTTACGAGGTCGTCCACGTGGTCCTCGCCCACGTCCGCGCGAAGTAGCACGACCTTCGCGAGTCATATCTGTTAAAAATATTACCCCACATATTACAATCCGTATTAAATTCCGAAACCAATAATTTTTACCTATTGCTGTCTGGAGATGTTCTGCCACTGCTTAGTCCCATGATCTGATCACACTATGACTCCGAAAAAATTCCGTAAACTCCGAGACGCAAAACCACAAATCCAACACGCCGAATAGAACGTAAAACTAAACAATGCAAAATCAAAATCTGCCAACAAATCCGAAAAAACTATCTAAAGACCGTAATACTATGCTCTGATACCATACCAAATAAATTGTTACGCCCCGGGAGACGGCTTTCCGAGAAATTTCGGCAGCATCTCCCCTGTAACAATGGACTTTCCCTGAATACATACACATATATAAGGCCCACACGGCCAATCCATAACAGGCTATGGATTTATACAAGTAAAATAGAAATAAATGTGACCCACACGGCCACTCAACACATCCTACTATAGTATCACAACCACGCATGTATATCAAATCCGTCCAGAAATCCGATAAACAACTCGAAACGGAAATCAAAAATATCGACTCAGCGGAAAACAGATACTGAAGGAAAAACACATCCAAAAGTCTAACAAGTCCAAATACACGTAAACTGTAAAGTAAATAAACCAAAACACCATGGTTCGGGACTAGCAGTGCAGCTCTCCAGACGGCATCAACCTGAAACAGATACAGGTAAACGGGGTGAGTTCCAAAAGAAACTCAGCGGGTATCTAGCAGATATGTGTATAAAGCTATCAACAGTAATATCATGCTGTACAGTCTACTGGAAGGTAAATAGATATGAAAACTGAACAACAGTAGATCTGTACATACCAGAGTCTGATAATCAAGTAGTAAGGTTAAAGTAGTCCCAAAACCAACACATAGGTATCCTGTGCATGCATGTCATCCAAGTGCATCAAACAAGTGCAGCAATCACAAACAAATGCAATAGTGCAGTATGCACATGGTGCAATGCATGTCCTGGTCACCCCTGACGCCAGTCGGATCAGTCACCCCTCTAGCGGTGAGGTCGCGTGGGAGCCAAAACCCGTCAGAGTACTCATCCACAGTGGTGAAGTCGTCGAGTGGGTAGGGCTGTGACCTCTGTGCACTCTGCCGTCACTGCTCCTGCGTGACCGAGTGGACAGGATGTCCTCAAGGTGTACACCTATCCTGGTACCCAAATCATAAGTGGGCGAGCAAGCTCTCATCTCCTGGTCACAATGACAGAGGAGGGATCCCTGTATGCTACCACGCTACGAAACCACTATCCTGGGTGGCCTAGCGGAGCTCTGTCAGGGCAAGTATGCACCAACCTAAAGGTTTCCACTAACCCATGAGTGGAGTGTGTGTGTAAATCATACACGAGCGACGGACTCACACCTGTGCTACTATAATAGGAGCGACTCGACTAAAATAGGAACAGGAGCAGATGATCACAAGACATGCAATTACACACACCCTTTGGTTGGTAGCCCGCATGTAACTGACGCCGGACTCAACAACAATGGAATCCCGCACGTCAGTTATGCAATATATGCAAGCATGATGTATGACACTAGTCCATGCAGCATATATCCAACTACATATCCATCAGTATGGTCCATGCACCACCTATCCAACTACCGGTCCATGTCATATGCTCCACTAATCAGGAATATACAAGGTCTCACGGCTAGTATAAACACCGATACTGAGTAAAATAAACCAGACTAAAACATATGAACAGGTATCAGGTGGTATCAAAAATCCATAAGTATCAGATAACCAAACATGGCAAAGGTATCAGATGATATCAAGAAAACAATAACTGATAACCAGAATATAAGCAGGTGTAACTGATAACAACAATCAGATCCAAGCAGCATATCATGTATAATCAATATGAGCAGAAACATAATTACTGATATCTAGCAATTTACACATATCTGTAAAGACCTATCTATAAAGGATAAGTCAAGGTACCCGCCTGCCAAGATAGGTTGCGTGTAACGCAAAGAATTCCAAATAACCGCAACCGAATAATAGTTGGATCAAAGTCCTGCAGTTAAAGTCACTGCCCATAAATACCAAAATATATATATATGTAAATAAAATCAACCCTATCTAAAACTAGGGTTAACTTAAACGAATCCATCTAACAGTCAGCTAAATGATCCCACATATCAACACAAAACTAACACACCAACTAATTAGATTAATCTAAGAATCCACCAGATCCATAACATCAGTAATCTAATCCTTTCTTTCGGATCCAACCGAAATCAAGTACAAATGCAACCACAAATAATTGCTACCCAATATTTAATCACATTTCATACCATTACCTCACCTCAGATTTGAGCCTCTTCCTTGCTGCCTCAACCCACCGAAACAATTCCGATTCAATCGGATTCTTACAAAGTCTGTAAAATCCAAATCAATCCAGAAATCAACACTATTTCAAGGACAAACCCTAAAATAAAGACCTCCTTGAATCAACCACTTACCCTATCTTTCTCTTCTTCCCCAGCTCTGACCGAAACAAGGAAATCCATCGGATTTCCAAAATCCCACTCTGAAATCCGGAGGAACCATAGAATTAGGCTTAAGCAAACCCTAGATTCAAGATCTGAAAACGTGAAACTAATGATCCAAGCTCAAATCAAGCATAATCCGAAATCTAGCCTTACCTATCAGCTTCTTGCCTTTCGGTTTGCCGCCGCCGCCTGCCCGATCTGCCTTAGCTTGACGGCGCACCTTCGCTCGATCAACGACCAGCCAATCCCAGCTCCAATCGCCGGCGATCCTCCTTAAATCTAGCACAGGCGTCGGCAGCTCTTTCAGTTGGCGTCGGCGGAAAAGGAAGAAGGGATGCGTTCGCTCGGAAGAAGGCAGAGAGGATCGCGAGAAATGAAGATCGCGATCGGCTTCTTAACGGGCGGGTTCGGTGGTAACGGGTATTGGGTTTCGGTTACAGCTTCACCGGTTAATAGATTAAAGGTTGTAAATCCAATAAGCCAATTTAACCCTATAACCCATTAATCAATTAACCCTAATTGGGCCTAATTAATTGACAGCCCAATTAACCTTTTAATTGAGCCCAATCAATTCTAATTAAGCTCAATTAACTCTAATTAACCTTTTTAATACCCTAATATTTCGGTATTTTACAGTAATGTCGATAGCAGTGCAAGTACTCATGGAAGTGATAATAGTGGTGATGCATCTGGTGGTTGTAGAACTTATATTTCCCCTACTCCAGCATCGGAGCCTTGGACATGTGAGCAAGATTACACGTATGCAACTCAAGATGACGATCACAGAGCTAAAACTAATACAACTCAGTATTGACGTTGATCTAAGATTGACAAACAAAAGAAAATTTCATAATAATCAAAGATATGAGGGAGAATTTAGCTGAGATTGATTCTGATAGAAGTTTATCATACACCTGACCTTCTTATTATAGCTCTGATGCATTTTATGGTGATCCATCATATCAGAGTTTGGTGACGTATGTTTATTCTTATACTGTGCCTGTGTCTGTTTCGATTCCAATGGTGCCAGTTCAAGTCCAACTTCCAGTAATGCATCGAGATATGCTGATGGATATGTGGAGAAATTAATATCAATATTGCATGTCATGAGATGATTATTTAATCTAGATGTTGGAGAACTATGGAGTTGATCTAAGCAGAATATTACAAGAATTAATGCTTCCATCTGATTCACGTCACTCCTTTTGGTATTAGTAAGATAACTTATTATGATGTATCAACTATCAATTTTAATTCGACTTATTGATAGATCAATTTTCTTTAAAGAAAAATATCTTTATTTATTTTTGTTTAACAATATTGAGATGGTTAATAATTGAGAACTTATATCAAATCAATATATAACTTATTTTTAAATTATACACAATAAATATATTTATCTAATAATTACTATATATATAAATAAAAAAATATCGAAACTGTATCAACACGATATGATACGGTACCGAAACAGTATCGTTTTGGTCTGAGATTGAAACCTCGGTACGGATCGAGATTTTAAACCTTGGTTGATTCTACTCGATTGAATTTGATTAGCCAATTACCATTAGTAAGCTTTGGTCAAAATTTATCGATGGTCGTATAGTGTCTAGAATTAAAAATTTTAGGCATGGTCAGTCTTAGGAGGTTGTAAGGAATCCAATGGTGGTGTGTTAGAGTGGGTACAATAAGCTTAGGCCTCTCAATGACTTTGTGTGAAAAGTACTCAAGGTTGTGCATATTTTAGAAACCCACATGATGCAATCCAATCTTTGGAATTTAGGTTTAATGGTATGGTCAGTTTCAAGAGGCTACAAGGAAGCACTAGTGCTAGTTTGAATAAGTTCTGAGGTGGCTAAGGTCGGTGAGTTTTGGTAGAAATAGGGATCTTGGGCATGGTTAGACTTAGAGGCTCTAAGAAATGCATTGGTTCTAGTCTTGATTGAATTTGATTAGCTTGATCATCAACGAATTTTGTTCAAAACTCATTGATGAGTATAGTGTTCGGAATTAAAAATTTTGGGCATGGCCAATCTCTGGAGGCTATAAGAAATTCAGTGGTAGTGTCCAAGAGTGGGTATAAAGAGCCTAGGACCTTTAATGAGTTTGTTTCAAAAGTACTCAAGGCTATATATTTCAAAACACACAAGATGTAATCCAGGCTTTGAAATTTATATTTGAGGACATAGTCTGACTCACGAGACTATAAGGAATGGATTGGTCCGGGTTTGAGTTGGTTCTGAGGTGACTAGTGCCATCAATGAGTTTTGTCTAAAATTTATTGATAGTCATACAGAGTCCAGAAGTAGAAATCTTGTGCATGGTCAAACTCACGAGGCTTTAAGAAATGCATTGACCTTAGTCTTGATTGAATTGGATCAGCTAAAGGACATCAGTGAGTTTTGGCTAAAACTCTTTGATTGTCGTATAATCTCCATAATCAAGAATGTTGAACATGGTTCGACTTAGGAGGTTGCAAGGAATCCCGGTGCCATAGAGTGGGTATGATGAGCCTAAGCCCTTTAATGAGTTTGTGTTAAAAGTACTCAAGGCTGTTTAAATTTAAAAAATGCACAGGATGCAATCCTAGTTTTAGAATTTAGCTTTGAGGGCATGGTTAGACTCAAGATGCTGCAAGGAACAAATTGAACTTGGTTTGAGTCTGTTCTAAGGTGGCTAAAGCCATTAGCTAATTTTGGGCAAGACTCACTGATGGTCGTACAGTGTCTAGAAACAGAAATCTTGGGCATGGTCAGACTCAAGAAGCTCTAAAAAATACATTGATCCTAGTCTTGATTGAATTTGATCAACTAGAGGCCATCAATGAATTTTAGCCAAAATTTATTAATGACCATAGAGTGTCTAAAATCAAGAATGCTAAACATAGTCAGACTTAGGAGGCTGCAAGAAATCCAGTGATACTATCTAAGAGGGGGGGTATAATGTGCCTAGGCTTCTAGTTTGTGCCAAAAGTATTCAAGGTTATGTAGACAGAAACCCATAAGATATAACTAGGCGTTAGAATTTAGATTTGTGGACATGGTCAAACTCAAGAGGTTGCAAGGAATGAATTGGTCTTGATTTGAGTCGGTTTTGTGATGGCTAGGTCCATCAGTGAGTTTTAGCAAAAACTCACTAATGGTCGTGCAGTATCTAGAAATAAGAATCTTAGGCATGACTAAACTCAGGAGGCTCTGAAAAATGCATTGGTCCTACTCTTGATTGAATTTGATCAACTAGAAACTATCAATGAGTTTTGACCAAAACTCACTAATGGTTGTACGATGTCCAAAATCAAGAAGGTTAGATATAATTAGACTCAAAGAGACTCTAAGGAATCTAGTGGTGGTATCTTACAGTTGGCATGATGAGCCTAGGCCCATAGTGACTTTGTACTAAAGTACTCAAGGATGTGTATATTTTAGAAACTCACATGATGCAATCTAAGCTTTGGAATTAGGTTTGAGAGCATGGCCAGGACCATCAACAAGTTTTGGCAAAAATTCATTGATTGTCGTATAGTGTCCAGAAATATGAATCTTGGGCATCGTCAAACTCAGGACGGTCTAAAAAATGCATTGATCCTAGTCTTGATTGAATTTGATTAGCTAGAAACCATTAATGAGTTTTGGCTAGAATTCAATGATGACTATAGAGTATCCAGAATCAGGAATGTTGAGCATCGTTAAACTGAGGAGGTTGTGAGAAATTGAGTGGTGCTGTCTAAGAGTAGGTATGATGAGTTTAGGTTCCTTAGTGAGTTTGTGCCAAGAGTATTCAAGACTGTAGATTTCAAAAACCCACGAAATGCAACCAAGCTTTAGAATTTAAGTTTGAAGGTATTGTTAGACTCAAGAGGCTACAAGGAATGGATTGGTCTTAATTTGAGTCAGTTTTGAGGTGGCTAGGTTCATTAGCGAGTTTTGGTCAAATTTTATTAATTACGATGCCCAAAAATAAGAATCTTGGGGCTGGTCAAATTCAGGAGGCTTTAAGAAATACATTAGTTCTAGTCTTGATTGAATTTGATCTTCGGTTATCAATGATCTCTATAATCAAGAATGTTGGGCATGGTTAGTCTCAGGAGGCTACAAGGAATCGAGTGGTATTATCTGAGAGTGGATATGCAGAGCCTAAGCCCCTCAGTGAGTTTGTGCTACAAGTTCTTAAGGCTGTGCATATTTTAAAGACACATGGATGCAATCCAGGCTTTGGAATTTAGGTTTGAGGGTGTGGTCAGACTCAAATGGTTGTAAGGAACGAACGAATTGATCCCGGTTTGAATCAGTTCTGAGGTAGATAGGGCCATCAACTAGTTTTGGACAAAACTCATTGCTGGTCGTACAAGGTCCAGAAATAGACATATTTGGTAGGGTCAAACTCAAGAGACTTTAAGAAATGCATTGGTTCTAGTCTTGATTGAATTTGATCAACATAGCCAAAATTCAATGATGGTCGTACAATGTCCAAAATTAGGAATGTTGGGCATGTTTAGACTTAGGAGGTTTTAAGGAATCTAGTGGTGGTGTTTTATAGTGGGTATGATGAACTTAGGCTCCTCAGTAACTTTGAGTCAAGTATTCAAAGCTATGTATATTTCAAAAATCCATAGGTTGCAATCTAGACTTTTGAATTTAGGTTTAAGGGTATGGTCATACTCATGAGGGTTGCATGGAACACATTAGCCCTATTTTGAGTCAATTCTAAGGTTGTTAGGGCTATTAGTGAATTTTGGTTCAAATTCACTAATGGTTGTATAGTGTCCATAATCAAGAATATTAGGTATGGTTGGACTTAGGAGGCTTCGAGGAATCCATTAGTGGCGACTTAGACTGGGTATGATAAAGTCAGATCCCTTAGTGAGTATGATGCAATTCAAAATTTGGAATTTAGATTTGAGGGCATGGTCAGACTTAGGATGTTGCAAGGAATTCATTGGTTTTTGTTTGACTTGATTTTGAGGTGGCTAGGGTTATTAGTGAGCTTTGGCAAAAACTCACTTATGCGTATAATGACGAGATTAAGTGAACTTTGACACAAGTGTTAGTTTTGATTGAATTTGATAAGGCTTTGTGTACCAGTTGCATAAAACTTTTGGTGGAGAAAAAAAAAGAGAGAAGACAGATAGGGAAGTCGGGTATTTAGAAAATGTACAATAAAAAATAGATTATAATAATCTTAAAATAAAAATACAACACCAATATTGCAGTGGATTTATAGGAGATCAAAAAAACATACATGTCGCTGGTGCTATAGATTGTTGCACCGTTGTGAGGATTGTTAAGAGTGCAAAGCTTTAACGGGAGCAAGATTTTAGATGTTGCTGCTACTATATGAAAGTTGCCGATTTTACAGAAGTTGGCCTTCACTAAATATTTTAGCCGGTTGTGTGTTGGCTTGGAAGCTCATGGTGGTTCGGGCGAGCACGTGCTTTATGCGTGGACTGCGTTAATTATGGGAATATGCTACGTGAATTGGTAAATACGAAAGTGTGGCATGTGATTTGGATAATAGTGAAAGTTGAATATATAGTTCAATAAAACACCATAATTTTTATTGCTTCCTTTCCTCTTCGAGCTAGTAAAAATATTTAAGTTCCTCAATACGTAAACAGATTTGATACCATAAACACCTTTTTATAAAAGTTTTGCCTTGTACTTGTTATTGTTATTATTATAGGATCGTTGAGAGCGTTAGGGGAGGGGAGGGGGGGGGGGGGGGGGAGGAATAGTGTTATCAGTAGCGTTTTCGAATTTCGTAAGATTGCCCATGAATTCTTGCGATCAGAGTTGTAAATGTAGCGGAAAATAAGGAACACAAAGAAAAGCACACAGGTGTTTTACTTGGTTTACAACCACAGGTTGCTACTCCAAGGCCCACTATCAGTTGACCGTTTACGTTGAGCAATCAACTAAATAACTCCCCTCTTACGAAAGGGAGTTAGCGATTTACAAAATGTTACCGCCCTTAAAAATTAAGTACAGAATCTTTAGAGTCACCGAAGGAATGAAATGCCAACTTCTTGTGCAACACTTCGGCATTACGATGTTCCTGATTGATGCTTTGCGTGCAGACGGTTGTCGGTTGTCGGTTGTCTGTAGAATGATGCTCTGAGGGGTCTCCCTCGAAGCTCTTTTATTGAGCTTTCTGGGCGCCTGGAGACTTTTCTGGGCGCTTGGAAACCTTTCCAAGCGACTCCACGTTGTTCGTCGATCTACCATCAGTGCTGCTGACTCGGCATATCCAGGCGCCTGTATCCCTTTTCAGGCGTCTCTATGCTGACGTAGAGGCTCTGGATGAACTTTTGGTTCCGCAACGCTTATCGAGATCCGAGCGCCCGGAACCATTCCGGACGCCTGGAAGTTGAGGTGTCCTGACCACTGAGACTCTGCCACCTCACTGCTTCACTGGCCCCGTTTCACTGACGCCTGATCGCCTGAAATCAATCCGGGCGCCTAGACTCCGGTCGTCTAGATCTAGATAAGGGCGCTTGGAACATAAAGTTCCAGCCCCTCCTTTCCTACATTACAAGTTAGTACAAAACTAAAACTAACAGGAAAAGATAATAGTTTTGCAACTGTTTTGGTCTTGGCTTCGAATTTCTAATGAAATCCTGGGTCAGATCGACGCCTACCGTTCCCTCCAGACTTGTTGGACTTCTGCTTAGCCTCTATCCTCGTCTCCTAGGATTTCCTGCTAGACATCTGGTCCACTTGACCTGTCTAAACTTCCACTGCTATACATCTGGTCCACCTGACATGTCTAGACTTCCACATGGTGCACTTGATCCGCCAAGTCTTTTTGCCTAGTCCTCAAGATCAGGACTTTCCACCTAATCCTCCAAGTTAGGTCTGCTTAGCCTCCAGCCAGTACTTTCATTGTCTAGTATCCACTAGGACTTGTCTGTGATTAGCCTCAACTAAGATTTGTCTGTGCCTAGCCTCAATTAGGACTTTCCTATGCTCCCTAGATAAGCTCATTAGTAATCACTACACACTTTACTTGAACTTCTTGTCATTATCAAAACTAAGGTTCGATCATCTGGTGCTCCCTGTACCAACAATTATCATAGTTTACTAAACTTCAAAATGTCATGAAACAACCAATTGTAGGATCAAATTTATTCATAAATGATACTTTGATAGTTGATAGCTTTGCCTAACTTATATCACACGATAAATTCATTAGCCAACCCCGTGTGGTAGGATAAGGTTTGATTATCGTTGTTATTGCATGCATCATTAGAAATTTTGTAGATAAATAATGTTGGCTTTTTAGACAACATGTGAACGTGATACAGCACATTGAATGAATTGACAAAAAACATACCTTAGTAATTTCTTACTCTTATTGGTTGGTCTTTTTAGTCCTTGCATATTGACCGATCAAGATCATCCATTGTCAATCAAAAGGCTTTCAAAGTATAACATCTTTGGCATACTTGTTCTTGTACCACCCAAATACATAGTCATACTTAGCTGGTGCATTTGTTCTCATTTTGCCTACATTCCCATTTGTTTTTACGCTATGAGCAAATGAAAAGTGTGACAGTGTTTTGACATATCATTTTTTTGGTCCTTTTTCTGGTTTTAGAACATTAATTTATACGAGAAGCATATACCTGTAAACATTATATTAATGTTTGTCTTGTCTCAATTTTTCAGTTGATAGGGACATTTGTCCTCTGGAAAAAGAAAGCTTCAAGAATCAGGTATCGAAAATCTGGGTTTTTTTTTATAATAATAATAATAATTATTTTTTTTTTTACTGTCGTTCTATAATATTGAATCCCTCTCAGGCACACGTTTGGGACATCAAGTAACAGCGCCGGCCTGATGCTTATTTTGGACAAAACTCCCGGAATTAGCAATCGGAAGTGTATCGCAGGAACACAAATGTGATGGTGAACCAAGATCCAATTGCTCTTGCTTGAAGTAAACAAGATTAGTGTGAAACTGTAATGTCGATCGATCATTCTGATTGTGCAGCTTTCATTGGGGATTCTTTTTAAGTTCCCTTTTGTAATTACATTTTTTGGCTGAAGGTGTTCTCATGGTTTGCTTGTAAACCATGAACTTGTAAATATATTATAGTTGGGATTTAAACCTTAGATATTTAGGTAAACCATTGAGTACTTTGCCGTTATACTATTGCCTGAGGGCAGATGGAATTGTTCTTTTGATTCTTGAGATTGATGCTGTTAAAACATAACTCGGCTTTAAATCTATGATTCAAATTCAAATCATTGGCTGCTCCTACGTTGTGTTTGATAAATCTATGATTCAATTCAGTGGCTGCTCCTACATTGTTTGATATATTTTGATTGGGTTTGATCTATTAATTTTGAAGTAAATAATATTTTTAACATATTAATTAATGATCAATATCATGGAAATAATTTATCAAATAATTTTGAATTTTAAACTTGTGAAAGGTTATTTTATAGATTAATTAGTCAATTGTATATTTAATATATTTCTTTATGGATAGCTGTGGGGTGAGGCGCATAATTTATCTTTGAATAGATAGCTGTGGAGTTTCGTGTGAGGCGATCGGGGTTGGTATATGATCTTTTGTAGGATTAGATTGTTAAATGGTTTTGATTTAACCAAAATATTAATTTTAATTTAAAAAGGGTTTTTTTTAAATTACAGTTAATTATATATGACCACATCTTTTATGTATGTGCATGTATTTGATTATATATAATTATATAACAATAGTAGTAATAATATATGAGAGATAAATCATTTTATGCCGTTTAACAAATTATGTGGAATTTAAGAAAATTGGTATGTGTATTTGAAGAAAATACCATACCAACCAAGCTTTATCCATTAAGTGAGATCAATTATATAAAATTTTCTAAAATTATATATATACTTAAATAAATTTTATTCTAATTTATTATTGCTAATAAGTTCTTTATTTTATCTCTTTCTTTCTCGATTAATATGCGTATTTATCGAAGTATTGGATTGCATAATTGAAGTATTTATTGATCGCCTAAGTATATATTTATATTATTTTACAATGTGTTTCTCGAGTTTTCTCTTAATAGGTGCAATACTAATTTTTTTTTAATATTCTCATTTCTTATTCTATTCATTTTCGTATGTATGCACATCTACTTTAATATTTTCATTTCTATAACTTTTATCTTTTGCTTATATGTTTGATTTGTAGTCTAATATTCAACTTCCTATACCATAGAAGGTATAATCATCATTTTATTAAATTTTCTTTTAAACTTTAGAGATATTTTACAATCACAAAGAACACCTAATACCTTTTCTTTATTTTGATCATCTTGTTTATATTCTATATAACATCTCTATCAAGCCCCTTTATCTTTTACAAAAATGATTATATAGTTAGAATTTTTAGTTATAGATAACTCATCATCTCTTATCTTGATAATTATTTTGTTACGTCTAATACTATTCAAATTAAATTATATATATTATATCTTTATTCTACTAAATCTAAATCCTTTTACTTCTAATATTTTTCATCAATATTTGAGCTTAATATTACTCCTTTATATTTCTTATTAACCAAAATAATATCATATACAAATAATATGCATCATGATAATATGTCAAATGAGTTCATTTATGACTAATAAAAAGATATAAACTTAAAGTTCATCCTTAATATAATCCTATCTTTATAAGAGACTTCGATTAATCCACATGGAATCCTCATTTTTATTATTATATTTTTATACATATCCTTGATTATTTCAATATATGTTACATTAACACATTCCTTTTTTTAAAAAATTTTCATATAATTTGTCTTAGAATTCTATTATAAGCTTTTTAAAGTCTATGAATATTATATCACTACAAGAAAATTACCATATACCCATGGTAAAAAATCGTAGGTAAAAGCATGAAAACCGTGGATATAGACCTCAAAAACCTATACCCACGGACATCTATGTCCGTCATTTTTAATATTTTTATATGTAAGTCTTATTTTTTTCTCAATACTTTTTAATCAATTATTTGAAATATATATATATATATATATATATATATATATATATATATATATATATACGGACGCCGATTTCCTGAGCGCCCGTGAGCGCTTCCATCCCGGCCGTTCATCCGATCGCGCGCTCAATCTCAGCCGTCCAAAAAATCACGATTGCACAGTGTTTCTCCTCGGACCTCCGTCGTTCCCGCCGCCCGTTCATCGCCGTCCGACCACCGTCGGCCGCCGGACCGGGCCCGTTGGAACCGCAACTCGCCGGCGGTCCGGCGGTTGCCGGATTCCGACCGCTATTTGATCGGAATCCGGCCGGAATCGGCCAACAGACACTGTTGGCCGATTCCGGCCGGATTCCGGCCAAATCACGGCCGGAGACCGGTCGCGGTCGACGCGCCGGCGCCGGGCGCGTCGACCGCAGCCGGGCTCCGGCCGCAATTCGGCCGGAATCCGGCCGAATTCCGGGCGACAGCGGTGCCAGCCACTGCTGCCGTGTTTCGACCGGATTCCAGCCCAATCCGGCCGAAATTCGATGCCGAGATGTGCGCCGTCGAGTTGCGGTTCCAACGGATCCGGTCCGGCGGCCGGCGGCCGGCGGTGGTCGGACGGCGATGAACGGGCGGCGGAAGCGCGCGAACGTCGGAGGAGTCGCGCATGGGGCGTGTAAGAACCCGTCGCTCAGGATAGCAAAACTCTATATATATATATATATATATATATATATATATATATATATATATATATATATATATATATATATATATATATATATAGCTTCTATCGTTGATCTTTTAGATATGAATCTAAATTAATTTTCAGTTACCTTGGGTTTCTTTCTTAATTTTTCTATAATTACTCTTTTATAAAGTTTCATGGTATGACTCATTAGTTTAATACACCTATAATTTGTATAATTTTATATGTCTCCTTTATTTTTATACAAGGGGATTAGAGTATTTAATTACCCTCCATTGATCACATATTTTGTATGTTTTCAAAATCAAGTTAAATAACTTCGTAAATCATTCAATATACTACTTCTCTAGGAGCATACATACCTTTATTAGAATATTATCTTATCCAATCACTTGCCCATTAACATCTATTTTAATTTTGACATTTGAATTTTTTAATAAAAATTTAAATTTTAACTCTATCAAATTTTATAAATTAAGTTGATCACTTAAATCTTCATTAAATAAAAAATCTCTTCCATTATTCCTTTATTTCTTCATCGTCCGTTAGTACCCTATTGAATTCATTTTTAATATATCTTATTTAGATAAGATCTCTTATTTGTCTCTATCTTACTTTAACTATTTTATAAATGTCCCTTGTATTAAACTATTGATACAAGCGTTCAAAAACTTTATTCTTGACTTCATTGACTGCTTTCTTAGCTATTGCATTCTATTTTAAGATTTTTCATGCTTATAAGTGAACAATAATATAGGTTGTTTATTTTTTCATCATTTTTTTGTACTTCCTTATTCCAACATCAAAATTATTTATTTGGTGTTGTTCATCCTCTTGATTGATCGTTGAGTATGTTCATGGCCATTGTTTTTTAAATTTATTGTTATCTTGTCCTATATCCTTTTTAAGTCGTCATATATTTCACCTAATACTTATGCTTCTATCCTCATATTAAAGATATTTTGCTTCCAATCATTTGACTTTCATGACATGACTCTAAGCAGTGGCGGAGCGTGACCAAATTTAGGGACTGGGCTGCCAGTCAAACAAAAACAAAATACAGTCGAATATCAAGTTCAAATACAAAATACGAGTTTTACAAATCGGCTCTTCGAGATTTCATATTTTTAAAACAAGTAATAATGTCATCATAGCTAAATTTCCTTGCAATCTCCTTCTCAACATTCACCAACAAAGCATTCCTCAAAAAATCATCTTCAATCTTGTTCCGTAATCTTGTTTTTACAATCTTCAAAGCCGAGAAGACACGCTCAGCACTTGCAGTAGATACTGGCAATGTAATGAGTAGATGAAGTAATCTATAAATCAAAGTATAAGCAACATGTCTTCCAGTTTTCACCAAACTATGAGACAATTCAGTTATTGTCTCCACTTGCCTCAAATGATCATCATCTGAAATATCAATAAGAAAATGCTCCAACTGATTCTCTAATGCCGCTATCTCTAGAGCAGTGAAATCGTCTGGATAATACTTCTGAACACATTGACATACCTTGGAAATGTCAACAGGATAGGACTCACATGTAGGTAGAAGCATGAGCATCAATGTTAACAAATCCATCACCTTATCATTGAACTTGAGATCTATTTCCTGCAATTGTGTATCAATAGTAACTAAAAAGATCTCAACTCGATAAAAATGCTCATTAGTAAACTGATCAGCCTGATGACGTTGACGCCCTCCACGCAAAATATGAATATCATTCATATTTGGAACATCGACACCATGATTGCCACAAAATGTTATCACTTCATTAAAAAATTTATCCCATCCTTCATCTCTCATTCTTTGAAGTCTTTGCCTAGTTGACTTCACAAGGCGCACAGCATTAACTAGATCTTGCTGTTTTTTTTGTAAAGCTTCACATAGCAAATCAGTAATTGTCAAGACTTCTTTCATCAACCATAAGATAAATACAAACTCAAATGAATATAGATAGCCATGAGCTGTATCACCATCAATACGAAGTCGATAACTTGAAGAAGAATCACTAACAATATTTCCGAGAACTGAACTTACAGAATCAAACATTTCCAAAATGCTACGAATTGAAGCCAAGTGAGAACTCCACCTTGTATCTCCTGCACGATGCAATGTAGTAATTTGATTTTTTCCAGGACCTGAATCAAGCTCACCGAGAGAAAACAGATTATTCAAATTCCTAACTTGAGAATCATGGAGTTCCTCATGTCGTTTAGAAGATGAGTCAACTGTATTAATGATAAAACCTAATTGATTAAAAAACTTTCCAACTGGAATAACATGAGTCGAAGCTGCAACTAGAGCAAGTTGTAGACGATGAGCATAACAGTGTATATAATATGCATAAGGATTTTCCCTAAGTATAAGAGCTTGCAATCCATTCAATCTCCCCTTCATATTACTTCCACCATCGTAACCTTGCCCACGGATATTCTCTACTCTTAAAGAATGCTTAGAAAAAACTTCAAGCAAATGGGTTTTCAAAGTTTCTGCTTTTGCATCTGCAACATGAATCAAATCAAAGAATCTTTCTTGTAATTCTCCATTCACATCAACAAAACGCAAAACCAAAGCCATCTGCTCACGCTTTGCAACATCACAAGTCTCATCAAGAATAACACAAAATTTTGAATCTCCTACTTCATCACGAATGTGCTTTTGTATTAATGATCCATAGATACTAAGAATCTCTTTTTGAATATCCGGAGAAATATATTTACAAACTGTTGGAGCATTCTGTAAAACAACTTTATCAATCTCAGGATTAAAGTCCGCTAGCAACTTAATCATTTCAAGGAAGTTACCTCGTTACTTGATTCACTGCTTTCATCATTCCCTCGAAATGCACAACCTTGTAATGCTAGCCACCTTGTAGTTGCAATTGACACTTTCAGCCGTAACTGATTGTTCTTCTTTTCTTCTTGACTATGTTTATGAAAAACACTTTCAACATGTCCTGCTTGATTCATCAAAGAATAATATGATCTCTGAGCATTATTATGATGTGAAGAAGGCTCGGATCCTACATGGTTTAGAAATGCACACTGCTTCCCATTATTCACTCTTTTCCATCCAGAGAAACCTGCAGATATGAATACATCAGAAGCACCTTTCCCCTTATTTTTCTCAGCAAATAGATAGCAAATGAAACAATATGCACAACCGGTTGTCACCGAATACTCCAACCACAAAGGAAATTTCTTAAACCAAGCATATTGAAAACGTCTGAATTGATGTCCATCAAAAACTGGCTTATATTGATTTTTTTCCAACTTCGGCTGCATTGGTCCTAACATAATGTATGCTCTTCGAACTTCATCTCTTTGACTAACCGGATACTCCCATATTTGCGGCCTTAAACTAGGATCTCTTTCTAATTTCTCTACACCATCATAAAATACTGCTTCTACTCGGGGTCGGACTCTTTCTTCCATCTCAGAATCCTCTGCCTCTCTATTACCATCGCCGATTCCACTTCCAGGAGTGATTTCATTATCATCAAATGAGGGAATTGAAGAACTCCCAATCCCATGTCCATTTGCATCTTCTGTGGTATTTGTAGAACTAAAATAAGACAATAGACTTCGAGTTCTCTTCTTTTTTCCCTGAAAATTCATACTAAAAAATCAAAATGGTAATCAACAGATAACATACAAGAATCGGAACAGCATAGCATGGCTTTGAATTTGAACTGAACTGAACCCAGAAGAATTCATATTCATACCTTATAATTGGCATCGGAACTCATTTCACTGAAATTGAAAACTGAAATTGAAAACTCGAGATGCAGCAGTCGGGCCGTCGGCAATCGCAAGAGCACTTCGGAACGCCCAGAAATTGCAGAGCACTGCTCTGCAATTGACGCCCAGAAATTTGACGCAGTCGTGCTGCCTGCTGGTGTGGTGAGAAGAGAACTGAGAGTGGTGGCTTCAGGCTTGGTGCTGCAGTCGGCACTCCGCGCGCAAGGCCAAGGATGGGGGGTCTGGAAGCAGATTTCTCAATGGGCTTAGGCTTAGAGAGGTCAGAGACTAGGGCTTCAATTTTTTTTTTGAAGATGGACTGGGCTACAGCCCAGTCCAGCCATAACGACGCTCCGTCGTTGACTCTAAGAGTCATGCACATTTTTCTTCTACTGATATTATACTCGAGGTGTGTATCTAACACCACTGACCTATGTTGGGTGTTAAGTTTCTTTAGGATGATCTTGCAATCTTTATAAAATTTTTAATCCCTCTTCCTAACCAAGTGTTCTTCTCTCTTTTTTTTTAACAACGTATTAGCTATTACAAGTCTATACACTATTGTGAAATCCAATATAGCTTTCTCTTTTCATTTCTTGTTCCAAAATCATAGCCCTCATTCATCATGTCATATTATTAATTTTTTATTCCTACATGCCCATTTAGTTTTTTTCCTATTAAAATTATATCGTTTGTTAAAAGATTTTATACTACCTCATTTAGTCTCGAAATCTATATTTGATGTTTTTATCTAATCTTACATGAGGTGCATATATTCTGATTAGATTAATATTTTGTTCTACTACCACTATTTTGAGATCTATAATTCTATCTCTCTTCTTGACTAATCTTACTACTTCATCCTTTAACAAACTATCCATAATAATACTCACTTTATTTTTTATTTTATTTTTTCTTGTTGGAACTTGGAGGTGGCTAGAGGGGGGTGAATAGCCTACTTTTCGAAAATCTAAGGGTTTTCTCCTACAAATTCGTTAGTGCACAGCGGAAGATATAGCAAAACACAACGTAAACAAAGAAAACACAAGAGATACGAGGTTCGGGGATAACTTGCCCCTACTCCTCGGCGTGTCCGTAAGGTGGACGAAACCTTGATCTTCGGTAGATCACACCCCGGCAAAAACCGGCTAATCAATTCCTCCTTCTCGGTGGAGAGACCTCTCCACAATAATCTCAACAGATAGAGTTAAGCCCAGAGATTACAAGAAAGAAACTTCAACGAGGCACAACCAAGTTAAACTTACAGCACAGCCTCGAAGAAAACAAGACTGAAGATCAAGCTTTCGGGAGCACGATGAACAGCAAGCTTCCAGCACAAAGCACAAGTGTTTTCAGTAACGTTAACCTTCTCTTCCGTTCATCTCTTCCCTTTAGCCACAACATTCAACGGCCTCTGAGTCCACTGTACTGCCATCTGAGTCACCTGAGCTTTCCGGCACCAAACCAGCTCACTGAACGACTCGCTGTGCAGCTCAGAGCTCGCCAATGTCGTTTATCTGAAGATCAACCACGCCAACCTGACCTGGTGGAAAGTCCAGCCTTGACCCTCCATTTTCATTCAAATTCAAACGTTCCCTGCACACTTATCAGACGATTAGCGAAGCAAAATCAGATAATCAGAAGTCAGAGCAGTAACGATCAGACAGAGCTTAATCGATCAACCAATCGACTAACTTCCGTAACTTTTCTCTTACCCAAGACCTTAATCGATCAACTGATCGATTACAGCATGGTAATCGATCAGTTGATCGATTACAGATCGCTAATTTCAAGCCGGTAATCGATCAACTGATCGATTACCGTTGATTCTGTGGATTTCCTTAAATCTCACAGAATGTTCCCTAATCGATCACCTGATCGATTAGAGACTTTAACTCAGAACTCACAGAATGTTTTCTAATCGATCAACTGATCGATTAGACTTTAACGAACTCACAGAATGTTCAGTAATCGATCAACAGATCGATTAGACCTTGGTTAATCGATTTACTCATCGATTAAACGTTTAAATTGTATTTTAAATAGATGAAACCCACTAATTCATTAAGTTTTATACTTTAATTTTAAAATTTAAAATAAATAAATAAACTTTCTCAACCCGCGGGCCAACCCAAGCCCGCCGCGGGTCAACCCACGCGGGTCGCGGGCCTAGGCGGGCCAACCCATCTCAACCCATCTTAAAATGAGTTGATAAAATTTCAACCCAACCCGCCTAAATTTCTTAGCGGGGCGGGCCAACCCGGCGGGCCTAACCCAACTTGACGGCTATAGTTTTTATCCCTTTTTCCCTAACCTTGTAGCCTAACATGGCCGAAACTTCATGGTCCCATTCATGGCATAAAAATTCACCTAAAACTCATACAACTAGCATACAATGCATACACTTTCTTAAGAAATCATTAACCACAAGAATTGGTAGTTTGACCTAACTCAAACCTTAGTTTTGGGTAGAGGCCGAAACATGCATGGGTTCCATTTAGGGCATAAAATTTCATACAACTTGTACTTAACACAATTCAAAGCATAACCAAACATAGAAAATCATAATTGAAACCCTAATAAAAAACCAACCCTAATCTTTGGATCATGGCCGAAACCTACAAGCATGGCCTTCTTCATGAATTTTCAACCACATCACACAAGTAAACATAAATTTCATAAAATACAATAGTTAGAACCATTATGTTGCAGGTGAGGGAAGTCTTACCTCTTGTGCTAAGGTTCCCAAAATACTTATGTGCCCTAGAAGAAAAAGATGAAACCTCTTACCTTAAGAATCCCTTTTGTTCCTCTTTGCTTCCCCTAGAATCCCTAAGCCTTCACTAGATCTCCTTGTGAACCTTGTTGATGGAGAGAAAAGGGAAGAAAAGGGAAGAGGAGGTTTCGGTGGAGAAGAGGAAAGAAGGGAAAGGAGGTTTCTAAATGCCTTTGGCATTTTTTCCTCTCATCAATTACTTATAGTGAATGAAGGGAATGGGAGTTTCGGCCATGGAAGAAAATGACTTCATTACTCATAGTAAATGAAGAGTTATGTGTCTCTTTACTTGGTATCTCTTCATTTTTCATGGTGCCTCTTCATATGCCCTACATATATCTACAATTTCCCTTATCCTTCTAATAGCACACCCTTGCTAGGGCTCATGGTTACCTCATGCATTCCTAATGCTTGCCATTACCTAAGGTCCAAGGTTCAATCCTTGGCACCAACATTTTTCTTACTCTTTTTCTTTTATTTTTGGCAAAGCCCAGGATTTTTACCATTAAGAGCCCATGTAAGGCCCATTAGTACTTACACTAAAATTTTCATAACCTAAGCTATCATTCATGTAGACATGTTCAATATTAAGGAAATATTGAGAGGATTTTGCGGGTGTTACAGAGACATCGCCTCACTACAATAAGGTTCTATGTATTTTTTAGTCTTCTTCTCATCGTGCCTTTGCTATTCGTATCTCTGCTCTTGTGGAGCCTAATACATTTGCCCAAGCTAAGAAAGATCTTAAGTGAAAAAAGCTATGAGTTTGGAATATCAAGCATAGGAAGAAAATGGTATACACCTAAAGGAAAGAAGCCAATCGGTTGCAAGTGGGTGTACAAATTAGATGAATTCATTGATCATTACAAGGTGAGACTTGTCGCTAAAGGTTATGCACAAGTTGAAGGATTGATTTATAATGAGACTTTTACACCAGTTGCCAAGTTAGTCACCGTCCGTTGTCTACTAGCTATAGCTGCTATGAGTGGTTGGTCTCTTCATCGACTTGATGTTCAAAATGCTTTTCTCCATGTTGATTGTCACGACCCGGGAGGCCATCCGAAAAATTTCAACAGCATCTTCCCAGTATCTATGACAATTCCCCTAATACATACATGCATACACAGCCACAGGCGGCTAGAATAAGGACAACACGTCCAGCAACATCACAACACACATAACATATGCAATTATAAGGCCTACACGGTCACATAACACTACCACATGCACCATAACCAGAATATGCAAAGTCCATAAAGAAAAATCATCAAAAATCCGAACGTAACGAATACCCACAATGCAATCCAACATAACTACAGTCATAACAAATCCAAACCATAACTACATGTCCACGAAATAGTAATATAACTGGAGACAACGACAGACCAAATGCAACTAACAGGAAAACCTTCCGAGGTGAGATAGCAACAGTCGACCGAAACTCCAAGCTCCAAGTACCTATCTGTTACCTGGGGAGAAAATAAAATAACCCCAGGGTCTGGGTAGTAAGCATTAGATGCTCAGTGGGTACAGGAAATAGTGCATGTAAGATAATCATAAGGAACAGCAAGGATTTACAAGTCTGAGTAAACATGTATAGAAGAAACAAGATAACATATAAATGGTCGCAGGTATCAACAGAGTATCAAAAGTATCAACTGATCAAACAGTGTATATCAGGTATATGTAAGCATGTATGTAATGTCATACAAGTGCAACAATCATGGCAAATAAATGCAACAATCCACAAGCACATGAGTAAAGTAAGCTATGTAATAACCTACCAACGAATGCATGTAATATGCATCAACCATCGCAATCAAAAATAACAAGTCAAGTCACTGTCTGCACTCGTCGTCCCCTACCACTCCTCTTGGAAATGAACATGGGGCACACAACAGGACATACTACGCAAACTCCAACAACTGACCACTAAAAATAAGTGGGGAGTGGCAGTGTAGCAGGAGGGCAAAGTAGCCAGTCCTGGTCGCACCCAACTGTAGTGCAACCTCTTACCCATGTGACACCACAACACGACGTCGGGTAAGAGCCAACAACATACAACACCTACAACTACTATGTATGCATGATGATCATCCCAACATGTAATAGCTAATTTAATTAGCATGCTCAACAGGAATCAGCAAGGTTTAACATAGGTCAATGATATCATGGTTAAGATTATTCTAGCCAAGAATGGATCAGATGGAGATCATACAACAGGTAACAAGCAACGAATCAGATGAGTACCAACTGGATAAATTCTACTGAAACAAAGGTATCAGCATGATATCAAATAGATCATTATAAGATCAAACAACAGATATCAAGCAGTGATCATCAAGAGTATCAACTAAATACTATCTATAAAGCATGGATATTAACAGAATAGCTAGAAAGCAACAATACATGCACAGAAAAGGAACTCCTGTATTGACCAAGTACAGGGTACTCACCTGATCAGATGATCGTAGACAACTAGAACCCCCAGAAATATAGGATCGCAAATAAGCCAAGGTCCTGCAAAAGGATAAACAATATCCCTAAATTACAATCATTAAACTAATAGAATCATACCAAATTAACCAACCAACGTAACGTAAGTTAATCATCCCAATTAACTACCCAACCTTACCATCCCATGGTTTATAACAGAATTCAACAAATCAACTCTAACAGTAGGTACTTAATAACCCTCTCAACCTCATTAAGGTTCCTAACCGAACCTAGCAACCTCCGTAACAATTAAATTAACAATGCCCGAACCAATCAAGGTCAGGTTATCATATAGACCCCTCCAATAGGTACAATCCACCACATTAATCAGTAGTTAAACCAAAAACAACAAGAAACTTACCCCAAACCAGCCCTAGATTAGCCTTCCTTCTTGCTGCCGATCTAGAAAAATCTAACGAATCAAAGCAAGATTCCTCACCAATCGGATTACAAGTATTCATCCTCAAAACCAATCGAATTCGAGTACATAAACCTCACCTTAAAATCTAGTCGTGCCCTAGAATCTCTAGATCCAAGCTCACCTTTCCTTCTTCCTTGAAACCGAATCACCTAAACAAATCAAACAGTAGTCATAACCGACATCAAACGGCAGTTCACTAATCAATATCCAAATTAAATTGAGATTCCAAATCATCCTACTAATTCCAACTCAAAACCCAAACAATCAAGACCTCATTCCCTTACCCATCCTGACCAACACCGAGAGCACGGCCAAGATCTTTCTTCTTCTTGCTTCACGGCAGCAACTTCCTCAATCTCGATCGGTCAGCCCTGATGTGGAGGCGGCGGCAGCTCGACGATGGGGAAAGCAGCGTCGGACCGCGGTGATTGCAAGCAGGGCGCGGTGGTGGTGGCGACGTGGTAGATTTGCGACAACAGAGACGGCAGGGTCGTGTGGTATCGTCGGCAGAGAGGAATCGCGGTGGCTCCTTCTCCAGGCAGCAACAACGACGGCACGCAGCAGTGGCTTTGGCTGGTGAGGAAGGCGGCGCGAGAACAAGGGGAGAGGAGGCAGCGGCGGCCGCAGAAACAGGGAGAAGGCAGATCGCGAATAGGGTTACTGTAGCCTTCTCAATAACCGAGTTTTTATCTCCTCTCTTAACGGGTCAAGATCCAAAACCTAAACCCATTAACCTATATATCCAATTTCAGCCCATTAAACCAAAAGCCCACATCTTCTATTAAATTTAATTAAGTTTTAAATTAATTAAACCTTAATCTTTTCATATTTTACATTCTCCCTCCACTAACAAAAATTTGGTCCCCAAATTTATTATCTTCATACGTTTAGTGTAGAAACACTGTAGATAAGATACCCCCATTTTCATCCGGTATCGATATATCCGAAAGAAACACGATCTTACATGTCTCTGGTGTTCAGTCCTTCCCTTGAATAAGTTGAGTAAACACCTCGCAACAACATCGACAATGACACTTATTTGATGATATTTGTGTGTACATCTGCTATTTTTTTCTAGCGATTCAGGTCATCTTCATACCTAAGAAAAACATACGTAGACCTATAACATATATAAAATGCAACGCTAGGCCAGCTAGAAGATAAGATAACAATAGATTAGGAAGGGAGTACGTGGCGAGCACTACAGGGATTGATTCCAAGAGATGCTTTCTTGGGGCCAGGTTGGTATGTATGTCAATTGCAGAATGCATGCAAGAATGAAACCATGACCAAAACTTTTCCTCGAATTTGCAAAGTTCGACGTTCTATGAGATATCTAGCACATAACGTTAATTCCTTGAGAGTGGTAATCAATTCATAAAGACAATGCAGCGGCTACTGTAACTAGCCATGGACTGGCGTAGGGATGGCGACGAGTATTTTCGATTCCAAGGCTAACTAAAAATTTTCAGTTGAATGGTTTAAAAAAATAATCCAACTGAAACACTTTATTTTTTTTCTTCCTTCTAATTACAAGTTTTGTTTCTTTGATAATTTAAATGTTCATACTTCATCTAATTAATTCTAGAGGTAAACAATTTGCTAAGAGGTGGACTTCTAAAATATCTGTCCATGTTGGGCTTTAAATCTTGATCTCCTTATTCTCTAAGTTCCTCTAAGGATTTCATTTTGATGCTTCTAAAATGCAAAATCATTTTTTGTTTGAAAGAGAGCTTCATCTCTTATAGTTAAAAAAGCACACACATAAAAAAGAAAGAAGGAGAAGGGAATTTACTTGTTAACCTCAAAGTCTACTATGAAAATTCATATCTATATGATATGAAAAATTAAGAGAATACAATAATTCCAGCAAGAAGATGTTCACCCTATCTACAATTGTCAATTATATCTGGACCTCTAGCAATTCCCATTCGAAGAGAATCAGGTTTGCCTTATCTTCAAGACAAGGTCTATGATTTATCATAACATCTAACGTGTGTTGTTTTTCTCTAAATAGAGTAGGTTAACTATGCAAATATTCTAGACTTCCATTCATAATATGTAATTTTTGATTACTAGATAGATTTACAATATTTTAATTTTACTTTTTCCCTTATAGATCATTTCTCCTAACTTGGTGGTGTATTTTGATTGGACACATATCTGATAGATTTGACATCATGGTAAGTTTTTAATATTTTTCATTATGCAAATACTTTTAGATTTTCTAATATGTTTCCTAATACTTTTTTTTTACAGTGGCGACGCGGTCGACGAAGCAGCAGTCAGGCACCTACAGCCCCCTCTTCTTCAGGCGCAGGTATGAATTTTTGTGTATGAATTTTTTATAATTATTATTTTTATTTATTTAGCATTTTATTAGAGTTGCAAGTTAATCATTCATATATTTGTAGTAATACTGTTTATTTTTGTTTAAACAGGTTTTCTAAAAAAAATTCAGAAAAAGGTAAATCTTTACATATTTAGTTTAATTTATAGATTTAAGTTTTAATTTTAAGCATGATACTTTCTCTTTATCATATTTTTTTTGCAGGAGAAGAAAAGATAGCGACGGAGAAGGCAGTAGAGTCTCCGGAGAGCACCGACCACGATGATTTGATTATATCTTTTCTTCATCTTCAGACTTTGTTATATTGGTCTTTTGTATGGATTTGATGGATTAGTTTGTAGACACTTTGTATGGATACTTTGTATGGATATTTTGTATGGATTGTGCATCATTTTGATGCTAGGATGATATGGATTGTATATATCGATGTTATGGATTGATATTATGTTATGGATTGATGTGATATATGGATTGATGTATAAATGAATGTTGTTGGTATATGGATATTTGTTATTGGTGTATGTTGATATTTGTATGTGACAGGTAAAATGTATTTTGTTAATTGATCCATTCGGATCGATATTTGTATGTATTTATGAAATAATCAAGAAATAAATAGAACTTGTGGGAAAAAATTAAATTTTGTGATGAATTTTGCAATGAAAATCACTTTCGTTGCAAATTGGCAACGAATTTTGTGACAAAAAGTGTTCGTCGCAATTTTATCGTAAGCTACTATTATCAAAATTCTGCAACAAAAAATCACAGTCATCGCTAAATTCGTTGCAAATTGGCAACGAACAGTAGTTCGTTGCCAATTTGCAACGAACAGAATTCGTTGCCAATTTGCAACGAACCCAGCAACGAAATTGGTGACAAACAGAGTTCGTTGCCAATTTGCAACGAATTTAGCGACGAATCCTGATTTTCGTTGCAGAAATTTGCGACGAAAAAATATTTTTCGTTGCTAATATTTGCGACGAGTTATTAGCAACGAATTTAGATTTGTTGCAAAATTCGTTCCAAAAAGTTTTGCAACAAATTTTTTAACAAAATTCGTTGCAGAAGCAGTTTTTTTTTTAGTGTCCTCTCTTTTCAAAGTCCAAAAAAAGTTTTAAAAAAATCTGTTTTGTTTTGCCAACTTTTTATTAGTTGCACCATTTCTATTTTTAATTAATTAATTTATCTATTTTTACAACTTGAAACTCTATAAATTACTATGAATTTAATTTGGCTTTTATAACATTCCTAAAGCATATTCGTAGCAATGATGAAGATCTTGAGCTTACTCATAGTATTGGTCATTTTCATCGACTCATGCCCGTGTAATCAAGGTAAATATTAGCATGATAAATGATTGTTTCTAGAATTCTTATTATGTTTTCTAGGACCGTAAACGAGTCAAATTGAGTCAAACTTCATGATGTTTAAACTTGTTTAATAAGGTAATTGAGTCAAATTAAGTCGAACTTAAAATGAATTAAGGCGTTGAAATGATTATTCAAGTTTGACTTATTAATTCTTTTTTACGAGTTTTATCTCAATTCAAATTTGATTTGAACTTGATTTATAATTTATATGTTATTGAGTTCTTAGTTCAAGCTTATTTGATTATTTAAAAATTTTATAATTTTTATTCATTTTGAAAGTTTCTTTATTGATGAACATGACTCACAATCCTTATTAATGAATATTAACTAGTTTATGTGTGTTTAAGTTTGTTCATTTAACTGATTTTATTATATTGAATGAATAAAAATAAGTTCTTATCAAACCGAACATCATACTTACTTATATGAACGTTTGATTCATTTACCATTAACTCTAATCTTTTCTCATGTGATATATAGGTCGTGCGACTCAAATGTTTACCGAAAATCAATTGGATACAATGAACAAGAACCAAAGCAAATTAGTGCTCACTTTTTGCAAGAAGGGATCATGTGTTGATGTCAACCCTTGTTATTGTTGCTTAGCTAAAAAGGGAGACTTTAATTGTTATAGGACAATGAAAGAGTGTGCAACAGTCTGCCCAATTTGTGACCCACATTGTCACCCACCCTTGCTCCTCCCTTAATTACTTCATAATTCTTGGGAGTGAGTCTTGATGGACGTAACCGAGTTGGTACTTCATGGTAAATTTGTAATAATAATTCATGGGAATGTGATATTTGTAAAAATGTTATGATTGTTTTAATAAAATAAAATTGACCTTTGATATATCAATTTATTGGAACTTAATCTAATTGGATCCAATTAGATCCTTTAGTGGCTCGAGTGAGATTTTGATAAATTGTAAGAGATAATTTATAAAAAATGTAGTGAAAAATAGTAGCAACAATAAGGTAATGACAAATTAATCTTTATTTTTTAAAAAATGTATCATAATATGATTTGATCATCTTAAGGTAAGAAAATAATATAGAATATAATATATATAGAGAGAAGCCAAT
>NC_133868.1:3566418-3625780 GCF_044706935.1 Curcuma longa | reverse complement strand
TGCTCTTATATATTTTAGTTTACTGCATTACATTGAGGTAAAAGAGAAGTTGAATTCATCACTTGAAAACTACTGATGAGTTTTTTTTTAAGAATTTTTCACTACAAGAAAATAAAGTTTCAGATACAAAAAATTCTGTTTCTGAAAATTATTTTTCCATCTCTAAATAATATTTTGAGACAGAATATTTCATTTCAAAAATCCATTAGTGAAGCCCCGTGACTAATTTTGAGACAGAAATATTTTGTCTCTAATTTCAAAAATAGATTAAAAATTCATTTATAAATATGTTTTTAATTTGTCAAATGAAATTAATTTCAAATATAAATTTTATCATTAGTCTGTCTCAGATTACATATCAAATATAATTTTATTCCATTTATAAATTCGTTTACAATTCTATTTATAAATTCGTATATAAATTTTATCTCTAATTTTGTATTAAATCCATCTTCACCTAATATTTCCTCGACACCCGAAGACGCCAAGCCTTCAAATAAATTATAAATATTTAAAATAATTAATTTCTGGCTTAGTCAAGATTTGATTCCTGCCCACCTCAGTAAGTCTGCTCCATCGTAACCAACTCAACTATGCCCCAAAAGCAAGTGACTATAATTCAATTGGCTAGTTTTTGTACTATCTTAATAGTAATAATTTATACTTTTCCCATAATAAAGAAGAACAAATCAATTTTATTAAAGTAAAATAAATTAATAATTTCATAATAAATTCATCTCCATTTATATAAATTTGAATCAAAATTTATTTTTATTTTAAAAATCATATCTAATTTATATAAATTTGAAATATATTTATTTCTATCTTAAAATTTGTAAAATGTAACAACCCGGCCCGTCCGCCCGTGGGAATTCTACTTATCTCGACCCCTATTTTTCTATGGGTCATGCGTCATGGGCCATCGACCATCGACCGTGTCATTAACTACTAGGACTTTCCATCCCTGCCCAGTGGATTTTTGCCTTCCCCAGATTCGAACTCTAGACCTGCAGGTTAAAGTACTAAAGTTCCTTGAATCTGGTAACTAAGTGAGAGCTGCGATCACTTGGCAGGGGTGGAAAATCCTGATTCAAGAAACTTTAGTACTTTAGCCTGCAGGTCTAGAATTCGAATTTGGGGAAGGCAAAAATTCACTGGGCAGGGGTGGAAAGTCCTAGTAGTTAACGACATGGTCGATGGCCCATGACCCAAAAAAAAATAGGGATCGGGATAAGTAGAATTCCCACGGGCAGACGGGTCGGTCGTTACATAAAAACTTTAAACAGATTTGTTAATAAATATTATATAGTTTTAAATTTTGTTTTTAATTAGTATTTATTTTTGTTTAAAAAATTTTATTTATAATTTCGTTTCAAATTCATTTTAACTTCCATCTCAAATTTCTTATCATACATTATATTTTATTAAAGTGAAATGGATTAATATTTTTATAGTATATTCGTCTTTGATTTATCTAAATTTGAAATAGATTTTAATTTCATCTTAAATTTTTATTAAATTTTAAACGGATATTTTGACAAAAATTATACGGTCCCAAATTTTATTTATAATTCATATTTATTTTTATTTATATAATTTATATATAATTTTGTATCAAATTTATTTTAAATTCCATCTCAATATTTTTTCCAAATGTTATATTTTATTAAAGTGAAACGGATTAATAATTTTGTAGCAAATCTGTCTCTAATTTATCTAAATCTGAAACAGATTTTAATTCTATCCTAAATTTTTATTAAATTTTAAATGGATATTTTGACAGAAATCATATGGTCTCAAATTATGTTTATAATTCATATTTATTTTTATTTATAAAAATTTATATATAATTTCGTATCAAATTTATTTTAAATTTCGTCTTAATTTTTTTTTTCAAATGTTATATTTTATTAAAGTGAAATGGATTAATAATTTTGTAGCAAATCCGTCTCTAATTTATCTAAATCTAAAATAGATTTTAATTCCGTCTTAACAATCTATTTTTGAAGCCCTATTTTCTTGTAGTATTTCTTATATTTCTTAAAGTTGTTACCAGATCATCCCCTTATTTAGATGAGTTTTTTAAAAAGACAATCTTTAATATATTTGTTTTTTATTATTTTAAATTTTCTCTATTTTTTGTAAAAATTTTATAGGTGTTTGGTTTTTATGTTTGAAATTGTTATTATTCCTTAAAAATAAAAATTTAAGCAGCAATTGCAAGCCTAGATTGGGTTGGTATGAACGTGAACGTACATGGGGTCAAGTATGACATCATAGACAAACTCTATCACAAGAGCCTCGATGAAAATAAAATAGATTGATCGAGTATGTGTCTAATTTGAACACAACACGACATGTTATTGACGACGTCACAATATATTTATATTTAATTTTAAATAGAAAGTGTAACATTAGAATATTTATATAATACATATATTTTCGTTTCTAAATAGGAAATTTAAGTTGTTTTTTATTTTAAAATAGCAAATATAACTTGGAATTTTTTTAATTTTCAGGGCTTTATATAATCATTTTGTTTTATGACTTCAAACGTACGTATTTACGATCACTGTACTAATTAATGTTATACACATATATAACACAAAAAAGAAAAAATAAATCCAAAATATATGAAAAATTCAAATAACAACCAATGATCCAACAGCCAATTTTTTGGTTGATTTACTAAAAGTTCTTGTTGTAGATATGTCGAATAGCTTGCGAGCTCCTTTCAGCTACTGGTAATTCTGTGGCGGCTTCACAAATTGAGTTTTTGCCCATTCCGTAATTTCTTTCTTCAGTTTCTGAATAGGCCTCAAAGTGCGGCGACCTCCCGTCTTTGGCATGTTTCGTTGCTCAGTCACTTTTATCATCCGCTGCTTTTTTACTATATCAAAAGGCAGCATGAACAGTGGTTACTCACTACGTACTCTTAATATGCATGCATATAGATCACTTTCATCAAAATGAGTTATATATATATCAAACTAATTAATTTACCATTAATGTCATCTCTCTGATATCCTTCATGTGCATTCAGTTTGCGCTTTCCCGCCACTTGTTCCAATACTTTGTCTGAATCGATGCTTCCAACTCGATCATCAAGTTCAGATTGCTGAAATGAATCACAATATATATAAAGATAGAGATCGATCGATCGAGATTTAACTAGACAATTAATTAATTAAGCTCCTTAATTAATTATAAGAAACGATCGATCGAGCAATATAAATGCATGGGTTGCAACTTAATTATTTTAATTTGCTGCATATATATATATATATATATATATATATATATATATTATATTGTTCAGTAAAAATTAAACTACTTACAAGTTGTGGAATTGATGGCGGCTTCCTAATTTGAAGCGGAAGCTGTTGCCCAGAGGCAAGCTTCGGCAATCTGCCAGGCTCAGGATAAGCAACTCCCCTTGGCTTGGATTCTTTCCTTGGAATGTTGACTCGATCTTCGCTTACAATATCAATATGATGAAGCTCTTGTGTAGAAAGTAGTGGTAGCTGCGGTTTTGTTTCTTGCTTTCTAATCTCTACTTTTTCTTCTACAGATCTTTCCTCATGAACCTTAGTCAAAGGAATCTGATCTGCAGAGTCTGGCTTATTTTCATATTCTGCAAGTCGATCATAATCGTACGTACATACGTCAGATCATAAGGTAAATCGAAAAACAAGCTAGCTATAGACTGATGAGAGGGCCATATATATATAGCTAGCAAACCTGCAGTAGTAATGGCATCATCAGTAGCTTCGACCCATTCATCCACTACTTTCCTCCACCCTCTGCACAAAGTCAAAAACAATTAGCCCATCAGAAAATATTAAACGCCTGAAATCTCAAGCTAGCAATAATATATGCATGGGCATTAATTGCATCAATGGCAAAGTAAAAGAAACTCACAAGGTTACAGCTCGAGCCAAGTGGCGAATGTTTTTTGAAGTGTGCTTGTGTAAGACTTTAACTGCCCATCCGATTTGCATCTCCTATATATATATATATATACACACACATGTATCAATATCACCAAAACAAAAAAAAGCTAAGTCGGAATATATATATTACATAGAATAGAAATTAAACTGATATATGTATAGAAAATATTAAATAGCTAGGCACCTTGAGGATGTCATAAGTGATCTTCAATTGCTGCAGATTCCTCAATGAATCGAACAGGACGTCATCAGTCTGTAAATATAATTCCATGACTCCGTTTAATATGTTAGTTATAATGCATATATACTTAAACTGGTGCAGTGCAGGAATAAATTAATAAAACCCTAGCTAATATGATTCCATGTATGCATCAGATAAGCTACAAAACCCTAAGATAAAGAATCCGAAATTAACCCTAAACTATATATATATATATATAGTGAAGGAACAAATAAAACCTGATGGTGATGATCGTAAAGGATGTCCTTAATCCTTGTGACCTCTTCGACGACGATGATGGATCGGTCCTCCTCCTCCTTCTTTTCCTTTTTGATGATCTCTTCGGTCTCCACTTTTCCAAGGCCAAGACCCTCATCGGCCTTGGCTCCTTGAGGAAAAGGCGGGAGGATCGATTTGAAGCACAACTCTACGATCGAATCCCGCTGCCTCTCCAACTCGTCGGGGTGGTCGACGGCGGCGACGAGGATGGCGTTCTCGATGATCTGGAAGATATCAGTACCTAAGAGAGACGAGATTTCCATGGAGACGACGATCGATTATATATGCAGTTCCTACAAACTGATAAAGTGCACAAACGTCAATAAGTTGTTTCATCTGATATGAAAACTTATGACTAATCTCATAAATACGTTAATTTCTTGCGTGATTTTATGATTTAGAAGAAGAGAAAAAAATCTTAAGATAGAAATGAAAATAGAGAAAGAAATCGCTCGTCAATCATCGACAGAGTAGTGGATGCTTGCAAATCACGAAAGAACAGTTATCGACGGATTAAATAAAACAAGACAAAGAAAATGAAATTACGAACCTTAAGGAGGAACTTGCGATCGAACAAATTGATCGCACGATTCACCGAAAGGAAGAATAGTAGTTTCCAGTGCAAGAAAAGAGATGGAACAAGTTCATTTTAAGCTCACAGTCACCGACTCCGACATTATTTAAATTTGAATATTTTCCGCTTCTTTTTAATTATTTTAGCGCCATCAAAGCATTACACAAATGCTATTTTAAAAAATAACTCTGTTAAGTTATTTGACTTGTATGTCTGCAATCAATTTAAAAAATAAATTTTGTTTTCGAAATAATACTTTGTGATCATAAGAAAACTATAATTTGTCAATGGATAATCTAATTTTATAAACTTTTTCTCAATTTTTTTTTAAAAAGCCCCGACAAACCAAGGCCGTCTCGAGATTCCACAAGGCCCTAGGCTAAATGACAACGGTAGATTTAAATTTTTTAAAAATATAAAATAAATTTTTATATAAATTTTAGTTTTTTAGCTATTAATTTAAAAATAAATTTTTATATAAAATTTAGTTTTCTAATTTTTGAAATACAAAATTATTAATTAAATTTTTATATTCAAATTTTATTAATAATTTTTTTTTAATTGATAAAATTGTTAAATTATTTAATCTTTCTTGAACACACAATATTGATCTGTTAGCTCTCGAGAGAATGAAGATATAGAATGAGATGAAAGAAAAGGAAATTGCTTGTATTGACATATAAATAGAAGTTTATATTTTTAAAATAATATAATGATTAAAATTAATTAGTTTTACCGTTGTTTTTACAATAATACAATAAATATCAATTCAGCCATGCATTAATTCTCATGCATGCAACAACTTTTCATGCATGCAGGCGTGAGCAGTGCATCAAATGCACGAAGTGATATCAAATTCTTATGCGTAGCCATGCAAGCATGACCTTACGAAAATCGAAACACTATGATCTCGTATAACGAATGCGCTGTTCGATTAATAGAAAATTTTTTTTATTAAAATAATTTTTTTTAATAATAATAGGCCCCAATAAAATTGGGGCCCTAGGCATAGGCCTTACCTTAATGGCCTATGCCTTGAGCCGGCTCTGCGACAAACTAATTAGAACTTAGTTATGTGTAATTTTTTTTTACTTACTTATCAAATTTGCTCAATATTATTTATTAAATGTTTTATTCCGTCATCGTCTTTATAAATTAGTTTAATATTTATCTAATTCAAACTTATATTTTTATTTTTTATTTCTAACAAATAATTTTAAATTACAAAAATGTATAAATTTTATGTATTTAAATAACAAAATTAATTAAGAAATAAATCTATTATCAAATTTTACTTAACTTAATAGTTAAATTATTCATGTATTATTTATGAAATTTATTCATAAAAATTAACTATCCAAGCTTACTAGTGTTTTTATATAGATTATGGAGCTAATCTAACTTAACTAGGGGCATTTCTAGTGGGAGATATTTGCCCCCGAGTGATTTAGAAAAATATTTTCGTGGACAAATATTCCTCATCGTGGGAGGATATTTCAACGATGATTAGAAATCACAAGACACAGATTTGTACCCGATGATTTTTAATTTTTTTAATAATAAAAAAAATTATAAAATAATAAAATAAAGTATAAGTGGGGCCATTGCATGAGAAGGTGTTTTTACTCGATAAACTATCTTTTTTTATTTATTTTAATTTTGAATTTATGCAACATTGGTAAATATTTTGTTGATATAATATTTAATTATGAAATGTGGAAGTGAGAGATTGGATGTGCAAGACCTATAAATATTTGATTTCTGTGATATTTCATTGTAAAAGTTGGGATATTTGAGAAATGAAATATTTGAGTGATGATATGGAGATGACGACCATAAATATTTGATAAAAATATCCCCAATTATTGCAGATGCCCTTCTAATATAAAAAAAGTATTAATTAACTTTTCCTCAAAATTTCCTATAGAGAAAGAGCAACGGTCATAAGACCATATCGAAACTTCCTTGTGAGCTAGGATAGCATCTTGGGCTTCTTTTCGGAATCCTTAGGGTCTTCTTGTGCTAGCTCTTTCCCAACAGCCTTCTTGGGCAAGAACACTGAGTTGATATCGGGCAGCATCCTCGCCATGCCCGGTGGTTACACCGGTGAGGGGTTTCATCGAAAATAAACCTAAGGAACTACTCAACTCTTTTAATTTTTTTACATTGAACCTAAATCATTAGAAGAAATGAGGCCAAAGTGGCTACTAAATTGCAAAACAAAGCATGGACAAATCGATCCATCCACAATCGACCATTCTTTAACAAAAAGTGGAATCCGCCTATCCAGATCTTGTAAAATAGATTCTTGATACTTCTATGTTATTGCTGTCGGTATCGATATCTTAGTTGTCAAATGCCCCCAACCTCAAGTTAACAACACTACTCTTTCTTCATTCTTTGATTTATTGTTGGTCTTCCTCAAAATTCAAAAGACATCAAGAAGGAAATCAAATGAGTCAGTCACTCTAATTCCTCTATTTCATCTCAGTGCTCCACTAAAGACACAGTTGCATCAATTGTTCATTGAGGCTAGAATTTTGCTTAATCAGCAGGCACACGAGCGACTCCTATTCATTTTGTCCTATCAAATCCCCGACGAAGATTATCTTAGCTTCCTGTTCTTGCTCTCCTATTCATTTCGTCCTACCGAATCCCCGATGAAGATTATCTTCCTGCCCTTGCTCCTCTCCAACAACTCCGACGCGTTAAATCTATACACGACAAGGAATCAAAATTTAATCTTTTTGGTTCCGATTAAGCGGCAACAGACAATCTAATCAATCATGGTGATAAAAATTAGAACTTGGTTAGATCGCAGCCACGACCCTGCCACTGCCAATAAAGATAGCCAGAATCGACGTGGCCATTATACTTGCACCAAAAGCTTGGGTCGAGGAAGGGTCAATCCTCAAAATAGGACTCGGCCCATCGGGTCCCATCCTAGACCCACCAGTCGGAGCTGTAGTCGCAGGCTGTGCAGGCAGAGGGCGGTCATTGGCCATGAGCACTCCCACCGGCGATGCAGAGGAAAAAATGAGGCTGGAAGGGAGTGAGCCAGTGGAGGAGGAGGAAGAAGAAGAAGAAGGATAAGAGAAGGAGGAGAAAGAAGGTTAAGATGCAGGGAGCAATTTCCGATCTCTTGAAGAAGAAGAAGAAGAAGAAGAAGCAGGGAGCAGCTTCCGATCTCTTGAAAAAAAAGAAGAAGAAGAAGAAAAAAAAGAGTGGGGGAGGCGGCTTCTCCATCAAAAGCAGAAGGCGAGACGACGATGGTGGAGATGTCGATGAATTTGGTCCGAGTACTTCTCACACAAATTTGTGAGGAGCGATCGTTTCATTGCCATCGACGTCTCAATTTTGAATTTTCGCCAAGACTCAGTTTGCATGGATACGATCAATGCAGAGTTGACTCGGTGATAGTCTTTCTTCCTATTAATTAATTTAGTGGATAAATAAATAAAACTATGAGGTAATAATTATATTTATGTTAATTACTTAATTAGGATAATTATAATATCTTCTCATGGCACTCATTAGGGATGTCAAAATTTGACCCGATCCAATCCAATCCGAAAAAAATTAGAGTTGAGAGTTTTCGAGTTTGGATCGGATTCGAATTGGAGGTTTTGGATTGGGTTAAAATCGGATCGGGTTATGGTTGACCCAAATTTAGGATTTAGAGGATTTTTTAAGATTAAAGCAAATTTTATTTTAAAAATCAAGATGTTTTATGTAATATTAATACGATAATGATAAAATATTGAGATAAAAATAAAGAATTATCAAAAAAATAGAAAAAAATTAAATTTTTTGGGTTGGTCGAGTTATATGGGTTCAGGTTTAGAATTTTCAAGTTGAATTCAAATTTGGGTCGAGTTCGAATTGATATTTTTTAATAACTATTTTTGTCTTCTATAATAAATCAATATCAATTATTAGTTGAAAATCCTCAAGTGGAATCACCATTATATTTGCCTTTCCAACACAAATTAAATATCAACAGTTATAGAAACATTATAAGTCATACCCACAGTAGCCTGCGCCTTTGCATTCACTAATTTGATATAACTTTGGCATTTGCTTATTGACAACCCATATTCTTTCACTAGTTTAGTAGACACAAAGGTATGAGTGGCCCCCGTGTCAACCATTGTATGCACCATCTTCCCATTCATTTCCACACAAATGTGGAGGAGTAGAGAATGTGCTTGCACCATGTCTTTTGACATATTAGTTAACAATTCAATAGGATCAAAATCAACAATTGGATTTAACAATTATAACAGATTAATAAGAGTAGCAACTTCCTGTTCAGGGTTATCAACATTCTCCCCCACCAAGAGGGCATTTAGCTTCTCACGTTTGGTGCAATCCCTAGCAAGATGCAGACCATTGCACAAGAAACAACCCTGATTGTTCTTTTCTTGGATGGCAGGATGTTTAGTCTTGCCTTTCCATTGGTTGTTATCCACATCCTTCTTTTTTGCCTTCTTCTTGCCATCTTTCTTCCAGTCTTCTTTTATATCCTTATGAATATTTTTTTATTTGGAAGATGAAAAAGTACCCAGATTGTCTCTGTTCATGCGAAGGTCAACCAAGGCATCAGCAGCAACAAATGCACTTGGAAGGTCCTTCACATTTTGTCGTCGAAGTTCTATTTATGCCCAAGGCTGCAAACCATACAAAAAGTTATACAACTTGTTCTCCTTAGACATATTTTGAATATTCAACTTCAAAGAACTAAATTCTTTGACATAGTCCCTCACAGAACTATTCTATTTGAGACGTTTCAACCCATCTCGAGCAATCCATGAAGTGTTGCCTGGAAGAAATTGATCTTTCATTTCTTTCTTCAACCGCTCACAAGTGTTAATTTTCTATCGACCCGCATTAGCATCATTTATCATGCGTGTCCTCCACCATAACTTTGCATCACCATAAGGTACATGTTAGAAATTGTCACTTTCTCAATTTCAGACACTCTAGAAACTGAGAAATACTACTTCATGTCTTATAAGAAATGTTTGAGTTCCTTAGCACTCTGTGTGCCGCCAAAGGATTTTGGCTCTGGAACTCTGACTATAGGACGATCCACTCCTCTTTCTGCATTAGAAGCTATTGCTCTTTTCAAAATGATCAACTCAAAGCACAAATCATCATTATCCTTACAAATTTGAGCCACTTATGCCATTAGAGATCCATGAATTTCATCCATACTACACTCCATATTGACAATCTATACAACCAGATTCTAATCATTTTCTCCCAAAGGGATAGAACCGATTAAAGCTTCAAGATGTGAAATCCTTTCTCTGATTTCATGGTTGCCTCCAGCCATCTTTCAAAGCTCTAACACCAGTTGTCACAGGGACAATTTTTGCCTTCAAAAATTTCTTGCCCAGGCACTAAGTCCTGCACTTGATTCAGCCTCCAAAAGCAACACCAACACACAAGAGAATGTCTTTCTCGAATATGACTAACAAAAGTCACAAGCAAGCAACACATAATGTACATGAAACTTGCTAACCTTTATTATTCACAATAATAACAAAAGTATACAAGTAGACCTTATAGATTTGCTCTCACAAATTCCTCATGATTTGCCTCTCCTTTGCCAATGCCTAGCCTTGCTTATTTATCATGTATAGACAACGGTCACATTGGAGGTTACATAGTAGTTTTGTTAACCACCATTTTTTACATGTGCAAAATTGCTTGTCCACATCACTTGCTATTTTGACACCATGCCAAATGTCAACTTGCACACAATGTGCATGGCCCAAGCCTTGCACTGTAAACTAAGGCAAAACAACCCACTTGCTGCTCCATTCATCGTGGCTCATGGCATGCGCCCCCCATCGCATGTTCTGGCTCGTATTTTCCCGCAAGCTTGCTTGGCTAAATGTTTGAACTTAACACGTTCAATCCTCGCATCTGCTTGTCATAATCCAAGTCTGTCTCTTGCTCGACTTGGGCTTCAACAACCTCCACACGCTGCCGCAAATCTTGTCGTTGCTTGGCATGCCGTGTGCACATGCCCAATAGGTTGGACCAAAAGAGCAGCGCACCCATCCTTATGTCCAACTGTGCGATCAAGTTAGGGGGCTAATAGTAGTCATGTAGAGTTGCCTAACATTTCAGTTCTCTTTAAGATTATTCGACACTTTTGGTAAAAATAGTTATCGATGATCTAAAGGAGATCACTAGAAGTATAATAACGTAAATTTAAAATAAATATAAACTCTTTTAAATTTTCAATATTTTTTTTATAAAAAATCATTGATAACCCTAAAGAGCGGTTTTTGAAACGATATTGATAAAATCAAGAGATCATTACGACTGTAACAATGTTTATTTAACACTAATTCAAGATTTTTTAATGCATTAATATTTTTAAATAAAAGTACATGATGAAATAACTAAATTTTTATCAGACATAGAATACAACACTCCATGCAAAAAATGAGTTAATTTGATAAGTTTTAAAATTGCTAAAAATATAATTATTTGAAACACATTAAATATCTATTTATTATTTAAAAATTTTATATCAAAATTAATTAAATATATTTTCCTTTTTATAATTTTTATACTTATTTATTATGTAGGCCGAGAGCCAGATGGGTCAAGACCCGACCACAAGCCAGTCAGGGATGTGATTGGGCAATGCTGGGCCGGTCGTAGCCCATTGTAATTTAGTGCCACGACGAAACTCACGAGTCATCTCCACGTCAAGCGGTTTATATCTGGACAGGCTAACTAATTTTGACAAAAAAGTCCAAATTGATTAAAAAATAACAGAAAATGGAAGCATATTATCGTATAGTATATATAAGACAAAATAAAACCACTCCCATTAGAACTGATTGGGAAGGCCACAGTCACCGACACCCACACAACACCCACTTCTTTCCACCATAATTAAAAAAAAGTTTTGAGCAATTTATCATTAATGAGCTGCATTTTCTCTGAAAAATACTGTTTTTTAGCTAATTTTGTTAAATAATTTTAAATTTTATTTAAATTGTGAGGTTTTTTTATATTTAGTTAAAAGCGGGATCAAAATGGAAAACTAAAATTAAAAAAGACCGTCGCCCAACGCTGAAGCTACGACGACAGCTCATCTTCCCTTGCCGCTGTCGCTCACGACTCGTTTCGTGATATCACATGTAATTACCATTTTCTCATCACTTTATATTACATGAAGCGAAAATGTTGAGGGCGATTTGGACCTTTCACGATAGTCTGTGCCAGCGCAGATCTGCAGCCGGAACAGACACGACCTCTAGTCACGAGCGCGCCACGTGATGCTTTGCCTTCAATGCAAGGAGAAGAGGAAGCGGCCTTTGCCTCTCACCTCCGCCGTCTGCTAAAAGAAGCAGCAAAGCAAACACAACAAACACATTGAGAGCGAGAGCAAGAAGAAGAAGAAGAAGAAGAAGAAGAAGAAGAAGAAGAAGCCTCCTCCTTCCTCGGCTTCGCCATGGTCGCCCCTTTGATGGGAGGCGCGGCCACGCTCCTCTTCTTCCTCGTCGTCGTTTCCTCGTCCGCGTTGCAGACGGTATCCGAAGGTTCCGCAGCCACATTGCCCGCGGCAGGAGCTTCGTCACCCGGCGGTGTACAGATCAACTCCAACTCGGTGCTCGTAGCCCTCCTCGACTCCCACTATACAGCCCTCGGCGAGCTCGTGGAGAAGGCCCTACTCCTCCCCTCCCTCGAGGCCGCCGTCGGCCGCCACAACATCACCATCTTCGCCCCCCGCAATGAAGCCCTCGACCGCGACCTCGACCCCGACTTCAAGAACTTCCTGCTCGAGCCCCGTAACCTCCGCTCCCTCCAGACACTTCTCCTCTTCCACGTCCTCCCCCTCCGCATCACTGCCTCCGACGCCTGGCCTCGCTCGATCCACCACCCCACCCTCGCTGGCGACCGCATTCACCTTGCCGACGGCCACAAGGTGGGTCTTGCTGCCGTAGTTCATCCTGACGCGGTGGTCCGCCCCGACGGTGTCATCCACGGGATCGAGCGGCTGCTTGTGCCCAGATCTGTGCAGGAAGACTTCAACCGCCGGCGTAGTCTTGCTGCCATCTCTGCGGTACTCCCCACCGGCGCCCCGGAGGTGGATCCCCGCACGCACCGCCTCAAGAAGCCTGCACCCCCCGTTCCTCCTGGCGCGCCTCCCGTGCTCCCCATTTACGATGCCTTGGCCCCGGGGCCGTCGTTAGCGCCGGCACCAGCTCCAGGGCCGGGTTCGGGCAAGCATTGGTTCGACGGCGAGAGCCAAGTTAAGGACTTCATCCAAACCCTTCTCCTCTACGGCGGCTACAACGAATTCGCTGACATTCTGGTGAACTTGACGTCGCTGGCGACGGAGATGGGGCGGCTTGTGTCGGAGGGATACGTGTTGACGGTGTTGGCGCCTAGCGATGACGCCATGTCGCGGTTGACGGCGGACCAGCTCAGCGAGCCCGGGGCGCCGGAGGCCATCATGTATTACCACCTCATCCCGGAGTACCAAACAGAGGAGAGCATGTATAACGCGGTCCGGCGATTTGGGAAGGTGCGATATGACACGCTGCGGCTGCCGCACAAGGTGGTAGCAAGGGAGGCGGACGGCTCCGTCAAATTTGGCACCGGCGAGGGCTCCGCTTATCTGTTCGACCCTGACATCTACACCGACGGCCGAATCTCTGTACAGGGTATCGATGCCGTGCTCTTCCCATCCGATGAGGAGGTGCCGACGGTTCCTGTTTCTCCCGCTGCCCGGAAGGCCGAAATCGCGCAGGTCAAGTCGAAGGCCAAGCTGAAAGACAAACTTAGAAGAGGTAACTTTCTCCATTATTTTGCCTCTTTGATTACCATTACCATTTTCTTCATGTTATTTGTTGTGCACTTGTGCTTGTTTAGAAAAAAGTATTCTTGGATTAATGAATTCCTCGTTTGCAAGGATATAAATTTGGTAAAATTAGTATTTGACAAACACAAGAAACAATACTTGTCACATTGTCAGACTCAGCGTATGATCGGACGAAAAGTACATTAAAATCCTGGGCATTCATTCATATCTAAAATATAACAATAATTTCACCAAAAAATTTTTATTTTTATTTTTGTTTGAGTCCGCTTTCAAATACAGGAACCATGACTATAAATCCTTAGCATAAGATCTCCATTAGTTGCCTTATTACTCTTACACTGACCGTTCATAATCTACCACTGACTTGGTGGCGATCAAATCAAAGTAGGTGTAGATGTTTCAACTATCCTATAATTCATGTTTTCATTATGACCCGATAGTTTGTTCATTAGTGTAGAGATTTGTGGTTAAAGGATGTCAAATTTGAGACTATAATGTTAGCTTTAGACCTCTCCAATTGTTTTTGAAGCTAGTATTCTCCTTGTGTGTTAGTCCCATATAGAGTATAGACCAAAGCTTGAAATTTCTAACCATATCGGAGTTTTGATTTTTGAGCGGAACAATACAATTTTGGTACAGTGTGATAGTGTCGACGTGTGGCATTGGTAATGAATTACAAGCAAAGTAAAGGAGACAGAAAAGAAAAAGAGAAGGAGACAACTATATATTTAGGGGCAAAGTTTAAGGATCATTTCACATCAGAGTCTAGTTCTTGATTGGAATGATACATGTTCTTTACCATGTTGTGTTGACGCTCAAAACACTTTAGCATGCATAGAAGCTGCAATGAATTAATGTGTTTTATTCATTTAATACTTTCCACTTAATTTTTTGCATGTCACTGGATATTAAAGCATGCCAAAATGAGTTCTACTCATTTAATTTTTTATTACTTTGATTTTTATACTTTTAGTAAGACTACATGAATTAGTAATTGAATTAAAAATAGTTTTATTTATTTGTACTTCATTTCATGTCGAGAAGAATTTGTATAGGTTATACTCCTATAATTTTCTTACATTTAATTTATTTATTGATAAAATAAACTATAAGAGTCAAGAAATATTGAATTAGAATTTCAGAGAAGATACAAAAAATAATAAACATTACTTGACTTCATCTTGCCGCATTTCATAACATGCCGAGCATTAGCACCATTGACATAGGCGATTGAGGTGAGATTATTTATGCTAATCAATATCGGATTTTGGTAATTCACCGGAATGATATATCATTGATACAGTATGAGATTCCTAACTATGGGATAGACAAACACAATAGTCTATATTAAAAAAATCTCTCTCAAATGACTAAATCATTTTTGGATTGAATGGAGTTCACCCTAATTTAACATGGTATAAAGCTATTTCTGATGGTCTTGAATAGGCTTGTTGAAGATAATATTTTCCAAGCCAATTTGTCTCACATAGACAGACAAGTATATTGTTCCATTGTATTTATCTATTAGAAGGATGTACTTGCTCTATTGATAAAGATTTTAGCATGAATTTGGCTCCACCCGACTTCAATCATAACAAATTAATCTTCAACAGTCCTATAAATCTCTACATCAATAATAGGTGAATGGTCACCTTCAAGAGCTAGAATTATTTTCTTGGTGCCATTTCAAATCCCCACAATTAACTAGTTCTGATGCTAACGTCTTAACCATTCCTTCAGAAAACTTTAGCTTGTCCGGTCATAATATATTCTTAAAAGTCTATAGATTGGTATTGATGAAAATAATAGACTATATGTCGGTGCGAGTATAAATGTGTTTTGTAATTGCTAGCACGGAGTTAAACTAAGCCTTGCTTTTGTCAATTAATGCAGGGAAATTGCTAGAAATTGGCTGCAATCTGCTCGATGCGTTGGGTCATCGTTCTCGCTTCTCTACCTGTCAATAAACAAAAGAATGAGACAAGAACAAACTACAGGTAAAACCAGAACAAAGCAATATATTACCTATCGATTAGCTTTACTCAATAATATTGATTCTGAATGGAGGGGATGGATGAACTCTGTGTTGGTAATGGTGATTACTGAGATATCAAGAAATGTATAGCAACATATATACTTGTCTGGAATGCACTGCCAATCTGCAACAATGCCTTCCAAATATATTACTGTCTTTGGTCCATTGTTTCACATGTTCTTATATTGAGTTGTGCACTAGTAACAAATGGAAAGGCCTTACTCACTTTCGTTTTGTGTAGCATAGAAACATTTACTTGAGCAGACATTTGGATATGTGCTGAAGATTCAGAGATCATAGACAGGCTTGCAAACTAGTCATATAAAATCTGATGCCATATATCCATGCATCTATTTTTTAGGATACAAATTGATTGCTGAGAGCATGATTCATTTTCTCAGTGGTAAAATATAAAAAAGTAAGAGTATATATATATGCATTTGTAAGGGCATAACACAATGATGATGACATTTTAATAATTAAAATGGCTAGCTAGTGTTTAACATATAACAATTTGATGGTCTTTCTGGATCAAAATAATAAAAAAAAAAAGAAGAGCAAAGATGAACTCATGTGACATATAATAATGATCTTATTGTAACTATTAAAAAAGTCATGTAGCTATTTAGGTCAAAATATCTTAAAGTTTTTTTTAATGTTTATAATAATAATAATGAAAAGGTAGGTATATGAATGAATTGTTAAAAGTATTATGAATTCAATCTAATATTTTATTTTGACCACTGAAAATCCTAAAATACCTTTAAGATGTCTAGACTAAAAACTTTAGTAATGTGAGAGCACCCTTACATGTATGATTCTCTTATAAATATATTCATGACTTTTTAACAAATTGATAATACGACACTATCATTACATTTATAGTGTTCCCAATAGTCGGTTCACACTATTATTTTTTGATTTTGATGATTGGAAAAGTCATCAAGATATTTTTAGCCACAACATTTCGATAAGCTTATTAGTGTTTAACTAACAATATGAAAGCATCATAAATACCTTGGTATTTAGAGACTTCCCATTAGGTGCACAAAATTGAAAATTTTAGCTTCACTCCATTTTTTATTAATTCAAGACTCCTTCATATTTGGGCTTAAAATTATATATGAAGCTCTCCATTCAAAGGTTTGATGACTAAGTCCACAAAGTAAATCTTAAATCTATTATATCTACTCCCCCAATGGATGGCAATTTCTAGCCCCAAGTCAACTCCATTCCAACTTGTGGAGGAAAAAAAAATCGTGTTATTCTTTCAAAAAGAAACTCTAAAAATCAAAAGTCTTCCCACTTGTTGTTGGACTTGCTCCAAGTCAAAAGAAAAGCAATGTTGGATAGCAACAACACTAGCACTAAGTGAAGTTGAGGGGTTGAGAAAGAGAGCAAGTGTTGTTTGTGGACCTCATCATGGATGGCTCTCAATTCATTCAACTCATCCATGAAAGTGGAGCTCATCATTTCCCTCACTTGCTCTAAGACTCTTTGTCCTCTCTCTACCAATTGAGAGCCTTCCTCCCCTATCCTTTCACCATCTTTCTCTCTTCTTCCTTATCACTCTATATGCTTTCTACAATATGCTTTTCTAACAATATGCAAATTAAGAAAACAAATTAAAAGTTTAGAGTTAATATATAAGTTCTTAACCAACTTTAAATATTTGTTTTCAAGTTTAAAAATTAAAATACTATTCATAAAAAGCATGTGTTATTCTTTTTCATTTGTTTATTTTATTGTTAAAATGCCGATGTCATATGGCCGATATTATTCTCCCCGCATATGTAGCCCTCACTCTCGATCATCTCTAAACTCTTTTAGAAACAATATAAATCTCACCCTTAACATTGTTCAACATAAAAAAACTACACTTGTGTATTTATGCCATCTTTGAGGCTCCAAAATACTTCACTGAGATTTCATAAAATTCAACATAAAAATAAAAAATATATATAATAAAAATAAAAGATGCACTTATCGAATTAATAAAACATCATATCATTAAACAAATGTGATGGGCAGCACTAATGGTCGGCCATTAAGTAAATTATCCATTGTTGTTGATAAAGATGTATTACTAAAGAAATAACAAAAGAATCCAATGGTTGAGGTCAGCAACCAAACTTATTAGATCTTGTAAATGCACTAAATTAACATAAAATCTAGTTTTATCTTGTTTGATTATCTTTAAGAAATATGCTTCTTTTTGTTTGTTTGTCATAAAATATATATAATGACATAGGTACACATGCACATACTCACTCAAACACACACATACATCCGCATGCGCACGTGTGTGCGCGTGCGCACACACACACCCCCGCGCGCGCACACACACACACAATGTATTTACATGAAAATAAAATAAAATTAAGATCATGTGTGATAACATTTTAGTGGATTAAACTTTCTAATTTTACTTAATAAATCTCCATTTATGCACACACATCATCCTTCCCTCACTTTGTAGTATGCAAAACCAATATTTGATGTCTTTCGTCAAATTTATACTAATCAAAGCATTTGACTTGATCTTTAATGTCACAATTGTGTAGGTCTTTACTATCTCATCCTTCAATGCTCTAAATAAGGAGTCCAAAAGTAGTTGGGGGAAGACAAAAAAAACATAATTTGTAAATTTGCATGCTCATATATATTTTTTCTTGGAAAAAACTTCTTGCAAATATTAATGCAATTTTTTAATATTATTTTCTAATCATAGTAAAATTAATCTTCTATAAGTTAAGTACAATTTAGATCTTATCATATTGCACTACACATAATAAATGGTTTAGTTTCTCTTTAAAATCTTTGGTTTCAAGTAAAAGGAATAGATGCTACTCTAAAATGTGAGGTACAAGACACTTATAAGCTTAGGAACACACAACACATCAAACATGTTGTTACCACTCAAAACAACATGTGAGGACATATGCTTTGTCACCTCCAAGCAATTGGAGGATTACCCTTTTCTTTTGAAACACAAGAAAAGTGTGAGGGGGCAAAATTGTGGTGACTTTGACTAAGGCATTTATTGTTGGATTTTCAAAGGATAGGGTCCTCCCCTCCTAGCTAGTGTTGTTGTAGGTGGTGCTGGTGGGGGCGCTGGGGCGAGTGAATTCGCCTTTTGCACAATTGTAGGTGGTGCTAATGGTGGTGGTGATAATGAAGTCATGGTGTCAGGTTTGCCAAAGCAAGAGCTTTAATTTGTGGTTGTGGAAGATGAGGGAGGACAACATTTGTATGGTTTTTTTTTATTTAGATTTTTCATGTGAATTAGATATAAATAATTTCTATGGTTTTAAAATGGGTAAATTTTGATGGATATTTACAAAAACAAGCATGCTAAAAATGAGTTTAGTCAAAATTAACTTAGTGGAAGGAAGGAAGATAGGAAAATAATATATAGCATTATCAAGTTTTGTATTTTGGATCCTTTATTTGTTTGGATCTGTTTAGGTTGTTACCATTATGAGTTAATCAAGTCATGAATTGACATAAACATAAGAGTCATTATGATGATACTATGTATCATCATGTATTCTATAGAAGGAGAAGTATAACTATATGCTCACGTCTGAGATCGTTGGCAAATGAATCAATAAAAAATAATGGTTGAGGGTATGAGGTCGATAATAACGAAGGCAAAGAGATCTCCTGAGATGTCTAATAAGGCTTAGACAAGAGTTAGAATGGATGTTAAGAGAATTTGACATATCACTCTGACATTTAAATTAGCATGGAGGTCGAGAGAAAAAATAAAAACAAAAATAATATTATGAAAGAAGGAGAAGTTGAATATGTTCTTTTTTGCATACCTCTCGCATCTGCTTTTTCATAGAAAATTACAAAGAAAAATAATTTTTATATTGTGTAGCCATATGGAGTACGAAAGTTATTCACTGTTCACAATAATATTTATCTCTTTAAATGATCATTTAATCTTTTTATAATAATATTAATAAAAATAAAAACTAATTTAATATTTTTAATATAAGTTAAGATATTTAATTGTATCACTGAGTAGATTTATATGTAAAGTTTAATTTAAAGTGAAAATGTTCTCATAAATCATTTATTGACGATAATTTTTAAAATCAATTTATTCGAAAAAGATATTTTAAACACTATCAAAATGTGGATATATACATTTTAAATTGGAAATTCCATAAAATTGCAACAAAAATTGCTATCACGGGCCTGTTTTGAAGATCTTAAAAAAAAGGAGCATAATTTGGAAAGTGTCCACGGTGCATTTTTGTCAAAAAACAAAAACAGAGGTGTTTTTTATAAAAAATCAAAACAAAACAACGTGCAAAGATTGGTAAATTTCTATTTATTTCCACGTTTTAATGCCTGTCAGATAAAGAAATTGTCGAATTTCAGGGGCAATTTTGTCAAATAGAAACCCATGATTCCGTTACCGTTAGCTCGAATCTCCGTTAGATGATCCGCCTCAGTGATCACGTGAAGTAAACAACAGCTGCTTCGTTTATTTATGCATTTCATCTCGTGGCCAAAGCCCACAACAAGGTTCTTAGCTTAGCGTCTCTTTCGATCTCTTTCTCCTCCGTTTCCTCGATCTCTCCTCTAATCGCAATCCAAAATCCTTCCATTTCCTCCGTATCCTCCTCTTTGCTTCCCGTCGGAGGCGTCGATTCGACGTTCCTGCGGCGATCGAGGGGTTTCCGGTGCGTTCACTGGATAGTGGGCTCTGAAAGGGTCGGATCGGTGCCGAGATGGCGTCGAGGATGATGCGGTGGCGGGCGTTGTCGAGGAAGTTTCAGGTGAAGCTGGTGGTGAGGAGGGTCGAAGGGGTCGGCGCTGAGGATGAGGCGTCGACAGCGAGAAAGAAGGTGTCTTTGGAGGTGAGGTGGAAGGGGCCGAAGCTGGCGCTGAGCTCGCTGCGTAGGACGGCGAAGAAGAACCGGACGAGGGAGGAGCAGGTCGGCGATGGCGGTGTGGTGGAGTGGAATGAGGAATTTGAGACCGTCTGCACCTTGGCGGCGCACAGGGAGAACGCTTTCCATCCATGGGAGGTCTTTTTTACTGTGTTCAATGTGAGTGATAGTAGAACATCGATCTCAGCTTTCTTTACTTATGCGGGTTTCTTGTTTGCCAGTGATTCTTTGGTATGGAGGTATTTCTTTTCTGTGATTTCTTGACATTTATTAGGCACTTCTTTATCCAATAAAAAACTGTTATTATTTTTTCTTTGACCTTCTTTTGTTGATTTTTTTTCATCAAATAAGTTCTGATTACTGTTGGTTTAAGTTGGGCTGGTTTGTGATCTTTGGAATATTCGACCAAATAATACTTTTCCGAAACCGTGTTTTGTGTGCTTTCCAGAAAAAAAATTGTAATCATTTCAGTTTAAATGACATTTTATCTCCCAGGAATCATTGATCACTTCCTTGGTTTTCTGTTGTTAACAATTTCCTTGAAGAAATAAATAGTTAATTTTCTTAAATTTCGCTTGTTGTATTACATAGGCAAGTTGCTAATGTTAGAATCCTGATGATTTATTATTATTATTAATCTCTTCAAGAAAAATGGATGTTTCTGTAATTTCTGTCGTTATCTCAGAGATGCACAATCGTTTTGTTTCGAAAGTCAACTCTATTGTTTCATTAGTTCCATCTCCTGTTTCAGCTTTTGCTTCATGTGTTCTTATTGCCTTTTCTGAATTCAGAACTCATGGGTTTGACCGATATCATTGTGATTAGTGTATATTGCTTTTAGTTTGATTATTTCTTAAATGAAAAATCTCTACGCATGTTTGCATATCCTGTCCTGATACATAAAATAATTCACATGATTTCCACTTATTTATGATTATCAGGAAAATATGCTGCAACAAAGGTGTGATGAAAAATGTGAAAGAATCAATACCAAAGTCTTATTTGAATCTGTATGACGCAGACATATCGGATAGTTCATTTGATAAATTAGATGCTATGACCTGCTCTTGTCAATATGACAATATCATATGTAGCTATTTTACTTTATCAACCAGTTTAAGCCAAACTTATTACTTTATATTCTATCTCTTCCTCTTTTTGTAGTTTCAGAATATCAATTTTTGGGAAAAGTATTTTTTGTTGTGTTCAATTGCATTTTATGAAAAGGAACTAAATTGATTTAGTTCTGATCTAGGGTGCAAGCCAAGGCCCAAAGACCAAGGAATCTATGCTTGGTGTTGCTTCACTCAACATATCAGAACTCACATCTGCTGAACAGGAGATTGAACTCTATCTTCCATTGTTACTTCCTGGTGCCACCGAGTCTAATTTGTCGCTTCATGTATGTTAACTCCTGTTCTGTTTGTTTGAATTGTTTTTTCTTAAATAAATGATTGCGAGTGATGGTTGCTTGCGGTGCATGACACTAAATGAATTCTTGTTGTACTGTTGTGATCACAAATGGCATAAATCTAACTCGCTTGATGAATCTTTACTTAGTTCAGGAATGTGACTCAGGAAGTTGTTTGTTTTGCAGTTGGCACTCAGTATGTTGGAATTGAGATCTTCACAAGATTCTTCTGATGCCCAGAATCCACTGGTTGGTACATCCTCACCTCGGTCAGGAGATGGTATCCCTCCTGAGAAAGAAGAGTCTGCACTTAAGAAAATTTTTACAGAAATTGTATCAACTTGGAAGTCTAAAAAGACTTGCCCAGATGACAATGGTAGTGAGGGGAAATACTCTGCTAGGAGTGATGATGTAGATTACAGCTATCCATTTGACACAGATTCTCCTGATGACCTTGACGAGGATGTTGAAGAAAACAAAGTGGATACTAATGCCAGGAATTCGTTCTGTTATGGCACATTAGCATCTGTTAATAATGCTGGCTATGAGATGAAGATATATGGAGAAAACGAGGATTGGGTTTACTACAATCATCGAAGATCAGATGTAGGTTGTTCTCATGCAGAGGACAAACTGTTATCCATTTCTGAGCTTTCGATGTCAAAGAGGAGTTTTCTTCCATGGAAAAAGAGGAAGTTGAGTTTCAGGTCCCCTAAATCCAAAGGGGAACCACTGCTCAAGAAAGCATATGAAGAGGGAGGGGATGACATTGACTATGATCGTCGGGTGCTGAGTTCCTCGGATGAATCACTCTCTGCCAGAGTAAGTTTCACTGACTATCTGTTTATAGAAATCATCAATATATATATTTTTCTTTGATTCTTATATATGTTGCCATTTTTATCTGTTCTGGTGAGGGATCATTTGATAATAAATCATATGGTATTGCCAATTTCTTCTTCAGAAGAATGAATATGGTTCTATCAGAATCTGTTATTTGTCAAATTCAACAGGCGAGTCAAATCCACTGGGGGTACACAGATACCATATCATCATCCTAAGATCAATTGAAAGCTTAATTCTATCTGAAATCGGTTTTGAATTTTTGTGCCAGCCATAATTGGGTATAGGAGCACTCCTTGGGATGGAGTCAAGGACAGATCATTGAATTTCTATTACTGACTAAGAAGTTGTATTTGTATTTGCTTTCTTTGTTCGATAATTTAGTTAGTTTTGAAAGTAACTGAAGATGTTCTGGTGTTGCAGAGGCAAAATGGGGATGATGGAAGTGCCATGAACCGATCATCAGTATCTGACTTTGGTGACGACTGCTTTGTGATAGGCAGCTGGGAATCGAAGGACCTAGTTAGTCGAGATGGGCACATGAAGCTTACCACTCGTGTGTTCTTCGCATCCATCGATCAGAGGAGCGAGCGAGCCTCGGGTGAGAGTGCATGCACAGCTCTTGTTGCTGTCGTTGCTGACTGGTTTCATAAGAACCAGAGCATGATGCCCATTAGGTCTCAGTTTGATAGCCTCATCCGAGATGGCTCTCTTGAATGGAGGAACCTTTGTGAAAACCATGTTTATCAGGAGTTTTTTCCTGACAAGCACTTTGACCTAGAGACAGTTCTTCAAGCTAAGATCCGGCCACTATCTGTTGTTCCAACGAAGTCTTTCATTGGATTCTTTCATCCTGAAGGCACTGATAACAACATTGGCTTCGACTTTTTAAGTGAAGCTATGTCCTTTGACAGCATCTGGGATGAGATCAGCCGAACAGGATCCGACTGCTCAAATGATGCAGGACCTCAGCTATATATTGTAAGCTGGAACGATCATTTCTTCGTCCTGAAGGTTGAATGTGATGCTTATTATATAATTGACACTCTTGGCGAGCGTCTCTTTGAGGGGTGTCAACAGGCTTACATCCTCAAGTTCGATGATAGCACATGCATCAATCTGGTTTCTAATGAGACTGAGAATGCTACCAGTGAGGTTGAGAATGAGGACGCGGAAAAGAGGAATACTGCAATGGAAGGGGATCTCGTATGTCGGGGAAAGGAATCATGCAAGGAGTACCTTAAGAGCTTCCTGGCTGCAATTCCAATTCGGGAACTGCAAGCTGATATCAAGAAAGGACGGACATCGTCCACTCCATTGCATCAACGCCTCCAGATTGAATTCCACTTCACTGAGTCATCCAGTGACCACAGCTTGGATTATGCGTCGACAACACCAGAGGCTCTCCCTGATCTATCTTGGCCAGTTAAACCAGTGGGAGCATTTACAGCTGCACCTGTTCTTGTTGCATAGCATCAACTGCATCTGTTTGGTAAAGCATTGCTTAAGTTTGATACGCTTGAAGGTGAACCGAGGACCGTCAAACATATCCTTTGCCAATGTCTCTCAAGATATCAACTAACTGTAGGGATTTTCTCTGAGTATGCCATGAGTAGGGTATTGAGCACTATTTTGTAAAGTTGTGTTTCAATGCCTTGTATCAACTTGTTGGATTTCTAGTCAAGTATGTTGTTTATGTCTAATTGTAATGCGACTGCCGAATGGACTGAGAAGATTTGATACTAAAGCTTTCAAATTGCAGAGTCTTAATCTTTTGGTGAGATTAACAGCAGATAGTTAATCTTTTGGATTTGCATCATATGCTTCAACACACTTTTTCTTCCCCTCAAGTTAATCAATTCTTGGAGTAAATCATTTTAGGGTATTTGTATTATGTTTAAGTAGTTCTCTTGGCCCATTTGTTGGCATTCACTAATGGCAGTTTGAAGATGATGACCTGAGCAAACACACTGTGGCGATCGGAGCTACTCAACTACTTACAATAATCTACAATAAGGTACTACATAACCTCTCCTCTTGTTTGCTCGAACCAGTCATTTCGAGGGGGAAGGGAAATACATAGTCCAAACCGAAAGTGATCCTGTTTCACCACAAAAAAATCATTGAATAGAGTCGGAATTAACGATGGAATTATATTCCATCGCTAAATATAGAGACGGATTTATTTTATCCGTCGCTAATCTAGAATTTAGCGACGGAATATTAATTCCGTCTCTCTAGCGACGGAATATAAATTTCCGTCTCTAAATAAAGACGGAATAGCGACGGAATTAATATTCCGTCGCTAAATTCTCGATTTCTAAATTTTATAAATTGTCATAAAATAAAAAGTAGTGATGGAATTTTAATTCCGTCGCTATTGTAGCTATTAGGGTTCCGCCGTCGCTTTTTTTTCCCTCCTACGCGAACAGATGTTCTCCTCTCCTCCTGCGCGATTCTCTCCCTCTCGTCTCTCTCGCTGCGAAATCGTTTTCCCGGCGTCCTCTTCCTCTCCGACGAACTGCCCTCCCGGCGCCCTCTCCTCCTCCCGGCGAACTCTCCTCCCGGCGCCCTCTCTCTCCGTTCTCCGACGCCAAGAGCTCCGCGCGTTCTCCGTCCAACTGAGCTCCCGCGCGAACAGATCTTCTCCGACGAACTCCTCTTCCATCAACAGATCTTCTCCACCTTGTAAGGCTTCCTCCGGCTGATGTTTGTATCTTCATTCAGTTGCTAATGGGTAATCTGTGCATTTTAGACGGACTGCAATTTCATGAGAACCAAAAGCTTTCTATGATTCCATGATTGCACCAAAAGCTTTTCTCATATTAAGCAGCATGATTCCATGATTGCACCAGAAGTTTCCTTTTTTGCAATACTTAGTTTCCCTTTTTGCTTAGTTGATTCAATCGATGAACATTGTGTGATCTGCAAGAAATCCTGATTATAAGTATTTTAGGTCTGGGTGATGTGCTTAGATAGTTGGATGTTGGTTAATAAGGGTTATTATCTAGGATTATTTGATAATATTCCGACTCAACTAATAAAACTGATCACCTGCATATTAACACGGACCTGCTGATCTCGCATAAGATTTATCTTCTTTAGGGAAGCACAAGATCTGTCTCAGTCTCTGTCTTTTAGTAGCTCAAGCAATGATGCTGGAATCAGTAGCAAATCACTATAAGACTCACAGCTTACATGAAAAGGAGCTACAACCATCATTTCATGGCTTTATTCTAGAAATATAATTGTCAGTATGATTCTATTTAGATGCAAAGTTTACATGACAAAAAATTATGACGTGAATGCTTCTATTAATGGAGATTTCTAAATCTTTGATTTTCTAAGAATAGAGTTAAAGTTTATCAATTTTTTTTACAATTAATAGTCTTCCCTTAGATTTTCCATCTTGAGGGGAAAAAAACTAGTGTAAGTTTGCTCCAAATTCATAATCCTGGGTTCACCTCACTGTTTCAAATCTTTTGTACACTCGTTCCTTCTTCAAAAATGAAAACACTCTCTGCATGTTCACAGGGATCTAAAAGGATTCTCTTTACAAGGAACTTTGGCACCTGAGATTGGGAAGCTCAGACACTTGAAAGCTCTGTAAGTAGCATCTTTTTTTCCATATTCAACTTAAGGAGAAGAAAAGTGGTCCTTCTCCTTAGGGAGAACTCCTTTTTTCTACTTCCCTTTATATGATAATTTGAAAATGAAATTCTTTAGTTAACCAATACATATTAGTTAACCAATACTTCCCTTTATGCAGGTATTGCTTATTCATCTATGCTTTTATAACATGGAATTATCTATTGATGTTTTATGCAGGTATTACTTCTCTTTAAAGCTACTTCCTTTCTTATCTCTCTAAGTTTAATTTTGTTTTTGTATAATTTGATTATAAATTTGATATGTTTATATGGATGTAAGTAGGATGTGTTTAATTTTGGAGTTTGATACTTTCTTATTAATGTTTGATGTGGATCAATAGCTGTCTGCAAGGTATGTTAGTATTTCTATTACTTAGGATTTTTTTAAGTTATTACTTGTAAAGATTTATTTTTCAAATAGGTTGTTATAATTACATTATTACTAACCTATCTTATTTTCTTTTTGTAGGATCTTCTATTTTGGCTGGGCTCGTTTTTGTAAGATTTTATATTTAGATATTGTATTCAGATATTGTATTCAGATATTGTATTCAAATGCGCATTTTTCAAATAGGTTGTTATAATTAAATTATTACTAATCTATTTTTATTGTATTTTTGTAGGATCTTCTCTTTTGGTTGGACTTGTTTAGATAAGTTTTTGATATATTATTGTATTTTGTAGGATCAGTGTATCTAAAGATTTGTGTTGTATTCAGATATTATTGTATTCAGATTGTATTAATATTGTATTCAGATATATTGACATGTCATGTATTCAAATATTGTATTAGTATTTTGTTTTATTAGTATTGGGTTATTAATGTATTACTGTTATATTTGTTTGATTGATATACAAACAGAAAATTCAAAAAAAATATATATATATAAAAAAATAAATTATTAGCGACGGAATTTATCATTCCGTCGCTAATAAACGCTTTTTTTTAATTTTTTTTTTAAAATTAGAGACGGAATTTAAATTTCCGTCTCTAATTAGAGACGAAATTTATAATTCCGTCTCTAAAATTAGCGACAGATTATTATTTCCGTCGCTAATTTTAGAGACGGAAATATAAATTCCGTCTCTAATTCTTAGAGACGGAAATAATAGTTCGTCGCTACTTTTAGCGACGGGAAAAAAATTTTCGTCTCTAATTAGCGACGGAAATTTAAATTCCATCGCTAAAGTGACGTCAACGACGGAATTTTACGCGACGGACGATTTCCGTCGCTATTTGGTCGCTAAACTCGATTAGCGACCGAATACCGACGGAAATCGTCCGTCGCTATTTGCTTTAATTTTTGTAGTGTTTTATCGTCATTGTCTATCCCACTATTGATAGCTGATCTTTTTTTCTCCTTCTCTTCACTATATACGACTTGTTCTCTAAGAGTCTCGTACAAGTCCAAAGGGAGGAACAAAGACACAACATAGAAGGATAGAGGGAAATTCAGTTTCGACTTGGCTTTAGGACCATATTATAGTAGTGCGATATAACTTTTCTAATGCTCCTTTCTTGTGGGTCGAGTGTATTTTATGACTTCTATTTTTTTTATTTTTTTTATAATTGAGTATCTAGTTCGCTGATTCATTTCAAGATGGATGGTCCGATCTTATATTTCGCCATCAAATAAATTGAAAAGTGCTCATGGTCGGACTGCTGCACCAAAGCGGGCTTTTCAGGGGATCATCTATCCTAGTATTATTCTCGCTTAAGCACACTTAACTTCAGAGTTCTGATGAAATTTGATGCATTAGTATTACTATGATCACACCCATTTATAACTTCCACTTTGCATTATAAACAAGGACTCGAGAATCATATTGAAGAAGTTATGCCTAAAAGAGATGCGACTAAGGGTTGAGAGAGGTATAATATTCATTTTAGATGACTGTTATGAATTAGGCTACACTACTCTTGTTACAAAGAGGAAGAAACAAAAAGTTTAAGAGAAATAATTAATGTATAATTTCTACTCTAACTTTAAATGAGTTAACAAATATCAAAAAAGAAAAAATTATTGATGCAATTATATCTTAAATGGTGAGTCTTGATCATATGTTTGACAAAAGTTTAAAGTTAAATTCATATTTGTGTTACTTATGTTGTATGTTAAGTATGTGGATGTAATATACTTGACGAGAGTAATGGAAGAAGTCTAACTAGGTCAAAATTTATCGGATATTTAATAAGAAAAATCTAACATGCATTAGCAAATGGGTAAAGTGAAATGGGTTAAGGTTCATTAGACATTTGACAAAACAAAAGTCTCACAGGTGTTAACAAATTTGGAAGTCCAATAGGAGTTAACAAACAAAAAGACTTAGAGGTGAATCCCCTTAACAAATAAAAAGTTTTGGTAGGTTGAGACCAATTGAATGTTTGGTAGATGAGGAAGATAGACACAAGACCTCTTCATATTCCAATAGATTGACAATAACTTGATACATAGGGACAGATGCACGTATGGACTATCCTGGGCTATAGCCTAGTCCATTTTTTTTTTATTATCATCTATATATATTTTATTAAATACGAATCGAAGACGAAGTGAAGGTGTTGATTAAAATTGAATTGGGGTTGAACAAAATCTATCAGGTAGGCATGGTGATAAGGAGTATGTTGGTCCAAATCATGATTGATTTGGCCTTGATTTGGTCATGTTATGACCGAACTAAATTTAATTGGGTTAAAATGATTTAATTAATTTAAATGAGTTAGGGAATGCTTGACAAAACCTAGTCTTTCTTCTCTTTTCTTTTTATTCTCTTCCATATATGCAACCTTGCTCCCACTGTCTCACGCGTAAGCCTCCACTCGCGGCCATGACCACTCCCCTCGTGGCCAAGCCCTCTCCCTTGGAGGCATATTGTCGGCATGGCTGCCCTTGACCGTAGTTGCCATGACCAGGTCAATATGTTCTCCACGCCAACATACCCTTACGAGTTATGGCAATGCTGGAGGTGAGCAGCTGTGGATTGAGGTTGGAGACGCTCAAGCATGGTGCTATGCTCATGGACCAACTACCTCTACTTCACTGTCGGTGGCACACTCTCTAACACTGCATCAGCAACCAAGCTTTCTGCCCTAGCTTCCAAATTTCCACCGTCTATGAATTAGATATCATTATCGATAAATTAATTTAATAATTTCATAAATAATAAAAAAATCTATTCAATAAAAATTTAAAATTTGGTGAAATATAAGAAAAGATGAGATGGTAACGTGCTCACATGAAGTGAATTTGGACCTCTTATATGGTAGACTCAGCCAACTCAAGATCAATCTAGTTCACCTCTAATTCCTAGATCCGTCTTTGTTGATATTGACATGCAAGAAGCCTCGAAGATAAAACTTTTAATATGTGAGTTGTGAGAGACTAAGAAATTTGTATTTTGTGCATGAATAATTATTCAGTCAAATAAATATTATTATAATCTGTTGACTGATATTGTTAGTTGACCAAGGAGTTGATTGAAGGCAGAAAACTTACAATAGAAAGTTTTTATTTTAGGTTGAGTCAGTTGAAGCTGAGTTAATTACTGATATAACTTTAAATTCAAATTATTAAATTAGATATTATTTGAAAAACTCAATATCACAATGTCAACTAATACATGGTCGTTACAAGATTTAATCATGGATATATTTAGATCATTCAAGTTGGTTAACGACATAGTCACTAGAAGAAATAATCATGACAAAGGAGTTGTTCACAAGTCAATCTAAGTCAATCGACTGATGACATAAAATTGTTGGTGCAGTCTTGCCCCAAGCATCATTGGATTTTAATGTTTGGCTAAAATGAAGTTTAAGTTAGGCAATGTTGGTGATCTAACATGTGTGATTTGAGTATACAGGAAAGTCCAAGTTTGAAGACTTGGCAAATGGTGAAGTCCCCGAGGTGCTGCCTCTTGGCAAATGGTGAAGTCCCAGAGGTGCGACCTCTTGACAAATGGTGAAGTCCCGGAGGTGCGGCCTCTTGGCAAATGGTGAAGTCCCGGAGGCGCGGCCTCTTGACAAAGGGAGACTTAGCACGACGAAGCTGAGGGAAACATCTCAAGCGAGTGCAAGGATGGGCACGAGGCTTGTGGAAGATGTTTGAAGGCTTGCGTCAAGGCTAAGGGATGAAGAAGGAAGCTGAAAGGGGATTTTCATCTTCACCAGTCAACTGACACTGCCATCAGTCGACTGATATCTTGATCAGAAACACACAGAGACTTTGGTGACTGATCAGTCGACTAACCAGTTGACCAGTCGACTGACCAGTCGACTGACCAGTCGACTCGAATGACCAGTCGACTGATGGCTCCATCAGTCGACTGATATTTGAACGTTGGGCTGACAGCTGGAGCAATAAACGCAATCTAAAGTAGTCGTTGAAGCCCACCAGTCGACTGGTCCTTGGGGCAGTCGACTGGTATCGCGAAAAATATAAAATGACAGATTAAAGCTTGGAGAAGGTGTGGTTTTTATTCTATCATCTCTGTAAGATCTTCAAGTGTTGTCTTTCATATTCTTCCTCCATACTTCACTATTTATTTCTGTAAGAGGAAGAGAGATTGTTTGTAAAGGTTTCTTCACCTTCAAAGAGTGCTTTGAGAAGGAGAAGTTTCATAGTGGAAGATCGTGTGCTGTGTGTGGATCCTTGGATTAGTCACCTCGCAAGAGGTGGATACCAAGTAAATCGAACGGGTTAGCGTTGATCTTTTTCATCTTACTTTGTTTTGTGCTTCCGCTGATGATTTTGCAGGCAAAGATGAAAAATGTTATTCACCCTCCTCTAGCAAACGCACCGGTCTCAACAAGTGGTATCAGAGCAGGTTCATTTCGGACGAACTCACATTCAACCGAAATATCATATGGCGTTTCAAGAGGGACACAACACCGCACGACCTCCCTACTTCGATGGAAATGATTTTGCCTATTGGAAAGGTAGAATGGAATATTACTTAATGAATGACATTAAAAACTGGTTTAGTATTGTAGATGACTTCGACAAACCTAAGGATGCATCTGAAACACCTTTACCTACCAAGGAATGGTCGAAGGATGTATGCAAGAAGGCTAAGCAAATGCAAAAGCCATAACCACCTTGCAATGCGGGCTCTCCAAAGAACAACTAAGCAAGGTTGGACCATTCAACTCGGCCAAAGAACTTTGGGAGAAGCTCATCGAACTAAACGAAGATTCAAGTGAGTCTAGACGAGCCAAGAGGGATCTCTTTTAGACAACTCCAAACCTTCAGCATGAAGCCCAACGAGATAGTAAGAAAAATGCATGGATGATTCAAAGAAATCGTGAACGACCTCCATATGATAGGTGAGAAAATTGACAACCGAGACTTGGTAAGGTATGTACTTCAAGCCTTTCCCAGAACCACTCTATGGGTATCGATGGTCGATGCGTATAAAGTGGCTAGGGATCTTTCAGTTGTTAAATTAGATGAATTATTTTATGAATTTGAATTACATGAACAAGCTAACATATCTACCAAAGAGAAAGGTATAGCTTTGATTGTAGAAAAGAAGAAGAAGGAAAGGAAAAAGAAGGAGAAAAAGAAAAAGGAAGTGAGGGTGGCCCAAGCCACATGGGATACATCAAGTAGCGACTCATCGGATGATGAAGAAGAACTATGCCACATCACTAGACACATGGCACTGATGGGACGTAAAAGTGACCAAGAGACTTCAAGTGAGGAGAAAGAATTAAGTAGCGATGAATCTTCATCAAGTGAAGATGAGGTAATGAAGTCCGCTAAAGAAAAATTTCTTTATAAAATCATTGCTTATCTTAAAAATGCTTTGGATAAATCAAAGTTTAAGGTTAAGACATTAAAGGAGAAACTTAGGACCGTTAGGAATCTTGCATGTGAATCTAGTGATTCGAGTTTAATTAATGAGAAAAATGCTAAGTTAAAGGATGAAGTCGTTGATCTAAGAAATTGTTTAGAAAAATTTTCAAATGGATCAAAATACCTTGATATGATCCTAAATAGTCAAAGAGCGGTTTACAACAAGGCTGGAATAGGATACAAGTCTAAAGAGTTTGCCTATATTTCTCTAGTAGGAAGACAAGGGTCACCTAGCAAACAAATCATTAAAGGAAAGGTAAAGCAAGCATGAGTCCCTAAAAAATATTTGTAAAATATTAGTGAATCTAGCTTTTGGGTACCAAAGAGTGATGTGTTTCATGTTGCATAGGTAAGAACTCATGTTTACCAAACCAAATATGCTAAAGAGATTATTAAGAAATTTAATTTGAAAAATATTAAGGTAGCTTCAAATCCTATAGGAACAAATGTGAACCTAGATAGTGACGTGGAAGGAATTTGGTATGTGTTTTGAAAAATTATGAACTTAGCATTGCATGATCCCATAGCAAAATGTTACTTATGTACATCTGACAAGACCCTAGGAAGGCTTGCTTATGTATTTCTTCATTTGAATATTATGTGAGATGCTAGGATGATACTCATATCCTACTTATGCTTATGACATTTGATGAGATATGAAGAGTATCAATATAACTATTATAGACCAACTATGAAAAAAATAAATATTTAATTAATGGACATCTTGTCCATCGATTATAGTTGAACATTTTAAATGTTTTGAAACTATTTCCATGATGTACTAATAGTGATATACAATTGCAACATCTGTGGTTTCATAACATAACTCAAAATTGATACAAAAGTGCAAGTTTGTGCCAAACTTTAGAGTTTAGGTCAAACTTATGAAATACAATTATTTTTCATAAAATTATATTTTTCCTTGATAATATACGTGGAAACAAACTTGCTTGCAAAATTTTAGATTTTTTTTAAATTTTGTGAAATTTTTAAGGCATTTCTGAAGTTCGCTACACATAGTTGTTTCAGGGCACCAGTCTACTAGTGCAAATACCAGTCGACTGGTCCCAGTCGACTGCGACTTAATTTTCACTCGATCAATAAATCTGTGAATTTTGTTTAAATAGGTCAGTCGACTGATGAGGACCCAGTAGACTGATGACCAGTCAACTGATTCAGAGATCAGTCGGCTGATGTGGCTAAAATTCTCTGATTTTGATCCTTTCTTAACTATTTGCGTATCCTTTAACCTACTATTCTTTGATGCATGCTCTAGGAGCATTGTTATGGTCTATAGGATTGATCAAACTTATACTTTAGGTGCCACAAATCCATTGTTGGTGCATATTATAGGGAGAGTAGGGTTTTAGGGGGAGTGTGTGCCTAAACGAACAAATTTGTTATTATTAAAGCATGATGCTCCTTATTGAACATTTGCCCTACCTCCTATTTATTTCTGCCTCCTTTAAATTTATGATCTTTTTGTTGTCTGTCAAAAAAGGGGGAGAATGAGGTTGGTTTAAGTTAGAATCAACATGTTCTTATGCTTTTATTCATGCATATTGCCTTATGATTCATGCTTTATGATTATGGTTATTTTGCTGATATTATATCCTGTTGTATTAAAGACCTAACTTAAATAAGTTTTTGCCAAACATCAAAAAGGGAGAGATTGTTGGTGCAATCTTGTCCCAAGCATCATTGGATTTTAATGTTTGGCTAAAATGAGTTTAAGTTAGGCAATGTTGGTGATCTAACATGTGTGATTTGAGTATACAGGAAAGTCCAAGTTTGAAGACTTGGCAAATGGTGAAGTCCCGGAGGCGCGACCTCTTGGCAAATGGTGAAATCCCGGAGGTGCGACCTCTTGGCAAATGGTGAAGTCTCGGAGGTGCGACCTCTTGGCAAATGGTGAAGTCCCGGAGGCACGACCTCTTGGCAAAGGGAGACTTAGCACGACGAAGTTGAGGGAAACATCTCAAGCGAGTGCAAGGATGGGCACGAGACTTGTGGAAGATGTTTGAAGGCTTGCGTCAAAGCTAAGGGATGAAGAAGGAAGCTGAAAGGGGATTTTCAGCTTCACCAGTCCACTGACACTGCCATCAGTCGACTGATGTCTTGATCAGAAACACATAGAGACTTTGGTAACTGATCAGTCGACTGACTGACCAGTCGACTGATGACCAGTCGACTGATGGCTCTATCAGTCGACTGATATTCGAACGTTGGGCTGACAGCTGGAGCAATAAATACAATCTAAAGTAGCCGTTGAAGCCCACCAGTCGATTGGTCCCTGGGGCAGTCGACTGGTATCGTGAAAAATATAAAATGACAGATTAAAGCTTGGAGAATGTGTGATTTTTATTCTATCATCTCTGTAAGATCTTCAAGTGCTGTCTTTTATATTCTTCCTCTATACTTCACTATTTATTTCTGTAAGAGGAAGAGAGATTGTTTGTAAAGGTTTCTCTACCTTCAAAGAGTGCTTTGAGAAGGAGAAGTTTCATAGTGGAAGATCATGTACTATGTGTGGATACTTGGATTTGTCACCTCGCAAAAGGTGGATACCAAGTAAATCGAACGGGTAGCGTTGATCTTTTTCATCTTACTTTGTTTTGTGCTTCCGCTGACGATTTTGCAGGCAAAGACGAAAAATACTATTCAGGCCCCCTCTAGCGAACGCACCGGTCAGGATGAACCACCTTCATGCATATCAACATTGAGGTAAGAGAGCGAATAATATTTAGAACGTTAATAGTCATCACGACAAAATTAAAATCCTAGAATTGCTCCCCAAAATTGATTTTCTCCTAAGGTTCCTCTTGCTTTCTTTATACATTTTCTTTCTCTCACAATTCTCATGATTTCGATTGTTCTAAATAGCATACTTCACAATTCTAACTAGTATTCAATTTATAATCCCTGTGAAATCGATATTTTATTACTTGATGACAACCGCATACTTACGGATTTCACACATTAAATATTTAGCACCATTGTCGAAGACTATTCAAATCGATATTAGTTTAATTGTAATTTGGCTAATCTAGATTTCTTTCCTTATTTGCTATTTTTTCCTCTTCTTTCTTTTTTCTCCTCTACTTCCTTTTATAATCTTTCCTTTTCAAGTGAATAGCTTTCCTTTTATGCGAGGTGTTGATAAATCAAGAGATATTTTTCATTGGATTCAAAGATTGACATAATTTTCCATAAGAGGAGAAGTCTACAAAAGCAGTTTGAGGATTTTTTTTCCCCTTTTCTTTTGTTTCCTTTTTCTCTTTTCCTTTTTACTACTATTTTTTATTCTTGATTTTTTTCCTTTTTCTCTTATTTCTTTTTTTCTTCTTGCTATTTTCCCTTGTTCTTTCCTTTCATTTCCTTTTTTTTTCTTTTTTACCTTTTACTACCATATTTGATTCTTTTTCCTTTTTAGGTGAAAAAATCTCTAGTGCACAAAGATGAATGATCTGACTCAAGGGTTTTATGAATCTAATGCTTAAAATTTTCTAACGATTATTATAAGATTTGTGGTACAATAGGTCATGCAGTTGATAATTTGCCCAATATTATTTTCACCTTCACATGAAGTACAAGGAAAACAATGGGGTGTCCTCCCTAACTATAACTAATGGTCACAGGATGATCCATATTTGCACACTCATAACCTTAGATTCCAATATGAACCAAAATTCAACAACTTGGAAACATTGCTAGAAACTTCATCGCGATGTAAACTAAACACAATGAGGAATTCCGACAATAACATCTTGCCATTGAAGAAGCGATCAAGAATTGGTAAGGTTGATAATCTTGTTAGCCATACTAAATGCTTGAAACTTAAATTGCACAGATCTCCAGTTCCTCTCTAAGAGTTCCAGACAGATTTTCAAGTCAACACAATATCAATCCTTTTAAAGATTTTGACGATATCATTTCAAGGATCATTGAAGCTTTTGAGAAGCTTGATGAGCGTAGGTCATATATGATTTTTTAGCCTTGTTTAACGCTCATTTATTTGTAATTCATTGCATATGCTCTACTTTGTCACACCTTATTCTTTTATATTGCATATTTCTACTCTTTTGCTCGGAGATCTGCTCTTTGTATATTTTGATTGACAGGATGTGATTTAGAGCCAAAACGATGCATTATTGATGGTGGAGCAAGAAGTGGAGAGAAGAGACTCACACTGGCCGTGCTCGCTGTCACGGGTGAGTCTCTTATGTAGCAAACACGAAGAAATGGAGGAGAAGGAGCAACAAAGCAGAACACGGCCGTGCCTACCAGGCACGGCCGTGCCTCACATACCCACGGCCTAGACACGGCCGTGTCCCTCCAACAGAATGAAGATAGCAAGGGGTCGTGCCTATCAGGCACGGCCGTGCCCACTTCCACCGCAGGACCACACCAGGGCCGTGCCTATGAGGCACGGTCGTGCCTCATTTCCAGAGGCGCGCCAGGTGAGGGTCATGCCTATTAGGCACGGCCGTGCCTATTTTCCCGAAGCGTGCCTGTTCCAGGCCGTGCCTATTAGGCACGGCCGTGTGACGGAAAGCACGGGGCGTGTCTCCCTTCTGGACAGTTCTGTAGACTTAAAGTAAAATGGGCATAACTTTCAGCTCAAGTGGACCCACGGGTCGTGCCACCTACCAAAATGTAGCTAACTTCAAGATCTACAACTTTACTTCAGGGTGTACAGAATGATGACTTCTCTAGGCCATGCTAAATGGCACGGCCGTGCCTCCTGACCACGGCCATACTGGGTGCTCTGCCCAAACTGCAGACCAAACTTCGAACCAACATAACTTTCGGCTCAGATGGAGTTATGGGTCGGTCCACCACCAAATTGAAGATAATTTGATGCTCTACAACTTTGGTTCAGGGTCCAATTGAAGAAAATTGGGTTTATTGGGTGAAAAACCCATTGAGGCGGAGCCTTATAAACCAGGAAAAATCTGGGCAGATTTGGGAGAGTATATAAGTGGAAAACAAACCCAATCTTGGGTTATCTTGGGTCATTCTCCAAAACCCTTGGTCTTGGCTTGGTGACGGCGCCTCCCCTCTCTAGGGGAGGCCCTAAACGCTCCATCCTTCGCCGATCCGCCATCACCAACTCCTCTCCACCAGTCCATCCTACACCGGAGCAAGAAGAACTTCAAGAGGATGCCCACGCTTCAAAGATAAGTCTTCCCCTTTCTTTGGTGGATGATGTTTACCTTGTATACTTATTGTAATCCTTCTTGTAATGGAGTAGATCCTTGAGTTTAGGATGTAGGATGAACATCTATGTGATGATGGTGATGTATGAACTAGTTTATGTCATTTTCCCTATTCAATGAAGATGTTTACACTTGTTTCATGTACTATGTGCCTTGAATGTGTTTGATGAAATGTTTGTGTGAGCATATATGCATGATTAAGTGGAGTAGATTACTGTGTAGGGGAATCTTAGGATCGTATGACCGGGGTGCCTTGTGACAGAAGGTTAACCTTTAACCGGACTTTCCGAAGTGACCTTTACATGGTGGTAAACTCCCTTAGGGGATAGCTAACGGCTATTGATGACTAGGAATGGATTCCTTAATCGGGTGCTCGGTGACAGAGAGTAGTGTACCAGTAGTATACGCTGGGGCGCCCGGTGACAGCGGGAGAGCCATTACACCAGGCTATCTAGGTATCGTCCCGAACTAGTCATCGTAGCGTTAGAATATCATGTTTTAACTCCGACAAAGCCTGACGAGGTCGAGTTGGTGTCTTGGTTAGAATCCTCACAAGGTGGTAAACATTGAGAGTAAGGGAACAAACATGAATTAGGGATATCACCTAGCATGGATGTAAATCCGAAATCCTAAACTTATCCATCTCACCCATAAGTCCCAAGCCAATCTCTCTCTTTCTCTACCACATCCAACACACAATCCTCAACCAATCCGTTTCCTTAAGAGTCTAGATAACTATCTCAGTGACATCACTATAGCTAATACACAGTCCCTGTGGTTCGATATCTTTTTATTACTTGACGACAACCGTATACTTGCGGTTCACATCAATTGGTAAAGGGCCAAGAACTAGTGGCAGGAGAGTAAGAAAGTATATTGTTTTGGCATGAGCGAGATTCAAGAGATACTTCCTAAAGGAACCTATTGAGAGAAGAGGGAAGCACGACCACCTTAAACCATGCACTCCTGATTGAGACTAACAAGAGTTAAGCTTATAACCATAAACAAGCGCTTCTTAGAAGGTAACCCAAATTTCTTTCTTGCTTTTTGATCAAGTTTTTCTTTTATTTTATAGTTTAAACTTTTTGTTTTATTTAATTTTAGGGACAAAGGGATCCATAAGCTGTCTATGGCCGCCACAGGCATGGATCAATCCAAGATGCAAAATGGCCTTTTTTATGAGCTTGGGTGGAACAAACAACATCAAACACGGGCGTGTTGCTCTGCAAATCAAATTTTAAACAGTCAACACTTTTAATCGGGGATGAACTATAGGGCATACAACTAGTCAAATAGAAGATCTTTCAAAGATCTATAGTTGGTACCAGATTTAACTTGTAACAACCCAATATCAGACATGAAAATACCCTTTTGTAAGGCCTGAAAGAACTTTGTTTAGGATAAAGAAGCTCAAACGATGACACGGCGAAGGGAAAGTGAAATGCGATGATAAAGGGCATCGTCCTATTGTCTCCACCATCAAAGTTGAGTAGGCTAAGCAAAGATGCATATCAGTTGAGCTTAATGAGAAGGTAGAGAGTTTTACCAACCAGCTGATGATTATCCTCGCTAGGTCGATGAGCATTACTAGAGAGAGGAAGAGCATTGCATCGCTAGAAGATAATTGACATGTACTATTAGCACACATCACTAGGTAACCTCCCTCCCTTCCCTCTTTTTCATTTTCACCCTCTGTAGACTTTGTTTCCATTGATAATATTGCATGATTCAAGTCTGGGGGTTAGCTAGTTTTAGGTTTAGTTGGTTTTAGGGTAGTTAGTTTTAGTTCTTCATGCTTTTATTTCTTGTTTTATTTCATGTTTGCATGCTCATATATCAGGTTGTCATGCCATCATGTATTTATTTGTTTGTTCCTTATAACATGAAACTAACATGATGAACTTTATATTTTTGTGAAAAGCATGCTCATATCCTTAGCAATTTATTTTTTTTTCTTATCTATGTAGCACAACATAAGCATTGTTGAGTCAGAAAAATTTGATGATAGCCTACTTGCTAGTATCTTTAGATTGTTTTTACGTATACTTGATCTTGATAGTTATTTATCTAAGAATAATTATGATTTATAGAGTTGGACTAGTACCTTTATTTACCTAGGTGACCTCTCGCTATATTTTAGTTACTAGAGAAACACTCACATTGTGGTACTCATTTGGAAAAATCAAAATCCTAGAAAAAAAAGAGAACAAGAAAAAAATGTGTGTGAAGGAAAAAAATTATACAGTGTGTGAAAAAGAATAAAAAATAAAAAATAGTTGTCGTGGGTGGAAACGATATGGTACCCCTTTGAGACCGAGTTAGATTACTAGGGAAATACCTATCAGTTTATCTCAATATTGAGTACTCCTTTGAAACCTTATATAGAGTGTATAACACTTTAAGGGGGATGAACCTTACGTGTGGCAGGTAAGGGCCTATCGCCGGAGGCATTGAGAACAAAGCTAGATGACGACTTAATTAAGATTTGTGATTGAAACATAAGAGTCAAGTCATATTGCATTGCACACTTAGAGCTTTCATGTTAAGCCACATTAAGATGATTTGTATGCCTTTGCTCACTAATGAAATTATTGGATAGGATTTGATAAATTCGCTAGGGATTATGGGATTATGATATATCATTCACACACATAGGTTTAGATTATAAGTTTTACTTGAGGACAAGAAAAAATTTAAGTCTGGGGTGTGATGTATATGATTTATGATGTTGTTTTGCATATATTTATATCATTCCATTAGCATATTTTGCATGTGTTTATTATTTTTTTGCATTACTTTTATCTTTTTTTATTTGGATATCTGCTCTTTAAACTTTTTGTTGATAGGACATGAATTTGAAGGTTGTTTGGAGTTCAAAAGCCTTGAAACGAGAGTCCACAGTAAGGAACACGCTCTGTTGTGTCCCACAACATGAGTGTGTTCCTCCAGATGAAGTTAGATGCAAAAAGGAGCAACCACAAAGTCCCAAACCTTTGACACGCCCAGATTGTGCCCATAGGCATTGCCGCATTTAAAGACTTAGCCTCTAAGATGCCATGACCGTTCCAACTGGAACGACCATGTTGCTTGCTGCCCCATGGTGAGCTGTTGATGTAAAACTATAGAGCAAACTTGTAGATGTTATAACTTTTGACTCGAATTGAATCATGGGATATATAATATATCAAATCGAATATAATTTATAGATCTACAAATTTTATTTAGGGTGGATCCCAAAACACCTAGTTTAAAGGCCCAAAAATGTCATTTTGTGTGGGTGGTGGTGCCTTGATAATTTAGGAAAGCTTCAATGAATTTGGAATACTTTGGAGGCTTTGGAAGCTATAAAAAAACTCCATGGTGCTCTTGTTTGGATCATCTGGGATTTGGGGGTTCTCCCCTTCCCTAGGAGGAGGTTTTCCCATGATAGGGAACCCTAGGAGAGCCATTTCCAAGGAGTCATTGAAGTTTCCATCCATCATCGACCTTGGAGTTCGTCTGAAGACAACGATCGGCACACAACTAAGCTTTCTCTCCTGTTTCTCCTTGATTTGAATTGTAGAATGTCATCTTCTTTATTTCTTGGTTGTAACTCCATCTCCACGGAGTAGTACTCTTAATTCTAGGATGAGGAAGTAGCCCGATGTATTGTTGACGTCATTTTGCATATCTATTTTTCATTCTTTATCGCATGATTTGTTGATTCATGATCCGATTTTATTATGCATACATGATTATGACACTAACCATGCATCTTCATATCCCGCAGGATGTGGGAAAGGACCAAAAGATGAACCTAACTCTCCAACCCATAAAGACTGAGACGTAAGGGGTTGTTCACGAAAGTAGTTCAAAATCTCATAGAGGCACTATTGGCTATCACAGAACTTAATGGGGTTTTTCCAATTTGATGTCATGAAGTAGAGGATAGCACCTAGAGGACCGTGGGGCATCATGACAAGAGCCTCCCTAAGAAAGTGGTCACTCTAATAAGGCTACTTTGATAACAGGTGTCACGTTTAGGTAGGCACACAGGTATAATTCTAAAAGTCTATACCGGTCACATTGAGATAGACCACCTTCATGCGTATCAATATTGAGATGAGAGAGTGAATAATATTTAGAGTATTAACAATTATCACGGCGAAATCAAAATCCTAGAATTGCTCCCCAAAATTGATTTTCTCCTAAGACTCCTTCTACTTTCTTTATATGTTTTCTTTCTCTCATGATTCTTCCAATTTTGATTGTTCTAGAGCATGCTTCACGATTCTGACTAGTACTCAATTTACAGCCCCTGTGGGATTGATATTTTATTACTTGACGACAACCATGCACTTGTGAATTTCATACATCAGAGTGATCTTCCATGGGGTATCTCATCGCATCTAAAATACTGAACTACTAATTTCCAAAACTCCATCTATCTATCTTAATTCAATCTTCAAGAATGGTCTTCCAAGAATGAGCGGAATCTAACTTGATGAAGAATCTCCCTCCATGTTTAGAATGTAAAAATTCTGCAAGAAATATCAACTCATTGACCTTCACCAGAACATCCTTGATCACCCTTGCAGGGTGGGCAAAATTACAATTAGTCAACTGAATAACTACCCCTGTAGGTTGTAGAGGTCCAATACTGAGTGTCAGGAAGACAGATTTCAGCAAGACATTAATTAAAGCTCTAAGATCAAAGCATCCTCAAACTATTTGTCTTCAATAACACATGGTATGGTAAAAACTCTGGGGTCCTTGCACTTCTAGGGCACTGGATAAAAAGTACAAACATGTTCTTCCCCATGTTGACCAAGTCATTACCCTTCAACTTTTTTTATGAACACACAAATCTTTCAAAAACTTATCATACTTGGGAATGTGCTTGATTACCTTCAACAAAGGGATATTCACTTCCACCTTGCTGAATACATCCGCTAGCTCCTAGAATTTCCTAGCCTTTTCTACATCAACACTCTTCCTAGACTGCACTGGCCTCTAAGGAAATGCCAATGGCACATGTGGGTTAAAACTCGACTGTGAGTGTGCCTCTGTATCAGAATAGCTGGTCTGAGACTAAAGTTGCAGGCATAGGATCATAGGTAGACTTTCCACTCCTGTGTGTGTTGGCACTCACATTCCCCCTTGAATCTGGAATAGTCTGTGAAGGGAGTTGACTTAAGCCCTATGATTGTAACTGTCTAAGGGTCAAAGCCAGTTGACTTATTTGTCTCTCTAAATTTGTATAGATGCATCAGTATTCTATTGTTGATGGCTAGTGTGAGTCAATTGTTGTTGAGCTTGCAGTGCAAATTGTAGGACCGATGCATGAGAAAGAGAGGGGGTTAATCTCGTTCGTTCATTCATTCGTTTGACTTACTATCACAGAAAATTTATAGCGGAATTAAATAACAAAACACAAGACCTACAGATTTACTTGGTTTTCAACCCCCTAGGATTAGTACATCCATGGCCTATGTATGGGAGGTGGCCGCCCACTAATAGTCTCATTTCCGGAACTCTTTCCAGAGGCGAAGAAATCCATCTTACAGTCAAAGTATAATAGAAAAGGTAAAGTACAAATAGTAAGACAAATAAGCAAGCACTCGAGTCGGCCCAATCTAGAAGTCCTTAGCACAACGTACCCCTCTTGGAACTTCCTCGAAAGCACGAGCAAGGCTTTGGTCATGGTCAGTAGCGCTGTAGGATCACAAAGTAGCAGTAATTTTGTTATCTTTTGATCTTGCACATATGAGCCTCATAAAGACTCTTTCGGGTGTCCGAATCTCTTTCTAGGTGCCCCGGACCGATTCAATCAGATCCAACTTCGTTAGTCTTTATCTAAGTTGATTCTTCATCCTGGTCCGAGCGCCTAAAGCTGTCCCGAGCACGTAGACTGTCTGAGCACCTGGAATTAGATCCAAGTGCTTGGATCTGCCTTCATCCAGGCGCCTAAAATTCACTAGGGCGCCTGGATTGTTCTGAGCGACTAGAATATGATCCGAGCGCCCAAAACAGTTTCAACCAGGTTTGACCTAAGTTGACTCCGGACTTAGTTTGACTGCTTCTGTTTACTTCTATCATGTTTTCTTAATCTTGCTTCTAGCTCTTGGTTCGTAAAAAATTAGCATACAATAAACAAGTAACCTAAGCCTAACTGTAGTCTGTCTGACCTACTACATTTCCCTAAGACTTACCTTGTAGATCTAACCTACTAGGCTTACCATAGGATTACTCTCCCAAGATTTTTTTTTTGTCAAACATCTGATCATCCTTGACCTTCTTGGACTTATCCTTACCTAACCTCCAGTTAGGACTAATCACTGGGTAGACTTCTCACCTGCCAAACATTCTATCACCCTTAATCTGCTTGGACTTACCCTTGCTTAACCTTCAGTTAGGATTAGTCACTCAGTAGACTTCTCACTTGCCAAACATTCGATCACCTTTGATATGCTTGGACTTCTTGCTCAGCATTCGATCCTTTAGCCCCTAGAACTTTCCTTTCGATGTTCGATCCTCCATGACCCATCAACATGTTAGACATCCGATCACCTGACCCGCCTAGACTTCCCACCTGGTGCATGCCCTCGATCTGCCAAGACTCCTTGCTCAATCTCACTGACCAGGACTTCTTGTCTAGCCTCCAACATGGACTTCTTGCCCAGTCCAACTGACTAGGACTTCTTGCTCTGTCCAATTGACTAGGACTTCTTGCTTTGTCAACCAATTTTTAAATATATAGATTTTTAAAAAGTTTATAGTATAAGTACATCCAATAAATATGAATTTCAAGTAAATATCAAATTTTCAAAAATAGTTTAGAAAAATAATTTTATAGTTTTTAAAATATTTTTAAAACTTTATAATTTAATGATCCTTATCATCTCACTCATTCTAAATGTCTCAATACATGACATACAAGGGTTGTCTTATGTGTTTTGTGAGATAATTTATCAATTTTATCTTTATTGATTTAATTTAACTTCTAATGAATGTTTGATCTTATGTTAGATTTAAGTTTAACTATTAGTTAGTTAAGTACATATTTCAAAAATTGACTTCCAAGTCATGGTGAAACAAGGGTCTTCTTGGTTATCGAAACAATGATGACTTCCTTAGACAAAGTGTTTTTAAGAAAGTATATACTTAACCTACTTCATGAAAAATTTTGATCTAACTAGTCTAGGATGTGGTCAGGTAGTTTCAATTAGTTCAATTTAGCTAAGCAAACCAAGTAAGGTACTCCTTACTCCACTTGACTACCTAGATCAAACTTTCTTAACCTACTATCATCTTGCCCTACCCTAATACTATGTTGGGCAAGTATCAAGTAAGCCTATGTCCTTAACTAACTACTCTAAGTTAAACGAGAATTAAACATGTATGACATGACATTTATGTGCATACATAATTAATTGAGCATATGCATATACATGGCAAATATGCATGAGTCAATTAAGTTAAATAATTTTTAATGTCTAATAATATATCAAATTATCGATTTGATATATTTTGTGTGGACCCGCGAATGTGTCAACTCATTATTTTCATATTTTGAACTTTATTAAATTTTTATTTCCTTGAGTAAGATTTTATCATTTAATTTTATAATTATAAGTATTTTATTATAATTAGATTTATGAATTTTAATTATGTTTATTTGGATTATTAATTCATTTCTGTTGAATTTTTTGCACGTTGGGGATTTAATGTTTGATTTGAATTAAGTTATGTTTCATAATTAAATAAAATTTGATGATAATTAATTTTATTATTTAAGTTTGAATTTTTAAAATTTAAATTTGACTTGTTAAAATTGATGAATTTATTTTCTTGAATTTTGGTAATTAATTTTAAAATTTTTAATTTAATTTTAAAATTTTAAAATTATTTATTATTTCATAATTAAAAAGTACTTGATTATAATTAATTTTATTATTTAAATTAGAATTCTTAGTATTTAAATTTGAATTACTATTTTAAATTTTGAATATTTTTTATATGAATTTTTAGGATTTATATTAAATTTATAGTGTTTACATGATTAATTTTAGGATTTATCTTGTTGAATTTTAAATTTATCTCATTATTAAAATTATCTTAATTATTTAATTCTGAATTATTAATTAAATTTGAATTATTAGATTTATCTTGATGATTATTTATTTTATCTTAGTTGATTGGATTATTAATAATTTTTAAATTAATTAAATTAATTAAGTTTGAACTTTTTAATTTATCATTATCTTGGTTGAATAAGTTAAAGATTTAATTTAAAATTTTATTTATTTGTATTATATCTAGATTAATTTTATTATCAGAATTTATTAAATTTAATTGTTAATGATTGAATTTTTAAATTCAGATTTATTAATTGAATTATTAGAGTTAGACATATTCTCATTGTTGGTAAGATGTAAGTTTAAATTTTTTAAATTAATATTTTTATTAATTAAATTAATTTTTTATTTCAAATTTTCTAATTTATCTAAGCAATCAACAGAAATAATTCTATCAAGCAAAACTCTAGGATATTTTCATAATTTAATAAATTTTCTAAAAGTGCAACCACTAATTTTGTTGTTGACTTATTCTTTGTCTTCTTCTCCAGACATCGGTTCTTGTAATGTCTGGATCTTTAGCACTTAAAGCACGTAATGTGCATTTTGTTTCTTCGGGCTTTTAATATTGGTTGCTTCTTTACCGCCGATAGTGTCATCCGAATCTTACAAGTATGACACTAGTTTTTATAGTGCCCTCTCTCTCTACATTTAAAACATATTATATGATATTTAAAACAAACTTTTATTTTTATGTTGCTCCCCCTCCATATTTGCCTTCTTACTCCTATGGTGATTATTCCTATCAAGAGTCGGTCGACTCTGATACCTATGTAGGACTGGTGCATAAGAGAGAGGAGGATGAATCTCATTTGTTCGTTAATTTGTTCGACTTACTATCACATAAAACTTACAGTGGAATTAAATAACAAAATACAAGACCTGCAGATTTACTTGGTTTCCAACCCTCCAAGGTTAGTACATCCACGGCCTATGTAGGGGAGACACCTTTCCACTAATGATATCCTTTCCGAAACTCTTTTCAAAGGCAAAGAAATTGATCTTACAGTCAAATTATAATAGAAAAGGTAAAGTACAAATAGTAAGACAAAATAAGGCAACACTCGAATCAGACCGATCATCCCTCCTAAAACTTTCTCAATCGCACAAGCAGGGCTTCGATCACATTCGGTAGCACTGCAGGATCACAAAGTAGTAGTAATTTCGTTGTCTTTTGATCTTGCATATATGGGCCTTATAAAGACTCTTCCAGGCTCCTGGATCCTTTTCCAAGCATCTCAACCTGATTCAATCAAATCTGACTCCGTCAGTCTTTATCCAAGTCGATTTTTCATCCTGGTCCGGGTGCTTGGACTGTCCAGGCGCCTGGAATTCACCAAGGTGCCTAGACTATTTTGAGCGCCCAGAATACGATCCGGGCACTCAGAATGGGTTCAACCAGGTTTGACCTAAGTTGACTCCAAGCTTAGTTTAGTTGCTTCTGTTTGCTTCTATCATACTTCCTTATTCTTGCTTCCAGCTCCTAGTTCCTGCAAGATTAGCATACAACAAACAAGTAATCTAAGCCTAACTATAGTCTGTCTGACCTACTAGGTTTCCCTAAGTCTTACCCTGTGTGCCTAACTTACTAGGCTTACCTGAGGATCACTCTCCTAGGATTTTCTTTTGCCAAACATCCGGTCACCTATGACTTGCTTAGACTTACCTTTGCCTAACCTCCAGTTAGGACTAGTCACTCGGTAGACTTCTCACATGCCAAACATCTGGTCACCCTTGACCTGCTTGGACTTACTCATGTCTAACTTCTAGTTAGGACTAGTTACTCAGTAGACTTCTTACCTACCAAACATCCGATCACCCTTGACCTGCTTGGACTTCTTGCTTAACATCAGATCCTCTGGCTCCCAGGACATTTCTTTTGATATCCGATCCTCGCTGGCCCATCGACTTGCTAGACATCCGGTCACCACCTAGACTTCCTACCTGGTTCATGCCTTCGATCTGCCAAGACTCCTTGCCCAATTTCACTGACCAAGACTTCTTGTGTAAGATACTAGAAATTTCATGGTTAGTATTAACCAATTAAAGGCTGAATTTTTAATTGGGCCGGATTAAGTGGATTAAAGCCAAAATTAGCTAAGCCCATTTAGGTTAATGGGTCGGATCTAGAATTAGGTTAAACACATAAATCATTAAAGCTGAAACACATTAGTTTTTTGTATGTAAGATACGCGGAATTATTATTATTATTATTATCATTTTATAGTGGATCAGTTTTGGATCAAATTGAACCAACTTAGTTTGGTTCTGATGGAAGAGAATTTTGGCAAAACGGAATAGATAAGAAGTTTCATCTTGGGAAGATGAAACAAACAAAACTAATTTGGATCAAATTGAAGGTCGTTTGATTAGTGAACTAAGCGAATCAATTGTTACAGTAAACCCTAGGTTTTAAAGTTCATTACAGTAAACCCTAAGTTTTAAAACTCAATAAATCAACCCTTAGCCCCAATTAAGAGGATTAAACTAGCCCAAATTGATCAACCCCATTTATCCCCAATTTCTAGCCCAGTTAAAGAAGCCCATAAGCCCAATAAAAATCTAATTTATAGCCTAATTTGATATAGGTTAATAGATATGGTTTTTAAACCTGAACCCATTAAGGAATCCGCAATTTTCGACTTCCCTCAGAATTGCAAGTTTCGCTGCCTTTCGTGCAACCCGCGACCGCCAGCTCTGCCGTGTGACCCGCGACGTCGACGATCGGGTTTGCCAGAACCGACGCGGACACCGTTGCATGCCCGCATCTGGCACTGGAAACCCCGCGGCTTTCAGGCTTTAAAAGTCGAGCGAAGGATTTCTCTCCCGTGCCGCGCCGTGCCTTCCCCTGCGATCCTCCACCGCCGCCTACCGTAATCCGACGCTGCGCCCATCGCCGCCGTGGTCCCCTGCTGTTGTTGCTCGTGTGGAGAAGACGCCGCTCCGCCACCGACTCCCTCGCCGCCGCATGTGAGAAGACGGAGCAAACCTCGCCGGCATGCGTCACTCGCTCTCGATTCCACACGCCCGCACCGCTGCCTTTCCCCATTCTTCTCGCTGGTCGCTCTCTCTCTCTCCCTCTCTAGGGTTCCTCCACCGTCTCTGCTCCGCCTGCTTACGCCCTTCCCCGAGTGTGGATCCAGCAACCGCTTCAACTAGTTGGATCTCCCTTTGCCCGATTTGATCGTATTCGGGGTGCGCTTGCGATTGGTTCTTCATCGTTTCCAGCGATTGGTGGTGCTGATTCAGGTACGTGGACCTCCATTTTCTGGTTCTTAGGTTTACATTTCTAGCGTCGGGTGTGCTAATATTCCGTTTTATTGCTGTGTTTTACTTGTTGGGAATCTGGAGAACGAGTGGAATTGGTGCAAATTTAAAACTTTTGTTGGTCTTGATCATTTTTTTTGCCGTCTTGTCATGATGGGTGTCGTAAATTTGTTGGCTTCCCAGGTGAATCGACATCAGCCAATAATCGAATTGAGGAGGGAAGATTCAATTGCATGTAGAGTTGAAAGTGGAAGTTCGAATTATGCTAGTTTAGAGTTATGGTTGAGATGGATCAAGGTTCAAATTATAAAGACTTGAAGGCAACGAAAATCATTAATTGATTATCGTGTTGGCTAAGTGATTCGATTTATCTTAGTGGAGTAATATTGAACCTTGTAAACATCAAGGAGGACGTGAGGTAAGAGGGTGAATGTGTTCGTTGGCATAGAAAACTAAGAATGATTATTCAAGCAGAAAAATATTGAAAATTTTATGATGTTTCGTGAAATTGATCAGAGTTTTCCAAATCAATCACCTAGGAACAAGGTATAGAAATAGAAGAACTATATTGTTGTTGAAGGCCTCACAATTGATTCGGTTTGGTTTTAAGGTGGGATCCAATGGAGTTAGAGTTAATTGGATTGGTTGGGTAAGTTAGTGTTAAATATTTGGATCTGTTGGATTAGCTTATGTTGATCCTAGTTGATCCGGTTTAGGCTAACTTGAGTCAATTAGAGTTTAATTGGGTTAGATTAACCTTAGAATCGGTCAGGATTTACCTTATTGTAAAATTTTAATATAATATTGTATTTAGAGGGTGTTGCATTTTTGTAATCTGCAGGACTTTGATTGTGGATCCTATTATACGGAGAGGTTCTGATTTTGACGTGCATCTTACCAAGTGGGTACTGTTGTGCTTGGTCAACACAGGTCTTTTCATAATGCATGATTTAATGTAAATCTATTATTAATTATCCTGTTGCTATCCTTATGACATTTGTTGCTTGATATCGTTGACCCTGATATGATCTGTTTATCCTCAATACAATTCTATTAATTATTGTTAATCTGTAAGAACTTATCATGATTAATATTGAATATATGTTGGTAGATGTAGTAATTATCTATTGAACTGAGCATGCATCATAACATGTTATTGTTGTTGGCTCTCACTAGACCATTGTTGGTACAGTGAGAGCATTACAACACTGTGTGGGTGCGACCAGGACTAGTTCGATAGCTCTCCTGGGATACTGTCCCTTCCCCTCGTGTGTAGTTGGTCTGTTATTGGAGCGGGTGACTCCTATCGTGCGTCCCAGTTCATTGTGTGGGTGTCTGGGGATGTTGAGTGCAGACAGTGACCAGGCAGCTTAATAGCTATCTAGAGATACTTTCTTGCTCCCCACTCACGTGTAGTGGTCTGTTGTTGGAGTGTATGCAATTGTCCTACCATGCACCCCAGTTCATTGTGTGGGTGTCTAGGGGTGGCGAGCCGATAGTAACCATGTATATTGCCATGTGTTGCATGTATGCATGTAGTTATTGGTAGTTACTACATTTATGGTTGTTGCATTTGTTTGATATATGGTTGTTGCATGGTGTGACATTACATGCATTGTTTACATTTGCATAATTTCTGTTACTTGTTAGTTGTTTGTTGTATATTGACCTTTTTTATTATGTATCATTTGTTGAGACTGTATACCTTTAATATCCATGCTGATATATATGTATATATATTGTGCACTTTTAGTCTAGTATCCACTAAGTATTTTATACTCACCACTCAGACCCTGAGATTTTTTTGTTTCCTCAGGTAGCGGATTAGGATTGAAGCTTAGAGTTCTACCAAACTGCTCTCATCTCACAGCAGGAGTTGTTTCTTTCGTGTGTTTGCAGAAGTCATTGATTTTCTATGTATGATTTTCGATTTGTATTTGGACGTGTGGGTTCCGGATTGTGCTACGATCTGTGGTTTGGATTTCTGTTCGTGTACGTGAATTTTATCATTGTCTTGATTTCCGCTCGTGCAATTTCTATTTCGTAGTCGGGTGGAATTTATGGTTGGTTGTTGCTATGGTGTTACATCATTGGTTGTTATTGTAGTTTGCTATTTCTATATGTATGTGTGGATATGTCGTTGTAGCCGTGTGGGCCCTTTTTCTTGTAGCTTTAGTAATTATATACACATGTTGGATTGTAAAGTGGTCGTGTGGGCCTTTATATTAAAAGTGTATTCAGGAAACTTGAATTGTTATAAGGGATATGCTGATGAAATTTTTCGGACGGTCATCTCTCAGGACGTGACATCTTACCTAGTCTCCAACTAATACTTCTTGTCCGATCCAACTAACTAGGACTTGTTGTCCGATACAACTAACTAGGACTTCTTACTCGATCCCACTGACTAGGACTTCTTGCTAGTCATCTAGTCAACTTTGAGTTGACAAGACTTCACTCACATCCAAACATTAGATCTTGTTTGGATCAACCTTTGATCAAACCTAGGTATATTGTCAAATATCAAAATCTTGGAGGCAGATTGCACCAACATAAATTACTGTTGTTGCAGTATCATTTGCTAGTTAAGTTCCTTCAGATCCTAAACTGACAACTTTGGCTGACTAGGGACAGGGACCTGCCTGGCTACTAAAACTGCTGAGACTACTATGGTCTATTCGACATAGGATTATTGTAGAACCGAGGAAGCTTCTGATAAGCTAGGGGAGGCTAGGACATCTACTGTTGAGATTGTTGGTATTGAGGTCAGTTAGGAAGCACATTGGCTGCTGTCACTGCCTACTTAGCAAAAATATGACTCTCATCTGGTTGAAGAGTGGGGCATGTATCTATCAAATGAAATGTACTAGCATAGATCCCACAAGCTCTCATTGCTTGCACTGACTGCCTAGTGGGATGTTGAGGTTAATTCCAAGTCATCTGTCTAACCAACAACTCAATCCGAGATGCTATCTCCTCCAATCTTCTCTCCACCTGATGTTGCTCAAGAGAAGGTACATGAACTTCATGAACACCTCTTGCAACCATAGGCTTGGTCTCAAACTGCTAAGGATTTGCAATCATAATTTTTTCAGCTCTCTAACCTTAGTAGGAGTTTTGTTGATTAAGGCCCCTCCACTAGCTGCATCTACCATACTTCTATTCACGAGAAACAATCCCTTATAGAAGTACTGTACAAGTAGATGATCGCTGATTTGGTGCTAGAGGCAACTAGCACAAATTCTCTTGAAGCGCTCCCAATACTCATGCAAAGTCTCTCCAGTCAACTATTGCACACCACAAATGCTCTTCCAGATCGCTGCTATCCTAGAAACAAGGAAGAACTTATCCAAGAAAGCTCTCCACATCTCATTCCAACAAGTGATGGTATAGGAGGAAGATAGTACAACCAATCTTTCGCCATGTCTACTAATGAGAAAGGAAATGCTCTAAGCTTGATATTGTTGGGTTGCAAGGGTGCAAACATAGTCCCACATCTAAAGTACATGAAAAAGATCATGGGGTTAAAAGTATGGAAAGTATCTCCATTGGTATAAGGCCTTTTGGGAGAGCCCAAGAATAAAGTCATGAGGGTTTAGACCCAAAGTGGATAATATCATACTATTGTGGAGATATTTTGATTCCATCAGTTTTAACAAGTGGTATCAGAGCGAGGTTGCTCTTCACCGGACTAACCGTCGGATGAGCCATGATCCAGATCTAACCATGTGGTTTGAACCTTAAACAAAGGAAGTGGGTGCTCCCGTGTCTGAATCAAGAGGACCAGACACCAGGTGAAAAGTCCTAATAGATCGGGTGGACCGAGGGGCAAAAAGTCCTAGTTGCGACTAGGTGGAAAGTCCTAGTAGGTCGGGTGGATCGAGGGGCAAAAAGTCCTAGCTGCGGTTAGGTGGGAAGTCCTAGTAGGTCGGGTGGACCGAGGGGCAAAAAGTCCTGGTGGGTCGAGGATTCAGACATCAAAAAACGACGCTGAGGGAGGCCTGTGGTCCTTTGTTTGAGGGGAGGATTGTTGGGTTGCAAGGGTGCAAACATAGTCTTACATCTAAAGTACATGGAAAAGATCATGGGGTTAAAAGGATGGAAAATATCTCCATTGGTATGAGGCCTTTTGAGAGAGCCCAAGAACAAAGTCATGAAGGTTTAGGCCCAAAGTGGACAATATCATACCATTGTGGAGATATTTTAATTTCATCGGTTTTAACAGATATCCTCTTCTAATATACCACAAGGTTTCATTATTGAGCATACTACATGAAATTTCTATAAATGCCTATTTAGATCCTCTCTAGCAAGAACATAGAACTTAGGAAGTAGAGGAATAATCCCATATCTCAACTAAAAATCCACCTCCAACTCAAGATACTGGATGCATAGAGGCTAGTATGAAACATTTGATGCTATTAGTTCCCTGAGGGTTCTGTTGTTGTTAAGCACCATCCTACTCATAAAATCTAAAGAACTACATATAGAAGTGACAAATCAATCCCTCTAAGCTCTCTATAAAGCGTGAAATGTCCTATCAATCTCTAGATCAAACTCAAGAAATTCTTCACCAGAAGTCCTAGTCATGCACTACACACTACACAAACACGATAAAAAAACACAATGCAAAGAAGTAAACAAGCAGTAGATAACAATCTAAGAATTAACAAACATCATTGTAAGTCCTTGACAACGACGCCAATTTAATACAATGAATCGTATTATCTTAATACGGTATCAAACAATTCCTAAACCCCCCTATACTAATATAGTAAAGAGGATGGCCCAGATCATTGATAAGTTAGAGTTTCATGCATTTTCAATCAATTCATTTAAAGGTTTTTTGCATGAAAATAAATTGTGTAATGAATCAATTTGATCGTATTTATTTTATATTGCATAATATGAGGCTTGATTATAATTTTCATGATTTAATGGCGAATTTTGTATTAATTGATGTTAATTGCCAAGATCGAACTCAATTACGATCGAATTGAGTCAAGTTCGCCCAAATTGATCAAGCCACATGGAGGACATAATCTAAGTCAAGCCTGATAAAGATCCATCAATTTTTACAAGCCCTAGGTTGTCCTAAAACCCCAGATCAAGCTCTCCTCCACCGGATCAGAAATCAACACCTCAAATCTATTGATTAATCAGTCGTATAAAAATCGAAACCATAGGCGATGTACAGTGGTTGGTTGCGCACTGATCATCGCCTTCCTCGCGCGATTTCCCCTGAGAAGGAGCATACCTCCACGGCCAGTCCCGTCCACCCAAATCAATCCTATCACGTTCCTTGACCCCTGAAGAAGTTGAAGCCGATCTATTGGGTGAAATCTGGCAGCTGGACAAGGCGCGACGGCGAGGGTTTCTCCAGCGGCTTCAACCCTATTTTCGCGTGTTCCGACCATCTACAACATAATCTGAAGACGCGGTCCTTTGAGGGGTTCTCTGAGGATCATGGAGCACTCCTACATCATTAGCAGACCGATCGGAGCAAGGAGAAACAAGGAATCCGATTTTGCCAACTTCAACGCAATTGCACAACATCCTGTTCTTGTTCCGGAGAGGGTTTCTTCAGGATTTCGGGGTGCTGGCGGCAAGCAAACCACACGGTAGCCATCTTCAAGTTCCCAAGGGAGTTATTGAAGCCACATTATGGATTCAACAGCTTGATTGACGCCAAGTTGAGAAGAATCGAAGTGGAAGAGGAGGATTGGATGCTTTCTGTTTAATGCATTTTCTTGTTTCTGTTTAACTTCAATTCTGATTTTGTGTTCGAATCAACCCTTGTGAATTCGGTTTACTTAGTTGATGCTTATTTTTTGTTTGAATTCAAATCGAATTAGAGTTTCTTTAGTTTCCATTTCTTAACATTGTTGTAATTGAAACCCTTTCTCTGAAACTGAAAGTCTGATTTCCGTGGCACTGTTCTGTGCCAAATCTTTCTTGAAGTATCAGAAGACAGCTAACTAGGTTTAAGCAAATTGATTGCATTTTAGATTGAGTTAACTAGTTTCAATTAATTCTAGTTGTTTGGTTTCTTGATTGCACCCATTGACTGTGAAATCCATTTTGTTTGCATTTAAGTTTAGGTTACTGATTTAAGCTTTTAGGATTTCTGATAGTTTTTTATTTGTGCATTTGGGTTTCAACCATCAACTTGATTTCAATTGCATATCATTAAATCCTTGCATTTTTCATTTTCATTTCATTCCAAAACCCCAAAACTCATTTATTGTTGGGACCGAGGCGTTCGCTAGAGGGGGTGAATAGTGATTTTTCTGAACTTTCCTGCGAGATCGTTAGCGGAAGCAAAATAAAATATAGAAAAAAAAGAATAATCGCTAACCCGTTCGATTTACTTGGTATCCACCTCTACGAGGTGACTAATCCAAGGATCCACACACACCGAGCACCTTTCCACTATGAAAAATCTCTCCTTTTCAAAGAGCACCTTGAAGGCGGAGAAACCCTTACAAATCAATCTCTTCCTTTCACAAGATGTGTAGTAAAGTTTAGAGGAAGAGGAATATGAAAGACAAGTTTTGGAGTTCGTGCAAGAATGAAAGAATGTGAACCACACTTTCTCCAATCGTCAAACTGTGTTTTTATAAGTTTTTCGACATCAGTCGACTGCTCCAAGGGCCAACCGACTGATGGGCTTCAACGGCTATTTAATCTGCATTTAATCAGCCAGTTGTCGCTCCAATGATTATGTATCAGTCGACTTCTCCAAGACCAATCGACTGATCACTCGTCCAGTCGACTGATCACTCGACCAGTCGACTGCTCACTCGACTTAACTTTTTGTTTGGCCCCAATCGACTGAATCTACAGTGCCAGTCGACTGATACTTCTGAGCTCGCTTGTGTGTGCTTCTAATCAATCACCAGTCGACTGCTGGTAGAGCCAGTCGACTGCTCAAGTTGAAAACTTCCCTTCCAGCTTATTCTTCACCCCTTAGCCTTGACGCAAGTCTTCAAACGCCTTCCACAAGCCTCGTGCACTTCCTTGCACTAGCTTGAGACGTTTCCCTCGGTTTTGTCATGTGTCTTCCCTTGTCAAGTCCGGGACTTCACCTTTGCTAAGAGGCCGCGCCTCCGGGACCTCACCATTTGCCAAGAGGCCGCCTCCGGGACTTCACCATTTGCCAAGAGGCCGCGCCTCTGGGACTTCACCTTTGCCAAGAGGTCGCGCCTCCGGGACTTCACCATTTGCCAAGTCTTCCAACCTGGACTTTCCTGTGAACTCAATTCACACACGTTAGATCACCAACATTGCCTAATTTAAACTCATTTTAGCCAAACATTAAAATCCAATTCACTTGGGGCAAGATTGCACCAACAATCTCCCCCTTTTTGATGTTTGGCAAAAATTTATTTAAGTTAGGTTTTTAATGCATCATTATAAAATAACAAATAATCACAGTGATAATAAATGAGTCATGAATCAATAAGCATGAATATCATCATAAAAGTATTAAAGTCTAACTTTAAACAACCCCTTCTCCCCCTTTTTGACATACAGTAAAAAGCAATCATAATTAATAGGGAAAATAAAACCAGGTAAAAAGAATCTCAATAGGTAGTATTTATCATGATAGTATTGGTATTTTCTCCCCCTTAACACATACTCCTCCTTTGTTCAAGCACCAATAATATGGTTTATAAGTCTAAGCATGTCTTTGAACAATGAATAGAGTAGACATTGACTAATATGTGGCAAAGTAGTATTTCATTGAAAATTTGGCAACAAAAACCTTGAAAACAGGGGCAACAGTCGATTGGCCTCTGCCACAGTCGATTGATGTCTAAATTTTCTATTTTTAGAACCAATTTCGAAAAAGCATAACTAATTCAGTTTTATTCGAAAAATTTTGAATTTTGACACTATGATTAATCAACCCATAAGTAATTAGAGAGAATTAGTTTCAAAAGATTTTCATCATTAAAATACCATATTGATACTATGTATCATAAATTGAGTATTTGAGTCAATATTTCAAAGTTGAAAGAACTTATAGATTTCAAATAACTATATATCTTAGAATGTACAGGACATAATAATAAACATGTTGAAACACGTAAATCATAATTCCATTCCTCCATTTTATAAATGAAACTCCCCCTAAATACAATGCATATCAAGCAATTCATCAATCAACTATAACATAGATATGGCAATATAAGCAATCATATGAAGAGACTTAAAAGTATCAATATTAAAAGATCCAACAGTCAAATATAACATCTTAGTCACCACAACCATAGTTTCATCAAAAAGAACTCATTCTCCCCCTTTTTGACAATCATCAAAAAGAATGCACATTTAAGGAGGTAAACATAAATAAGAGGTAGAGCTAAATCCCAATAAGAAGCCTTAGAGGTCAAGCTTGAGTAGTTTTTAGCACGGGCTCCCCCTAAAATCGTACTTTCCTTAAAAACAAGCACCAACAATTTGGTTAGAACATCTAAGTTATAGGTTTTCAATATTTCTATAGACCATAAATATGCTCCTAGAGCATGCATCAAATAATAGAGGGCAAAGGATGTCTAATTATCAAGAAACGGGTCAAAACAGTGACATCAGTCGACTGGTATCTGAATCAGTCGACTGATGACTGAAAACTTATTTTTCATAAGTAATTCAATTTTCGTCCAAAAATTATAAAATTTTCATACCGTAATTACTTACATCATATATGATCATGGAAAAATAATTTGAAAAAATTTTCCTTATTAAAATATCATTTTGATACTATGTATCAAAAATATGAAATTCTAAAACTTTAAGAAAATTAGTATCACCAATGATAAGGGAAATGATTTCCTATCAATAGATAGTGTGTTGGGATGTATACCAGAATCCTAGCTGTGTAAATAAACATTCTAAAATAAGAATCACATTTAGTCAATATTTGCATTTAGTTTTTATGCAAGTGTCCAATTAATCTATATTGTAGATAAACATGGTGTGCGGAGTCACACACAGAAGATCATGTTGTCAGTTCCTTATAGATTATAAATAGTGTTCACAACCAAGATGGATTGGACAAACCATTGGATTGGTTGTAGTGTAATTTGGTCTTAGTCTGTCTTGACTATAGAATTACACTAGTACACTAAGTGTGTATTGAACAGGATCATCTAAGGATTGTTCGATTTATACTGACTATATAATCGAACTAAACCTCTGTTACTATAGATGTACATGCTCTTAATCCCGATATAATAACAAACACATGTGCTTAGTATGTACTTCTTTAATTCATCAAAGGGTGAGATTTAGATCGATAAATCAATAGGCCGATGAGTTGGGAAGTAGTATTATGTACATGGTGTGTTGTTGATTATAGAAGCAATCTGTGTCCTATAATCTAGGTTGATGATGTCCCCTTGAGGAGCTCATAAGGATTATCATGTAAACCCTGCAGGTGGACCTTGTCCGCATGATAATAAGGTTGAGTGGTACTACTCTTGGATTAGAAGTTGATTAAATTCGAGTTGTCAGTAACTCATTTAATTGACGGACATACGATATCTTAAACACAGGGAGACTAATGTACTGATAGTAAGAAGGAGCCCATATTATAATATGGGATTGGTGCGGTAGTGCAATAATAACTCTCTAGTGGAATGAGTTATTATTGATGGACTTAAGCTGTGTGTTCGATAAAGAACATGGGAAGCTTAAACCCATCAGGAGACCAAAACTAATTCCTCCTCTAGGTCCCTGTTGTAGCCTCTGGGAATCCTCAAGTCCACCTTGGAAGAATTCGTGAAGAAACCAGACATTCGAACCTCATACAAGGCTGTGTAATCGATCAAGTGATCGATTACACACCTTGGTAATCGATCAGGTGATCGATTACCAAGTTCCGGATTACCCCAATTGGTAATCGATCAAGTGATCGATTACCATGCTGGTAATCGATCACCTGATCGATTACCAGGCGGGTAATCGACTGGTAATCGATCACTTGATCGATTACCAGTGTTAATGAGGAAAAGTAGTGATGTTTAATCGATTGTTTGATCGATTAAACACCTCGGGTTCGAATTGGAAACTTCCGAAATCTTGCCAAAATCTCCGAATTGATTGATCTAAATCATACCATGTTTAGGACTCAATCATACCATGTTTAGGACTCAATCATACCT